>NW_027248413.1:0-337500 GCF_041260155.1 Ptychodera flava
CAGCTTCTTCTGCTTCAGTTAAAATTTTGGAATTACCTCATGAGGTTCATCACGTTGTAAATTACTCACACTGTTGGTTTTGCAGTGTTCAATGACAAACCATTTGAACTTCTGAAATTATGAAAGATAAGTTGGTTTTGATGTTTTCAAAGACAAACTTTTTGTAACATTTTAGAAAAACGACAAGTAAAAAGTATGGTACTTCATGTAAACATTTTAGTTCAGAGTTAAAATTATTGAGTTACCTAATGAGGCTAACACTTGGTAATTAATTCCCAGCCCTGTTGTTTTGCTGTGTTCAAGGGCTAAGTGGTGGGATTTTGAAATTTTGAAAAATAACAGTTGAAAAGAATGGTACCTGTTGTAAACATTTTGTCAAGAATTAATATTATGGCATTACCTCATGAGGTTCTTCACATGGTAAATTCTGAATTCTGTTGCTTTTGATGTGTTTAAATACAAACAGTGGACATTTTTCAAAGCCAACAAATGTAGTATATGAAGAATATGGTACTTCATGTATTTTTACCCCCCAAAAATTATAATTTTGGAGTTACAACATGAGATAATCACATTATGAATTCCTATGTCTGCTGGTTTTGATGTGTTCAAATACACACTGTTTGGACATGTTAAATTAAAAGATAGAAAAAAAATTAACAGTTTTCCAAGTTAAAATTATGGGAGTTACCTCAAGAGGTTCATCACATGGTAAATTCTCACATTTCTGGCCGCTGGGAGTGCGGATCGACAGTGTGGGAAAAATTGATCCCACACTCTCAGAAACCGTCCCACACTCTGCAGTAAATACTACACGAGCTCTGATTGGATATAAACAGTCTGTTTTGTTCCACGCGCAAAATGTTATCCATGGCACGACGAGTAACACACAGACAGAACTACAAAGTAAGCAGGTCAAAGTACAGTGGCAAATGATAGACTTGTCACGATTTGGAAAATGTTGTACATGTCCAATGTGAATTTAACGCATTTTGTGGTCATGTGAGAAAAAGAATCTCACACACCAAGGACCTGGGATCAGATTTCTCACACCAGTTGGGGATATTTTGTCTCACACGAGCCTGCGGCTCGTGTGAGACAAAATCTGATCCAGGTCCTTGGGGTGTGAGATTCTATCATTCCCAACTCTATTGGTTTTGCTGTGTTCAAAGACAACCTGTTTGGACATTATTGAAAGATAACAAGTGAAGAGTATGGCACTTCAGATACTTTTTTTTCAAAGTTACAGTTTTTTCATTACCTCATTAGGTTCATCACATATAAAATTTCTAACTTTGTTGGTTTTGCTGTGTTCAAAGAGAAACTGTTGGGAATATTTGGAAGATAACAAGTTTAAGACTAATGGTGCTTCATGTTGACATTTTTTTCAAAGTTAAAATTTTGGAGTTGCTGTAAGATATTCATCAGATGATAAATTCCTAACACTGTTTGTTTTGATGTGCTTAAAACAACCATTTGCATATTTTTGAAAGAAAAGAAGTGAAGAATATGGTATTTAATATATTTTTTTTTCAAAGTTACACTTTTGGAGTTACCCTTATGAGAGTCATTGCATGTCAAATTCCAAATTTTGTTGGGTTCTTGATAAGGCCAAAAAGAACCTTCATGAGGAAACTCCAAAAAGGCTAATTTCGAAAAGAAAAATATATATGGTACCATATCTTCACTTTTTATATCAGAAAAATGTCTCGTTTGTCTTCGAACACACCGAAAGCAACGGAGCTAGGAATTTACCATGTGGTTAACCTCATGGGGTAACTCCACAATATTAACTCTGAAAAACATTTTACATACAGAAACTCAGTGTCAAGGTAATCTAACAATCTGAAAGCAAAACAGCTATCATTATACGTCTTCTACAATTTTTTCTTTGCTTTCCTCTCATATGCTATTGCTCTGCTTTTTACATGCCGTTGCAGCAATTTCAAATTTCTGTTGCTGAGAACTTTCTCATTTGCTAAGCATACTGTTCAGCTTCGGCCTTTGTGACTGTTTAATTATCTCTGATGTGAGACATGAAATAGCTGTCAATGGCGGCTCCTTCTGCTTCAGTTCACGGTACTTACTGGCCAACAGGCTTTTTTCGAACTATAGTGAGGAAATATAGAGAAAATGGTTCATAAAATCAGGCCTTAACAAAATTCAAATATCTGTATTTCTCTGAAGAATGGGACCCTTCCTCACTAAAAGTTGTAGGGGTCCTAGTGCGAAATAGGGAGTCTGCAAAGCAAAATTTGGGGTTAACGCAATCCCTACATAATACAAACAAACCCCACAAGGCAGCTCAATATGCTGCACACCAGTATCTGTTTGTCTTTAGCTGATTTAACAGTTGTGGGGTCACAGGTTCATGTGGAAAGCTATTTTCCCCCTAGGTATTACACAAGGAAGACAATCAAATAATATTAAACTCTATGCTATGCACATGATGTTCTGTTGACTACTGTTACATGCTCAAGGAACAGATTTGTGATGTCACCTTCATGGCAAGTCATCCAATAGATGTTTACTGGTTACAGGTACATATATGTCAGTATATCATTGACTATCACTGACCTTCAGAAGTTTCATCATGTTCACATTGCTTCTTGTTCTTTTCTGCAGAGGACTCCATATGACTCCCTGGGTGGATAGTGTTCCTTGCATATTCTCACTCGCAACTAATAATCATAGGAAAGAGCACCATCATGTAAGACCATGCAACACATAATACTGAACTTGCTTTTTGCAGATAATTTGCACTAGCGAGCGGCTCTCTCTGTGGCCTCTCTGCTAGGTGACTGATGCCGTATGTTGTGGGTTCGGACCCGATTGAAAACTAGCCGTATACAAAGGATATTCAAGATGAAATCTTAATTTCTTATTGCCATCTTTCCGACAGTAATCATAAATATGTGAGAGAGATAAATCATGCTGTCACAAATTAATTTCCAATTATATGACTGCCACAGATTCTGTATATCCCTGTATTTTATGGAAGTATTTAGCTGTCAATTGATATGTCAATCAATCAATCAATCTATCAATCAACCAATCAATCAATCAAAGCAATTTATAAGTGCTAGAATCAATTACACTGTTATTTTTGAAGGCACTGAAGTTAAAATACGTGAATTCTGTTACCATTGGAAGCAGATGGCGCCTAGTCCTCACAAAGTAGAGCACAGGGCAGCACTTATTTTTTTTATCAAAGTTAACAGGCAGGCCACTACCTTTAATTGCTTGGTATTTTCAGTTTTTTGTGGGTGTGTGTGGCAATGCCATTTTCTTGCTCTCCATAGTGAATTCCAACATACCCAGTTTTTACAAGTCAACATATGTTGTGTCAATATATTAGTTTCGTTGTTCTCATTTACAAATGCCATCAAATCTGGAATGATAATTTTTCAGACCTGATCTGTGTCAAGAAGATTAAAGCCCCAGTAACTCTTGAAAAACTTTCAAGGTGTATTGTCTCAGTTTTGTGTGTATTATAACAGTGGCCCTCGTTGTATTCTGCAAACAATTGCTTGATGTAATTTATCAACACACCCATTCTGTAGTAATCACCATTGTTATTGTTGAAGTCATTGTCAATGACATAGTCCCCATTCAGAATTGTGACATCAGTCTTCATAGAGCATTCAAATGAAGTCTGTATAATATACGGATAGTTTTCAATCGGATGCGAACCCACAACATACGGCATCAGTCGCCTAGCTGAGAGGCCTGAGACAGAACCAGTCGGCTAAATCTCCACTCCCAAAAAAGAGTGGTTCAATAGCCGGCTAAGTTGTTACATTTTTCTGACTGAGACCTTTCAACACGTTGTAGAGTTCGTGAAGCACTCACGCTCGCATGCTCACTATCATACATCGCACATACACACTTTATCGAAGCCAAGAAACAAATTTCATCGCTTTAACTGGGCGAACAATAACCTCGGGGACAATTCTGTCCACCAGCAGTGTTACCGACCCAGGATAGAAAATACGGATAGTTTTCAATCGGATGCGAACCCACAACATACGGCATCAGTCGCCTAGCTGAGAGGCCTGAGACAGAACCAGTCGGCTAAATCTCCACTCCCAAAAAAGAGTGGTTCAATAGCCGGCTAAGTTGTTACATTTTTCTGACTGAGACCTTTCAACACGTTGTAGAGTTCGTGAAGCACTCACGCTCGCATGCTCACTATCATACATCGCACATACACACTTTATCGAAGCTAAGAAACAAATTCATCGCTTTAACTGGGCGAACAATAACCTCGGGGACAATTCTGTCCACCAGCAGTGTTACCGACCCAGGATAGAAAATACGGATAGTTTTCAATCGGATGCGAACCCACAACATACGGCATCAGTCGCCTAGCTGAGAGGCCTGAGACAGAACCAGTCGGCTAAATCTCCACTCCCAAAAAAGAGTGGTTCAATAGCCGGCTATTGTACTGTGAATCCAGTGATTGTTTTCATGTCGAGGCATCAATAAATAGTGTGATTGGATTGTATCATAAAAATGTATGACACAGGTTAATATCCTTGTACCAATTTTGAAAGAAATCAGTTGAGACGTATTGAGTTATGGCTAAAGGCATAAACAAATCATAACAAATGGCCAGCTGGCAGCTATCAATTGCATCATATGACAACAAAATTGAGAGGTACATGTATTACAAAGGTTTATGTCCTTGTACCATTTTGGAAGAAATCAGTTGAGGCATGTCTGAGTTATGGCTTAACCCTTTTCCTGCCAGACAGTATTAAGACTAAATATTACTTCCCCATCAGCCAAGTCAGTAAAAAGCGGTATTGAGCCAAAAACATGAAGTATTTTCACACACTTGGCTTGGTCTGTTATAGCATCTTTAGTAAAAAAAATAAAGTTTATAGTATTGATGTTTTCACAGCTTTCAATTGATGTACAGTATTATGTTAAAATACGCCATATGTTGTGTTTCATTAATTTTAACCATCTTGACCTGATGGTGAAATATGGACTTGGCAGGAAAAGGGTTCTGACATGAAAAAATCGTAACAAAATGGCTGCCTGGTAACTCTATTGGGTCGTATCACAATAAATATCAACATGAACATGTATAACATAGGTCTATGTCGTTGTACCAACTTCAAAAGAAATCAGTTGAGACATGTTTGGGTTACGCTGTGGGTTACGGCTGGAAACATGAAAAAATCGTAACAAAATGGCTGCCTGGAGGGCATATTGGATTGTATTTTAACAAAATAGAGATGCATATGTATGACATAGGTCCATGTCCCTGTACCAATTTTGAAAGATATCAGTTGAGACACACTGGGTTATGGCTCAAGACATGAAAAAATTGTAATGAAATGGCCACTGGGCGGCCATATTGGATTGTATCAGAAGAAAAATCTACAAGCATATGTACGACATAGGTTAATGTCCTTGCACCAATTTGAAAGACATCAGTTGACACATGTCTTGGTTACGGCTCAAGACATGAAAAACTGTAAAAACTAGCTGCTAGGTGGCCATCTTGGGTCATATTGTGAAACTATTAATCAACGTACATCTGTATGGAGTCTGGTGCTATACTTGTGCAAAGTTTGAAAGAAATTGACCAAGCCTTGTCTGAGATATCTGCGTGAACAGGGGAAGGCATGCATGTGCGCGGACTTACAGACGGAACTCAATCTATAAGTCCCTGGAGTTCGTTTGTGGGGACTAATTAATGAGGTATATGATAGTGTGCCATTAGGTGCCTTAACCTGCCATACCGGTATATGAACCATTTAGTCCTTTTAGTTATTTAATTATTCACATTTATGTGATATTAAGGGTAATGACCTTTGACCCCAGCATAATTGATGAGGTGTATGACAGTTCATCATAAGGTGCTATAACCTACCAAATATGAACCATCTAGCCGTTTAAATTACCTAGTAATTCATATTTATGTGATATTTACGGTCAATGACCTTCAACCCCAGTTGACATATTGGCGAAATGGTTTGATCCAACGTTTCCGCACTCTCGAAGTTGGGTCCTTCATTTCATGCATAATAAGGATTTCCTTCAAATGAAGGGCGCCCTCTCTTTAGTTTCGATGACCGTTACACCATGTTTCACGGCTAGAAAAATCGGCAAAAAACACTGCAAAAGGTTAGTATTTATGGAAATTTTCCATATATCCTTGCCATTTATATTGCCTCCAGTCGTGACCTATGTAAATTTTTTCAACAATCAGGGCAAATCTTTTGTAGAAATCACCAGATACGATTTTTGTAGACATGTTGACCTCGCCTTATACAGCACTGCGTCGCTTGCGTTGGCAAGACATTTAATTTAATTTGCAACCAGGTTTGGTCGGATTTGAATCTCATGACTATGATTTTCTGCAAAGTTTTGGTGTTCAAAACGGACAAATATGAATTTAACACGCCTTTGAAATGAGGTCTGTTCGGTGTTGAATACCGTTAAATCCAATAAATATGGTGGCCATGCACACGCAAACAGCTTGAGACGCGTTGGTATCACATATCATTGCGTATTTTCAGTATCCCAGTTGTTGTAATCTTTTATTTTTTGAGCAAAATTTGTGATCAAGAATATATATAATGATGGTTTTGTTTGTTTAAGTATGATCCACTTACCGAAATACATGTGTCTTTACATTTTGTTGCAGATATACTGTGGCTGATAACCTACCACAGCCCGTTCTGGCAATGGCACATGGCTTACAATATTCACCGGTATTTTGTACCTGTATCTATGTTTACTAACAGTTTGAGTTTATGGTAACGTTTGGCCACAAGAAATTCACGTACTTTGAAATCATTTGTCATAGTTTTGAAAAATAAGAATTAAATGTTTGAAAGAAATCTATTTTGTTGAAAAAAGGAGAGTGTTTGGATCCTTAGCCATATCAAGCAGTGCAAGTAAGGATGCTTTATTGAGAAGTTGCATAAACTACGGTATGCCATATGCCACAGAGCATGGAAGGTTGCCCCTGACAGAAGTAAAACTTGCGGCAGCAAGTCTTCTTAAATGGAGGGCAACTTAATAATATTACAGGCCAATCGCAAAAGTGGCATATTAAATTTTTTGCCAATTTTGTGACTCAAAGACTGCAATATGCAACAGCACAAAGGTTGAACCATGTGAATATTTCTTTGTCCCTGAAAAACATCTAAACAGTGTACACAGAGCCTGGGAAATCTAAACAGTGTACACAGAGCCTGGGTCAAGATTTCAAAAGCTGTTTCACATTGTCAGAAACTCCATAGTCGAGGGTTTTAAGTTTGAAACAGGATGCTCAGTGCACAAAAAACACATTCATTGTCAAAGAAATGATACTGTTGAAAAAGGATTGATGCAGTTATGTCATGGAAAGTAAAAGTAACATTGGCCTGCTCTCTGATATTGAAATACGGTTGTCCAGACTTGGCCAGTATGTGCTAAAAAGATGCCACAAATTTGAAAAGCACCATGTAACTGTTGTGCTAGAAGGCAAAGAATTTATTCTTCCTTTAAAATCATCGCTTTCATGTGATATTCAGAAAGAGGTGGCCCACAGTCTCGGTTTACAGGAGACTACCATAGTTTTAAGTTATTCTCAGAAGACCAGCCATTGTATTGCTGTTTCAAGTCACACACATTGCACAAGAAAGTGCTTTTGATCAATATCTCTGGACTTGGAGATGTGAGGTCACATAAGCAAAACTCATCCAGATAAGAATAAGTGTGGTCCATGTGGTAAATGTGGGATAAAAAAACAAACAGATGGTACCATGTTGTGGGAAAACCAGAGGAATATGTCCGAGCTGGTTAAAATCTAGGGGCATGAATGAACAGTATTGTTTCTGCAATGCGTGTCGCCTAGCTTTATATAGATAAAGAATTTTCTGGAAGAGATGGAGGGGATGATGAGAAAGCACCAATAATTGATGTCACAGAGGCCAATGGTTCTACTCCGGAATAAAAAGGACGCGATGCATACGCCATTCTACATACTCAGAACGCCCCCAAATAATCACGTGATGCCGGTACAAACAAACCCACATGTGTACTGAACGCGTATAGAAATACACGTACGTCTGTGCGCGTTTGCGCACATGGCTTTGTTTGTACCGTGGTCGATTCGAATTCCGGGTTTGGCCTATTGTTTAATCTGTACTTTAACTGGCCCAGGTTTACACTCCACTGATGTTGATGACAAAAACCTCTTTCTCACACAGTTTAATCTCTACTCCAGTGATATCGATACTTCCGTTCCTGACATAGTGTGTCTTTGTCCAGAACACTTCAATACATGGATGGAAAAAAACTGAAATACTGCAGCATGCCAGATTGTAGAAAGCGCATTACATCGAATGTGCGGTTTCCGTCAAATGTTGACTTAATCAATGGCTTCTCCCATGATCTGGTGACTACATGAATTTTAGTTTTGATGGAAAAAGTCAACTGTGTGGAAAATGTTACATGCAACTTTACCATATTGTTGAAAAAATGAAAAAACATCAAGTGCAATCTCTCAAGACTTATAATGACCTTTAGCAAGTCATTGAAGACATTGCCTCCAGTATCAAAAATACAACTGATATCACTGATATAGCCCTGAACAAAATGTCACTTTTTTATTGCGCTAAAATTATTAGAAAAGAGTCTGTCCTTCTTCAAGAGGCTAGAGGCTATGTTTTTCTTATAACCTCGGTGGTCTTTAATGCTCATACAGAGACTAAATAGAATTTAAACCAGCAACCTAAGGCGTCGGTGTTTTTCAATGTATTTTGGAAGCTGAATTTGTCGATGTCAATCTCGCTCCCATTGCTTCTTGACAGTCATTTTAGAATGGGAAAATTCACAAACAGAGAGGTTACAATGGTCGCCACGGACAAGTAACTTTTGGCTTATTGACCTGAAAATTAAGTCAGTGTTCATTGAAAATTCAAAGACTGGACCCGTTGACATCTAAGCTTGCTCATGACTTTCATTGCATGCGGTCTTGCCACGATGCCATCCACTGTCACTCAACAAGTTAACATTGAAGAGTACGTCTTAGTAAAAGTCCCATTTTTGTGGTGATTTTTCACCACTGCACTTTATTTTTACCTTATTATAAACGCTCATACAAAGCACAAAACTGCTGTGTGTTTCTTTTTTTTACCGTATCGACATATTGTGAGACACCGTAACTCACAGTCAATGCAATGAACTATGGTGAACGTACGCTCCACCAGCTGAAACAGCTTTTTCATATGCAAAATCAGCGTACGGTATTTAACCGGTGGTATTGTTTGAATTGCATTTTATTGGAAGTGATTATATGATTCTTTTCATCAATTCTTCATGCAATTTTACGAAAAAATCTTATGGAAATGTTCACAATGACATAATATGATACCGTGTTCCCTCGCTAGAAAATCGCTCTCGTGAATTCGATTTCTAGGTAATTACTTTTTTCCACTTGTCCCGTAGGGCAATTGGCATCGGAGGTTCAATTGCCGAACGTGACTTTCCCTTGCCCTGGGCAATCGGACAACCCTTAGTGTCTTTCCCTACCCTTGTAACTTACGATTTTTTGAGTGAACCCATCTCAGATTCCTCCGACCTCCCCCCCCGGGCCATAAATAATGACGGCTCCCTAATTACCCTACGCAACTCTTTTGGCATGATTTGTTCAAAGTCTAAGGCCAGAGATACCATGAATAGGACAGTTTTGAGTACCCCACAAGGAAAACTTTGCCGGTTGCTTCACCCCAGATAGTTTTGTCATAACAAGTCTTGAAAATATTGATGTAGGTCAACCCAATGTCAGTCCACTTCACTGTTTTAGTGTTTTGCAATAGCTGCACATCCTGTACTCAGAAAACTAGCCCATCAGGGCAGTTTAAAGCAAGATCCTACAAGTCTAGCTGTGTTGAAATAGCTAGAACTTTGTGATAAGAAATTATACTGCTGTCTTGCTTGGCAGCTAGTGATGAGACACGTATTTTGAGAAAATATTGCCAAGCGATGAACAAAACATCTTGTTGACCATTGATTTTTTTTACTTTTTTGAAAGGTCACAAAAGGTCAAACTCAGTACAGTACCTGGTGATTACGCAGAGCTGCTCTGTCTATGCTATGCCCTGAAATGTCCTGTTCAGATATATATACCCATGACAAAATGCTATTGTACACATTTGGCTCAAAGTATCAGAATGTTGAACCTTTTCGAATCATTTGACAAGGGGATGGTCTGTATTCATTGCTTTTACACACAGAATGGCTTGATAGTGACTAGGACCTCTGTGACCTTGACAATGAAAATATGCCCTTAAATCCATGGTATCAGCTAATGCCAGATTGGCTGGACTGCAGGTGATACAAAGTAAAATGAATGAGATCTTTTTGTGTGAGATATTGTTTCCCTGAGCACAGAGGTTGTTTTGCTTATATCTCTCTTTACATGGCTTTCCGTAGCAGTAATTGGCAACTGAGAATGGCATCAATCAAGCAGCTAGCCCCTTTGTATCATGCTTTTGATTGGTCAACCTAGTATCTTCGTCTCCTACAAGGCATCTCCATGATTTGCTGCAAGCACCATCTTGCATCCTAGATCACCTGCAGTCTGGGGGATTTACAACAAGCATACTGGCTTCAGCTGGAGAGAGCTTGCACTTGATGAAGCCCATGAACAACTTATCAATTTAAGTGTCAAAACTGCAGTTCATAAGCCCTCTCCTGAATTGCTTGACAACATGGCAAAGTATTTGCCTTTCAGGGCTTCATGCCTTAAAAATCTGCATTCTGAAATAACCCCCGAAAAGAGTGGCAAAAGTGTACAGATACAGATAATGCAGAAGGGAATGAGGGAGACTGATGAAGGGTTGTGCCGAGTGTATTATAAACAAGCGACCTAGCGGCCGATATAGCTCCGCTGTGTTTATGTAGAGAATAACTATTTTTTACACATGTTGATGAGGAAGGTGGAAATCTTTGATAGCTCAATGCAGAGGCCAGAAAAAAGTGGCTAAAATAAGCTGCAAAAATATACAATTGAAGATTTAATCATACTTTGAATATATCACATCGGATCATCCCTAAGAACATGTCAACCAAAGCTATCTGATGAGTAGTTTTTTGAGAATAAAATTTTCTGACCAAAATGGCAACAATTGCCCCAAAAAATGAAATTGCAGATTTCATCATAATTTCAAGAGATCAAATTTAGTTCATAACTTTATCTATAGAAACCTGTATACCAAATTTCAAAGCTGTTAGACCAGTACTTTTTGTGAGAAAACACATTTTTTGACCAAAAACGGAAAAAATTGCCCCAAAAAATCAAAATTGCAGATTTCATCATTATTTTTTAATAAATATCATTTAGTTCATCTATAGAAACCTGTATACCAAATTTCAAAGCTATCGGATGAGTAGTTTTGGAAATACACGTTTTGACCAAATGGCAAAAATTGCCCCCAAAATACAAAATTACAGATTTCATCAGAAATTCATTATATATTACTGAACTCATCTGTAGAAACCTGTATGCCAAATTTCAAGCTATCAGACCAGTAATTTTGAGAACACATTTTTTGACCAAAAATGGCAAAAATTGCCCCAAAATTACAAAATTGCAGATTTCATCATAATTTCAACAAATATCATTAAGGTGATCTGTAAAAACCTTGTATACCAAATTGCAAAGCTATCAGATGAGTAGTTTTTGGAAATACACATTTTTTGACCAAAATGGCAAAATTGCCCCAAAAATACAAAATTGCAGATTTCATCACAATTTCAATAAATATCATGTAGTTTATCTGTAGGAACCTGTATACCAAATTTCAAAGCTATCAAATAAATAGTTTTGGAATACACATTTTTTGACCAAAAATTGCAAAAATTGCCCCAAAAATACAAAATTTCAGATTTCATCAGAAATTCAATATATATTACTCAGTTCATCTATACAAAAGTGTATACCAAATTTCAAAAGTATTAGACCAGTACTTTTTGAGAAATACATTTTTTGACCAAAAATGGCAAAAATTGCCTTAAAAATGCAATTTTGCATATTTCTGCACAATTTGAACAAATCTGAAATAGATCATCCCTAGGGACATATGTACCAAATATCAAAGCTATCTGACTGGTAGTTTTGAAGAAGAAGATTTTTAAAGATATTTTTACCAAAATGACAAAAATGCCTTAAAAATACAAATATGCAAATTTCACCATATTTGAACAAATCTGACTGAAGTTACCCTAAGTAAACTGCATATCAAATTTCAAAGCAATCGGACAAGCGGTTTCAGAGAAGAAGATTTTTTTACCAAAAACACCAAAAATTGCCCCAGAAATACAAATATGCAAATTTCACCACGATTTGAACAAACTTAAGTGTGGTCACCCCAAGTGAACTGCATATAAAATTTCAAAGCGATTGGACTTGCAGTTTCAGAGGAGAAGGCAATTGTTGACGGACGACGCGACGGACGACGACGATGGACGACGACGGAAAATCAACCTATTTGATAAGCTCTGCGTCGCTGACAGCGGAGCTAAAAAATCTGTGAGAGCTCTGTTTTTGCTGCAACCCCTGAAAAAAATCTTTGGAAAAGTTGTTCAGGAAGACTTGATGACATTTTATGAAGTAGGTCAAAGAGCTCTAGCAGACTACATCTCTACTAGGCTTTTACATAACCTAGTACAGAAGCTCCTGTGAGGAGGAGAAAATTAAAACATTTTCAGGAAGGTTGTAGTAAAAAGGAGAACACGTACAGCTGATGCTGACAAAAAAAATAGTTGACGCCTGTTTAAAAAGGCAAATTGCTCACTCAATAAAATCTGGTGTGCCATAGAAGGCTTTGTGCAATTTATTCCCCTCCCACGTGCAATCTGTGATGCAGATGGGTCTATGCACCATCAAAGCTCAAAATCAAACACAACTTAAGTATTACAAAAAAGATATGACACATGCAGCATCATAAGTGAGGCACTGCCTGAGAATTGGACAGCTGAAATGGTAATACTTGAAGGTATGTTTTGATTCAGTGTGCGCCAATAAGACAGTGTTTTTGCTAAGGTTGGGAAAAGAGGTAATGATTTGGGAACCCCGGTAGCAATTCTGTGTCCCCTGATCTGATTGCATTGATACCAAGAGGAACCCTGGTAAAATGGCTGGGGAACCCCGGTAACATTTACTGGGGTACCAGCCTTAACAAAAACACTGTAAGATCCCATCATCAAACATTCAAAGACTACTTAATCTATACCATAAGGGACTGGACGTAAATTAGCAGGGAGGAGGGCCAGGGGGATTTGGGGGAGGTCACAAATTTTTGAGCCTGGGGGAGGGTCACAATTTTTTGAATCCTCTAAGGGGGGGACACAAATTTTGGGCTTGTTGTCGGTGCACTAAAAGAAGAAAAAAAATTGTTTGTGTAGGCAATTATGGTCACATGACATCACTCACACACTGCCTCTTACTTTTTATTAAGTGCTCATTCCCAACTCGCTGTGTATCTCTTCCCCACCATTATCTTAAACAGGATTGTCTCTCTTGTTGCCATTCTTATCGCCATTAAGTTTATAGCAAATCCAATCTATTGTTTCACAGCTGACCCACCATATTAAAAGGATATTATGATTCATGGCATTCTGGCTGCACATTGTACCATGTAGTGGGTTTTGTTAATAAACACTGGACAGTGTTTTTGCTAAGGTTGGGGAACAATGGGAACCCTGGATAAATTTCTGTTGTCCTCTAGTAAGACTGCACAGATATACCAAGGCTAACCCTGGTAAAATGACTGGGGAACCCTGGTAACATTTACCTATAGGTACCGCCCTTAACAAAAACACTGCTGGATATTACCACAATATCTTACATTGTTCTACTGATGTAGTCAATCTTGAACCTCTATTTGACAATATTATTTCTCATTCCACTTTTTGTTGATCAACAAAAGTTCCCTCTCTTGCATAAGTCACTTCCCTTTAAAGTTTAAGGCCAAGCTCCACCCTGCATCAGTCACTTTTTAGGTACATGATTTTAGTTTTTAGAGATACTATCGTTTGAAATTAAGAGCAAGCTTGGTGTGATAATTGATAATTTTGATTCTAGAAAAATGATTTTAGTAAAATTAAATATTTAGGTACAGTCATCTGATTGGTATGGCTACTTGTGGCATTTTTCAAGTTTATATTGGCTTACTACGTGGGTACTATCTTTGGAATGGATAGTGTTCATTTGTGTTGTTGATGGCAGGATATATGACATTTGTTGAAATTTAATGTGGGTAATTTATACAGTGAATTAGCCATGTTGATCACTATTCAGATTGAACTTGGTTAAATATGGTGAAATCCCAATGTCATTTCAGAATATGGAGACTTGATTGATCATGAAATAGTGTTTGCCACTTCTGTGTCAAATCAGGATCAGTCTAATCCTCTCTTATCTAGGCTGCTCTCCGTGATATGTTTAAAATGCAAAGAAACGAGGCACAAAAAATTGACAAAAGAAGACTTGATTATCATGAAATAGTGTTTGCCACTTCTGTGTCAAATCAGGATCAGTCTATCCTCTCTTATCTAGGCTGTGCTTTCTTTGATATGTTTAAAATGCAAAGAAACGAGGCACAAAAATTGACAAAGTATTTTCAATGTTAAAACATAATTTCACACTATAGCATTCAATCTATTACGATACTTTGAATTGTTTGCTTAAATTATTGCTTGAATAGGAATAGCCTTTCTGTTGACCTTTCCCCACAAACAGGGCAACATGAACAAAACTTCTCATTGTCTACTCGAACACATAGTACATTTTGTAAAATTGGATTTGATATGAGTGCAATGAGCACATGTACAGGTATTTTCAGTTCTCTGACTACACAGGTCTATTGGAAATATTATAAAGTCAGTGAATAATGGGGTCATGCACACACATGTAGTTGTATATCTGTACCAGGAATACATTTTAAACATACTTTCCATTATTTCCTCCCCACGTAGAGATTAAACTGCTCAATATATTGTACATTGAACAAATTATATTGCTGTGGAGATCAATATGTCACATTGTGTTTCTGCAGTATTCCCTCAATGGTCAACGTGATACATTCCAAAATTATGAATTTCACTAATATTTTGATAAATGTTAAATTATAATTCATAAGAAAAAATGGCAGGCACAATTGTGCATAATATAAAAGAAAACATTTGAAGAACATTATTTATTACAATCATTCTTAGTGGAGTATAAGTGTGCTCTACTCCATTATAAGCCAATTTGGGCATTCATTATATGAATTGTTGGACAGCCTATTGAATCACAGCATTCCACATCTGCACTTCAAAGCCAAAGTGAAAGGGCACATATTTACTGCCTACTTTACATGATATATGCCATTGACTTGGTGTAGCAGTCTAAGCCCTAGGAGAATGGTTAGAGTATTCAGCTATTGGCTGCTTTGATTGCCTCCAACAATGGCATACTCATCACACACAGGTGCAACCACAATCGCAACGTAAAGGCCTATGCACCCAGTAGGGAGAGCTCTTCTGGGTAAGTACATGTAGCCTTCGCGTAGCGACAGTGGTGCACATACGGTACAACTGTATCCTCCTAGCATAGGGCAATATTGCTGTTGTACCTCAATATTTGGACTGGTGTTTAGGTAGGACGTCAACTTGATCAATCCTAAAAACTAAAAGCTTAAATTTGAAAAAGGCAAACCTTCAGCTTCGAAACTGCAGCTACGTAAGGCAATATATGATACCACGGTACTACCAAAAGAGTGTGGTAGCTCCTAGCTTTGCTTGGCAGGGCTGTGCGTTATTACCAGCGTTATACTTTACTTTATTGCTCAACAACACACTTAAGGAGTGTGGTAAAGCAGAAATTGCAAAACTCACCAAACACTGGATGAAGCTGCTGCTGGGAGAGGAAATAAAGTCCAAATATACGGCCTGTGGTAGGAGGCTGTATAACGCCGAACACACAACTTGATCCTTAATATATTTTTCATAAACCAAGAAGTCAATCATTTAAACATACAGACCTTTATTTCCTGAAAATGATAGGCTAAATGTACAGTGTACGTCCAGAGAACTTCTTGGTACAGCGCGACACTTGTAAACAAACTTGAATGCGTTGAAGTTATTTGTATATATATACAGAATGATGTTCACAGTCACACTTGGAAGTTGTGACAATTTAGTCCAGTTGTAAGTGAAACATATTTATGAAAATCATCATTAAATTAAGTACTTTCAATACTTAGACCCTCAATCAATTTTGACAGTCAGGAAGAACAGACAGAAATAATTGAGTGAAATTAATGACTTGTATGACGAATCTCTGACTTAAAATAATGTAAAAGTTACTGGCATTTTCCAGAATACAATGTACGTACCAAGCTTGCAGGTCAAGTCCAGAGGGTCAAGTATGATATCAATAGGCCCAGAAGAAAGCTTTTAAATAGCTTTGAAACAAGCAGACTGCCAATCTTGTTAAGCAGTCATGATCTAGTACAAAGACTTTAAATTTTTTCACATAATGCTATGCTTGGTGTCTGCCTCCATGGTGTACAACATACTGGTACATGATTCGGCGTCACTCATCAGAGGACTGCACTTTCATTGAAAATATTTGTGAGTTCACATGGTGGTGTAATCTTACATCCTGTTCAGAAATGGCTAATATTATGATACTTTGGACAAAGCTATTTTTGTCAACATTTTACAGTACTGTCTGTCAATGCACCAATTTTAAAAAAATATTCATTGCCACCATTTTAATACTTCAATAGTGTAATGGTCATGCTGCTTGACACTTGAATTACAAGAATCTGTACTAGATATGTTCCAAGTTAAAGGGACAAAGTTGCTCATTTTTGACATTATTTTGCCATTTAAATTTCTTTTGATGAATTATTCTCACTGAAATATGCTCACTCTCTGGTTATTGCAATTCAATTTTCATCTTTAATAAGACACATTAACATGTGAAATTAACTATGTTAAAATTTTTGGTAAATACCTTCCATGCATGCATATGAGTTGAGCTGTGACAACCAGAGATTGCAGTTTAGCCTATTTCAGTGAGCAGCAGAAAAGCATATATACAACAGAAATTAAAAGGACCAAAATTTGGTCAAAAATGAGTGACTTTGTCCCTTTAATGGCCAATATGAAAATGGATAAAATTCCATGTTTGCTGTTTTGTTATTTTTGCCTGTCAGTCACTGTTATTTTTAACAATGGTGTGGACAAGATGTTGGTTTTGTTGTTTACTTTGCAGTTCTGAGTTACATAAATGCATAAGATTTCAGAATTTTTCAGTATTAGCTGCTGTATTTTAGCATGATATGCTCTGTATTGATTCAGTTTGTCAGCCTAGCCTGATGACACTTGAGCAGTGGTGTCATTATTTGTGTCCAGTGAAGTCTTAAACTGTTTTTTTTTTTGTGGTTTGTTCCACATTTACAAGTGTGCTGACAACATGGAAAATTGAGAATTTCATCAAACTTGTGCAGTAAATCAAACAATGAATTAATTTAATCATAGAGTGTTTCCTATGGTGTTCCCCAGAACAATCCGCCCCTACCAAAATGGAAATAAGAATACCAGTACTCATTTATCTGGTGATTGTTTACTAAGTTTAAACAGTGTAAGAGTTAAACAGTATATTAACCATTATCATAACAATCAAAATGCATATTGTGTAGGCAGAGAAATCAGGGTTTCCCTTTTATTAAAAGTACTTATCTATAGCATAGAATTATCCAGATTTTTGTCTACAAGATTAGTTTTACCCATGCTGGTCAAATGTGACTGACACATCATTGAAAGTATTCTTAGGTAAGGCTGACATCCATATCTAGACTTGTTCTTGTCACAAGCAGAAGCAAATAAAAAAATTTGCTGACATCCCTTGCTGGTGTCCATCTATTTTGCCGTGTGTTGTAAATCCCCAACTAAATTTTTGAACGTTGAAGATCCGATCAATTTGTAATATTATATTTTTTGAAACTTTACCAAGTCCTAAAGACTTGGAAAGAGCGCGTAGAGATGGTAAAGCAAAAAAAAATGTACAGCATATATGAATCAATTGACCTGCAAACAGTACTTCCAAAAGAAAATTGGATGTTTTTTTTTGGTGACGAAAAACTAAGCGGTTATTGGTGAATTTTCTGTGTGAAGAAATTCCAGACTTTCTGAAGCCCTACCTTGGAGTTGACAAGGAGTTTGTCATTGCAGGGGGGTTTTGATGGCAAAAGAAAGACAAAGCAATATTGTGAGTGGAAATTACCCTTCTCATGAATACCCTGCATATTTTTCAAATCATGAAGAAACTGATACACGTATATGGCGCCATGTCCCTGTTTCAGTAAAAAAGAACATACTTATATACTCGCCAGATACAGATGTTTACCACATCGGATTACCTCTGATGGCATCTGAGCTATCAGACAGAAACATCTTTATACAGCTCAGTGCATGTGCAGATGATCAGTCATATGTACATTTAAATAAATTAATTAAAGCCTTAGCAAATGATCCAGATCTTGCTTAAATTGATCAAGACATAAGAGCAAAATGTCTCCAAACTCTCTATATCACATCTGGTTGTGACTTTTTTGTCATTTTTGTTGGCTGTGGAAAAGCAGCATTTCAGAAAGAATTTTTCCAATATTCAGAATTTGTTTCTGGTGGAATTGCCACCGCGACCTCAGGCACTCTTGCAGACACAGAGAGTGGCATCTGGGAGAAAGGCCTATCTCTCTTTCTTTTAATTGGAACTATTTACTACCAGAAACATCACAGTGAGTTTGAATCACAACATGACAGCCCATATGACCAGTTTAAAGCCATGAAATGAGATGAAACATTTGACACTGAATTGGAATTACATATTCAGTGGCTTGAAAAAATCAGAAATACCATCCAAGTTAGAATTCAGAGGGAGGAGGATCTAATTCCAAACCCAACAGCTTTAAATACCATTGGCTCAGAACTTGTTTCATCTCTGATTCATGGTCACAGTCAGAAAGGGCCAGATTGTCTTACGTGGATATGACAACTCTGGCTATGTTGTCAATGGTAACAAGTTATCACCCATATGGGATTCACCAGAAAATTTGTCCCAAGTACAGGAAAGGATGGCATTCTATACCAAAGGGTGTAATGTTAAAAATCTGGGTGCAAAAATAAATTTTGCAAATGTACAAAGTCAAATAATGCTTGTGGCCCAGGGTGCATGCAATTGTTTAAATTGTGCCAATACTGGAGATCAGAGTGACAGCTTAATTGATGACATTGTTTTTGACAAAACCAACAAAGGGCAAACCACAGAAGCATTGGAAATCAAAGAAATTGATGAGATCAATATCAAATGATCTTGCTGAAGAAAACATGGTTGAAGTAGTGAATACACAGATGAAGATGACGAAGAAGAAGATGGAGACAGTTCCGATGACTGATGTATATCCTGATCAATTTTCTGTCATTCACAAACTGTTGTCTGTACAATTACTACCATGGATGTACATCCATGTTACTACTAACACCAAGGTGGCTGATCATTAAAACAAATGATACACATGTGTATATACATAAAGTTCAACTGCGTTCTCATTGAATTTAAACAATTTTAATTTAGACTGAAAAATGACTGCTTCTAAGCTTAATAAATTCATATGTCTAATAGGTATGTCATCACGTATTCACGCATGGAGCCGATAGTCCGGTACGGTATACCAACACAGTGTGAAACCCACACAGTACATGCTGTACGGCGTACACTTCCCTCGGCGATGTTGCCGTGCACAAATGGTATAAAAACGGGTTTCATGACATAAATTCACTAATACTTCCTACCAAGGAAGTAAATAGCAAAACAAGTATCATTGTGAAGAATGATAGCCTGGTATCTTCAAATAAACAGTCGCTAGAGCAAAATACTCGTAGACAAGTTACTTCCGCATTTGCCCCTACTCAGTGCTGCACGCCAGCATTAAACACTGCGTCGTTTTCGTTGGCAAGGTCAGAAAGCATTCAAACTTCCAATCAGAATGCAGATATACACTATGAATATGTATACAAACTATGAACTCTGCACAAGACGATTTACTTGGGGATAAAACCAAATTTACATACCCGAGTATGTAGCCGAGTTCAGCTGAGGCAGCAGCGAGAGACCGTACGCAAAATTCACAAGATAGTTGGATAGTTAGGTGGGGAGCCTCTTTCACAGTTTTACATAAAAATGAGACTCAGTAACGTTTGGTCGCTTTACTTTTGATCAAAAACCTACCAAACCCATCAGACAAGGCCCTACTCTTACGCAGAAAACCAAAGCTCTCAAGCGTCGACTTTCTCTTCCGCGTTTGAGACTCGTTCTTCTCTTTCGCATTTGAGAGAAACAAATGTCGACTTTATTCGGCAATGGTCCGCTATTCGTGGGCGTAAATTGCTAGACTACATATAGCCACATCGGCACTTCTGAAATGTTATCTCCGGCTTGCAAGACAACAAAAATATCAAAATATTATCATCAAAACCAGAATTTCGGGCTAGAGAGCGAAACATCGCTGAAAAGTAGCTGGCCAAAATACGGAAGTAGCCGGTCAATTTGGCCGGCATCTGGCTAAAAGTGAACACGCTGCAAACAGAGGGGCTTGTTGCGATGGACAAGTAGCCTTGGCTCTTTGACCAGAAAAATAAGTGAGTGTTCATTGATAATTCAAAGACTGGATCCGTTGACACCAAAGTTTGCTCGTGACTTTCATTGCATTGCATGCACCTTTCCGCAATACCACTCATTGAGTCTGAACTGAAATTGAAAGAGTACGTTTTAGTAAAAGTCCTGTTTTGTTGTGCTGATTTTCGCTACCGTACTTTCTTTTATAGGGTAATAAACATTCATACAAAGCAAAAAATCTTCAGTTGTCTCCTTTCGATCGTACAGAGATATTGTGCGACAGGAAAACTTTAGCTCAAAGGGCAATGATCTTTGTGAACGTACCCTCAACCAGCTAAAATAGCTTTCTATATGCAAAATCAGCGTACATTAATTAACAGCATTTTATTGAAAGGGATTCTATAGTACCATTGTTTTTGTAAACTCTTCATGCAATTTTATGAACTAAATGATGACCTCAAAGTAACAGCAGCAGTGCTAGACGGCACTTTTAACGCTGGTCGGAAATCCAGAATGCCGGACAAGGGAGCCATCATCAAGTCAGGCGCCGACTGGCATTGGCCATGCTAAAAGTAGTTCAGGCAGTGCTAATGTTTTGTTTACACTAAAAGGTAATCTGTTCGCATATGTTGACATAGAGATTAATCCTCTGATAACAAGCTCGGTTAGTCGGGTACTTCTAAGTTAATGGAGCGTTCCCCTAATGCTTGGATTGTACCTGCGGATGACCAAACCTCATTAACATATTATTTGCATAGTTTAGAAATATGCAAATTTCGGACCCAGATTCGAGAGTGTCTGCATGTGCACCAAAAATTAGTGCACTAGCCTTATTGGTTAGCCTAGAATTAGGTATGTACATAATCTATGAGGTATATTGTTAATTTGCAATAGGTGCTGTAACCTATGAAATATTAACCATCTAGCCCTTTAAAGGTATACAACCACCTGTAATCTAAATATCCCCATGTATGGTCAGGGCATTCCTTGGTATTCAAAATGCCCATGTGAGGGCGCTGTTTTAAAAAGTGGCCACCCGCTTAAACTCTGTGGTTGGTTAGATTTCTCTTTGCATAGTAACTATTGCACAATTGGAACAGGTGACAGTATATCTTTAAGTTACCTAGTAATTCGCATTTTTGTGATATTTAGGGTCATTGACCTTTGACCCCAGTTGACATGTCGGCGAAATGGTTTGATCCCGTGCTTCGCACTGTGTACCAAAAATAAGCACTGTAGCCTTATTGGTTAGCCTAGAATTAGATATATGCATAATAATTAAAGGGACATTATTTGTATCTTTTGACTTTTTTTTCATTTTTTCGATGACTGAAATCAACTGTCAAATCAATGGAAGACCTAATTGTGACTATGGATGGCTTCAAGGATATGTAAAACCACATTCTTGCTCTTTACGGCAAGTTTCAATGTTGGTAAGGGTGTCAGCACGATTTGAACCAACCGCCATGATTGAACCCCTGCACATAACCAATATTACTACGCATACGTCAACCATCAAAGTACAGCTGGAACATAAAAGGCCTGTGACCTACATACTAACTTCAGCACAATGGATATCGAGGAGCACACGGGCATAAACAAATGCACGTATCACAAACTACTGTCAAATAGTGAAACTAAGCAGGGCATTTGCTTTTAAGTTTCATTTTAGTATCGATGACACGGACTGTGGAACAAATGAAACCATAGACGCAATTGGTTCAATGGTAAAACTAAAACGATCGATGTCAGATTGCTGTGGTAATAGTGAAACAGGTACAATGTAATGCATTTCCTGTGCATTTGATCATTAGCAAAACTTCGTCAATTTTTAAGATTTTTAGGACATTTTCTTGTCAATACGTTGGTTCGTTTTACAAACACGACATGATCACTTGTTGAACCTGGAAACATCACACTCGGACTGAACACTGCACGGTGTGTAGCATCGGTGACATTGTGACACCGCGCCGGGCGAGTACTGTCATTGATACTGCTCGCGATTGGAGTCACCTCTCGACACACAAGATCTGTTTGAAAGTTGTTATTCTCTGTGCATCGTGTAATTATTTGTATCAGTTGAATCGCATTTCGAACCAAAAGTGAGTACATCACAGTTACAGTTGCCTAGACCCATTCGCTTACGGCCTCTGTGCCTCCGACCCACTCCCAAAAGTGGACTTTACGTAAGAAGCGCAGCTGAGCACATCATGTACCTACATGAGTAAAGCCCTCCGTACGGCCTCCACGCCCTATAACGCTGGGAACACACAGACCTGTACGCAGGGCTAATCGTGCACCCAGGCGAGGTGGGTGTGCTTGAAAACAAAACTCAATGCAAGTTTTGGATTAAAATGGGTTGTTTTTGGTGGAGAAAACTGCACGCCGCAACCGAGGTGCTGCCAGCGGTTTGGCACAGCCCTGCCACGCAGAGTTAGCTTTCACCCAACAATGTACCGGTACATAATGTAAGTGTCAGTCGCCAAAGTACCGGTACATTGCTCAATTTCGCAATCACCTCGACAATAACATGACTGTCTACTGAAGTTAAATATCCCGTCATTTTACTCTGTTTTCACATTTCTATGCACAAAGGCTTTGGCAAGTCTACATATGCATATGGAGGAACAAACGAGATGAAAAAGATCCGCAATTATAGACCTTGTCGTTGTCAGCTGGTACTGGTAGGCATTTGAAATGCCCATTCTAAAATGTGCTCTGTAGCAGTAAAGAATGGTGTATCTAAGAGCAGGATTGGCCGTCAAGATCTCCATCAAAAACTGACCGTCAAAATGTAACTGAGCAAACTGGATTAGTAATAGGGAATCCCGAAACTGCAATACTGCACTTTTGACTTTCACTTCGTGTGGTTTATTTTTTTCACACGCGGATGCTTACAGTGGCCCAGATAGCAGTTTGCAGTGTGGTTACTGATCGCAGGTCAACCTGCCAACTCTGAGGTTAACAGTAACCTCCATAAACCTCAGACCCAAGGGTTTTTTAAAGGTGTACGCAAATGGGATGGAAGTTGTCTGTGGTCGGCTACTGCTTGTTTGCAACAATATGAGGTCAAAGATGCAAATAATGTCCCTTTAATAAGGTATGAGATAGTTAACCATTAGGTGCTGTAACCTACCAAATATGAACTATCTGGCCCTTTAAGTTATCTGCTAATTCACATTTGTGTGATATTTAAGGCCAATGACCTTTGACCTCAGTTGACATGGTGGCGAAATGTTTTGACACCATGCTTCGCAATGTGTACCAAAAATTAGCACTCTAGCCTTATTTGCTCTAAAATTGAGGTAATAAAACTGTGTCACTGCATCATTTTTCCAATATGAATACGATGAGAAAGTAAATTTTTATTTTTTGTGGCCCTTATACAAGGAAGTCTACGGAGAACTGTCTTATACATAGGAGTCTATGGAGAACTGCCTGATAAATGGAAGTCTATGGAGAGTAAAACTAAAGAGTCCTCTAACACGGCCAAATTTAATTCCATTGTGAAACAATTAATTGACGTGCATCTGTATGGGGTAGGGTAATATCCTTGTGCAAAGTTTGAAAGAAATTGACCATGGCATGTCTGAGATATCTGTGTGAACGGACGGACGCATGACATTACAAGATCTAAAATGAATTAAAGTCTATAGACTAAAATTCATTTGTCAATAATAATAGTGGCCATTACTCATGTACAGGCTTTCTTAAGAAACTTATGATTGAAGCTTTTGTAAGGTATCAATAGTAGAACAAGAAAATGGAGTTGAGACATGTAAGAAAAATACTGAGAAAATAGCGAAAAGTTGGCATTGCTTGGGCTTGAAGACTATGCCTTCAAGTCTGCTTCAGGGAGCAGAACAAGAAACTGGTTTATGCTACGTACAGAAAAAATATACCGCCAAGGGCATGCAGTGTGATGCTCTCATCAACAAAAAAGGTATTATATGAAAGGTATTAGCTGTTCAAAATCCCGATAATCCTCACTAGAAACCAAGTCAAAAGTGCTACAATGTTAGCAGAGATTAGGTAGCTTTTGAATTTTAAATTGTTACAGTTGAATCTGAACACCAAAATACCCTGAAACTTGGCTGAGCACTTAGCAATATGCAGCAGAGTTCCCTAAACCAAAGTCTGTTTTACTGCTTCAGAGTTTTAGACAACTCAGCAGGTAGCCCTACTGAGTCAACTGATAAGCGGCTGTTGCTATAAACCATTTACCACTTACACAGTCCAAACACAGTTGAGCATTGGATGATGTATTCTCAAAGTAACCACAAATTATTGTTTTACTCACAGTATTTACTTCCCCCTTCAAAAATTCTTCCATTTACATTTGTAATATTGCCAGTCAAAATGGTTTGACCAACATAAATAGATCAGTTTACTCAGAGGGGCTGCCTACTGAGTTGTATCAGACTTCCCACACCCACACACTAGACTTTGTTTTGGCAAATGTCTTGGTATAAAGCTGAATGCTCTGCCAAGTTGCTAAGTAATTACTAACTTTGGTGTTCAGATAACAAGGGCAAATGCTGCAAGCCGCGAGTTCAGATAGAACACAATCTTTCAACTTGCTGGTGAAATTTTTTGCATCGAAAGCTGAAGCTTTAGAGTAATTTTAAAGTGTATTTTTAAAAAATAGCGTCATGGACACTGTTCCCACATTTGTTTTGAACATTTTTTCACGAGTGTTATGAATTAGAATGTAAGATGCGAATAGCAAACAAGATCTTGAATGAAAATTCATGAAAATTATGTACATTTGCCATTATGTTATTGTGTAACTTTATATAAATTTCACTACAATTTTGACAAATCCTACTGAGATCACCCCTAGGTCCACATTACCAAGTTTTAAATGAATTGGACTTGCACTTTCAGAGAAAAAGACTTTTTACCAAAATCAAGAAAAAACCATTTCACCATAATTTCAGGCAATCTGACTGATATCACACCTGGGAACCTCTATACCTAGCTTCAAATGAACTGGACTTGTGGTTTAAGGGAAAACAATTTTTTGACCAAAAGTGGCAAAAAATTGCCTCAAAAACACAATTATGTAAATTTCACAACAATGTTGACAAATCAGACTGAGATCACCCCTATGAACTGTGATACCACATTTCAAATGAATTGGAATTTGGACTTGCGGTTTCAGAGAAAAAAGGCTTTTTTACCAAAAAACAGGGAAAATTGAGCAAAAATTACAATTATACAAATTTCAACAACATTTCCTCTTATCTGACTGACATTATCTTTAGATACCTCCATAGCAAGTTTTAAATGAATAAGACTTTTGGCTTGGGGCCTGAGATGAGCAACTGATAACAGTGTGACCATACAGTACTGAACATCACACCAGGCCTACATATACACATTTAATTAACCCTACATGGTGTTTTTATACACATAACTGTTAGTTGTTTAATTACATGATGAAACTCCAGTGAGATAGAAATATTATTTATGTGTCGCTGTAGTTGTCACTACTATTTATACACAACAATGACATAAAATTATACCTTTTAACAAACATGTGTTATTCCAAAAAATTTTGATCTAACAAAATCATGCGAGTTTTGAAAGATATCACTTTACCTTCATTTCATTGTACTCATTAATTAACACAATCAATTAAACATTTATACATACCTTAATTCTGAACGGAGTATTGGGATGACAAATTGTAATAACCGGATGATAACTACACTGGATTCAGACAAGGAGACATCATCCAATACAGTATCTACACTGTCAACCTGCACAGGAAAGGTTGCGAATAGCCTTCCCGAGAACAAAGCAAAATCAGTGAGAATGTACTGGCCTAAGTGGGTAGCTGTAAATTTCACAACAATTTTGACAAATCAGACTGAGATCACCCCTATGAACTGTGATACCACATTTCAAATGAATTGGAATTTGGACTTGCGGTTTCAGAGAAAAAGGCTTTTTTACCAAAAAACAGGGAAATTGAGCAAAAATTACAATTATCCAAATTTCAACAATATTTCCTCTTATCTGACTGACATTATCTTTAGATACCTCCATAGCAAGTTTTTAATGAATGGGACTTTTGGCTTGGGGCCTGAGATGAGCAACTGATAAACAGTGGACCATACAGTACTGAACATCACACCAGGCCTACATATACACATTTAATTAACCCTACATGGTGTTTTTATACACATAACTGTTAGTTGTTTAATTACATGATGAAACTCCAGTGAGATAGAAATATTATTTATGTGTCGCTGTAGTTGTCACTACTATTTATACACAACAATGACATAAAATTATACCTTTTAACAAACTATACTTTTAACAAACATGTGTTATTCCAAAAAATTTGATCTAACAAAATCATGTGATTTTTTGAAAGATATCACTTTACCTTCATTTCATTGTACTCATTAATTAAACAATCAAATTAAACATTTATACATACCTTAATTCTGAACGGAGTATTGGGATGACAAATTGTAATAACCGGATGATAACTACACTGGATTCAGACAAGGAGACATCATCCAATACAGTATCTACACTGTCAACCTGCACTGGAAAGCTTGCGAATAGCCTTCCCGAGAACAAAGCAAAATCAGTGAGAATGTACTGGCCTAAGTGGGTAGCTGTAAATTTCACAACAATTTTGACAAATCAGACTGAGATCACCCCTATGAACTGTGATACCACATTTCAAATGAATTGGAATTTGGACTTGCGGTTTCAGAGAAAAAAGGCTTTTTTACCAAAAAACAGGGAAAATTGAGCAAAAATTACAATTATCCAAATTTCAACAACATTTCCTCTTATCGGACTGACATTATCTTTAGATACCTATATAGCAAGTTTTAAATGAATGGTACTTTTGGCTTGGGGCCTAAGATGAGCAACTGATAAACAGTGTAACTTGCCAATTTATGCATGAACAAATGGCTCTGACTTTTTGCCTGATGAATGGAACAATACCTATCTAAAAAATCAAGTCTCACTTAACCGATAATGTTGATAAAACAAAATAAATCACTGCATGAGTAAAGCAAATACTGTACTACAATCACTCCAACTATCCTGTACTTTGAATGTACAGTCATGGTCTCTTATCTACACTTATTGACATAACTATAGATCTACATGCACACTACAATCACTCCACTATCCCATATTTGAATGTGCAGTTATGGTCTCTCATCTATACTTATTGAAATAACTATCTACATGCACACTACAATCTATCCAAATATCTAATATTTTGAATGTGCAGTCATGGTCTCTCATCTACACATTGATTTAACTATCCACATACACTCTACAATCCATCCAACTATCTGATATTTTGAATGTACAGTCATGGTCCCTCATCTAAACTTATTGACATAACTACATGTATCTACATGCACACGACAATCACTCCACTATCCCATATTTTGAATGTACAGTCATGGTCTCTCATCTACACTTATTGAAAAGTATCTACATGCACACTACAATCAATCTAACTATCCAATATTTTGAATGTACAGTCATGGTCTCTCATCTACACTTATTGACATAACTATCTACATGCACACTACAATCACTCCACCATCCCTATTTTGAATGTGCAGTCATGGTCTCTCAACTACACTTATGAGACATAACTATCTACATACACACTACAATCTAACCAACTATCTAATAGCTATCTAATATTGTGAATGTACAGTCATGGTCCCTCATCTACACTTATTGACATAACTGTCTACATGCACACAACAATCACTCCACTATCCCATATTTTGAATGAACAGTCATGGTCTCTCATCTACACTTATTAAATAACTATCTACATGCACACGACAATCACTCCACTATCCCATATTTTGAATTTACAGCCATGGTCTCTCATCTACACTTATTGACATAACTATCTACATACACACTACAATCTATCCAACTATCTAATATTTTGAAAGTACAGTCATGGTCCCTTATATAAACTTATTGACATAACTGTCTACATCACACAACAATCAGACTATCCCATATTTTGAATGTACAGTCATTGTCTCTCATCTACACTTATTAAATAACTATCTACATGCACACTACAATCATTCCACAATCAGATATTTTGCATGTGCTGATATGGACTCATCTACACTTATTGAAATAACTATCGACATACACGCTACAATCTCTCCACTATCCCATATTTTGAATGTACAGTCATGGTCTCTCATCTACAATTATTGACAAAACTATATACATACAAACTACCGGTACATCACTCCAACGTTCCCATATTTTGTATGTACAGTCATGGTCTCTCATCTACACTTATTGACACAACTATCTACATCTACACAACAATCACTCCACTATCCCATATTTTGAATGTACAGTAATGGTCTCTCAACTACACTTATTGACATAACTATCTACATGCACACAACAATCACTCCACTATCCAATATTTTAAATGTGCAGTCATGGTCTCTCATCTACACTTATTGACATAACTATCTACATGCACACAAACAATCACTCCATAATCCAATAGTTTGAATGTGCAGTCATGGTCTCTCCATCTACACTTATTGACATAATTATCCACCTACACACGACAATCACTCCGACTATCCCATAGTTAGAATGTGCAGTCATGGTCCCTCATCTACACTTATTGACATAACTATCAACATACTGGCTACAATCTATCCAACTATCTAATATTTTGAATGTACAGTCACGGTCTCTCATCTAGTAGATCTACACTTATTGACATGACTATCCACATGCACGTTACAATCTATCCAACTATCTAATATTTTGAATGTACAGTCATGGTCCCTTATCTAAACTTATTGAAATAACTGTCTACATGCACACAACAATCACTCGGCTATCCATATTTTGAATGTACAGTCATGGTCTCTCATCTACACTTATTGACATAACTATCTACATGCACACAACAATCACTCCACTATCCAATATTTTGAATGTGCAGTCATGGTCTCTCATCTACACTTATTGACATAACTATCTACATGCACCCAACAATCACTCCATAATCCAATAGTTTGAATGTGCAGTCATGGTCTCTCCATCTACACTTATTGACATAATTATCCACCTACACACGACAATCACTCCAACTATCCCATAGTTAGAATGTGCAGTCATGGTCCCTCATCTACACTTATTGACATAACTATCCACATACTGGCTACAATCTATCCAACTATCGAATATTTTGAATGTACAGTCACGGTCTCTCATCTAGTAGATCTACATTTATTGACAGGACTATCCACATGCACGTTACAATCTATCCAACTATCTAATATTTTGAATGTACAGTCATGGTCCCTTATCTAAACTTATTGAAATAACTGTCTACATGCACACAACAATCACTCGGCTATCCCATATTTTGAATGTACAGTCATGGTCTCTCATCTACACTTATTGACCTAACTATCTACATGCACACAACAATCACTCCACTATCCCATATTTTGAATGTACAGTCATGGTCTCTCATCTACACTTATTGACATAACTATCTACATGCACAAAACATCACTCACTATCCCATATTTTGAATGTGCAGTCATGGTCTCTCATCTACACTTGTTGACATAACTATCTACATGCACACGACAATCACTCCACTATCCCATATTTTGAATGTGCAGTCATGGTCTCTCATCTACACTTATTGACATAACTATCTACATGCACACAACAATCACTCCACTATCCAATATTTTGAATGTGCAGTCATGGTCTCTCATCTACACTTATTGACATAACTATCTACATGCACCCAACAATCACTCCATATTCCAATAGTTTGAATGTGCAGTCATGGTCTCTCCATCTACACTTATTGACATAATTATCCACCTACACACGACAATCACTCCAACTATCCCATAGTTAGAATGTGCAGTCATGGTCCCTCATCTACACTTATTGACATAACTATCCACTGCACACATACAATCACTCCAACTATCCATATTTGAATGTACAGTCATGGTCCTCATCTACACTTATTGACATAACTATCTACATGCACACAACAATCACTCCAACTATCCAATATTTTGAATGTGCAGTCATGGTCCCTCATCTACACTTATTGACATAACTATCTACATGCACACAACAATCACTCCACTATCCCATATTTTGAATGTGCAGTCATGGTCTCCCATCTACACTTATTGAGATAAACTATCTACATACACACACAATTTACTCCAACTATCCTATATTTTGAATGTACAGTCATGGTCCCTCATCTACACTTATTGACATAACTGTCTACATGCACACAACAATCACTCCACTATCCAATATTTTGAATGTGCAGTCATGGTCTCTCATCTACACTTATTGACATAACCATCTACATGCACACAACAATCACTCCACTATCCAATATTTTGAATGTGCAGTCATGGTCTCTCATCTACACTTATTGACATAACTATCTACATGCACACAACAATCACTCCATATCCAATAGTTTGAATGTGCAGTCATGGTCTCTCCATCTACACTTATTGACATAATATCCACATGACACAACAATCACTCCAACTATCCCATAGTTTGAATGTGCAGTCATGGTCTCCTCATCTACACTTATTGACATAACTATCCACATGCACACGAAAATCACTCCAATATCCATATTTAGAATGTGCAGTCATGGTCTCTCATCTACACTTGTTGACATAACTATCTACATGCACACGACAATCATCCAACTATCCCATATTTTGAATGTACAGTCATGGTCCCTTATCTAAACTTATTGACATAACTGTCTACATGCACACAACAATCACTCCACTATCCATATTTTGAATGTGCAGTCATGGTCTCTCATCTACACTTATGACATAACTATCTACATGCACCCAACAATCACTCCATAATCCAATATTTGAAGTGCAGTCATGGTCCCTCATCTACACTTATTGACATAACTGTCCACCTACACCAACAATCACTCCACTATCCCATATTTTGAATGAACAGTCATGGTCCCTCATCTACACTTATTGACATAACTATCTACATACGACTACAATCTATCCAACTATCAATATTTTGAATGTACAGTCATGGTCTCTCATCTAACTACATTATTGACATAACTATCCACATACACGCTACAATCTATCCAACTATCTAATATTTTGAAAGTACAGTCATGGTCCCTTATCTAAACTTAATGAAATAACTATCTACATGCACACACAATCACTCAACCATCCCATACTTTGAATGTGCAGTCATGGTCTCTCAACTACACTTATGAGAATAGCTATCTACATACACACTATAATTTATCCAACTATCTTAATATTTTGAATGTGCAGTCATGGTCCCTCATCTACACTTATTGACATAACTGTCTACATGCACACAACAATCACTCCACTATCCAATATTTTGAATGTGACAGTCATGGTCTCTCATCTACACTAATTGACATAACCATCTACATGCACACAACAATCACTCCACTATCCAATATTTTGAATGTTACAGTCATGGTCTCTCATCTACACTTATTGACATAACTATCTACATGCACCCAACAATCACTCCATAATCCAATAGTTTGAATGTACAGTCATGGTCTCTCCATCTACACTTATTGACATAACTATCTACATACACACGACAATCACTCCAACTATCCATAGTTAGAATGTGCAGTCATGGTCCCTCATCTACACTTATTGACATAACTATCCACATACTGACTACAATCTATCCAACTATCAATATTTTGAATGTACAGTCACGGTCTCTCATCTATAGATCTACATTTATTGACAGGTACTATCCACATGCACGTTACAATCTATCCAACTATCTCATATTTTGAATGTACAGTCATGGTCCCTCATCTAAACTTATTGACATAACTATCTACATGCACACAACAATCACTCCACTATCCCATATTTTGAATGTGCAGTCATGGTCTCCCAACTACACTTATGAGATATAACTATCTACATACACACTATAATTATCCAACTATCTTATATTTTGAATGTACAGTCATGGTCCCTCATCTACACTTATTGACATAACTATCTACATGCACCAACAATCACTCCACTATCCATATTTTGAATGTGCAGTCATGGTCTCTCATCTACACTTATTAAATAACTATCTACATGCACACGACAATCACTCCACTATCCTATATTTTGAATTGCAGTCATGGTCTCTCACCTACACTTATTGACATAACTATCTACATACACACTACAATCTATCCAACTATCTAATATTTTGAAAGTACAGTCATGGTCTCTCATCTACACATTAATGACATAACTATCTACATGCACACTACAATCACTCCACCATCCCATACTTTGAATGTACAGTCATGGTCTCTCATCTACACTTATGAGACATAGCTATCTACATACACACTATAATCTATTCCAACTATCTCATATTTGAATGTACAGTCATGGTCCCTCATCTACACTTATTGACACAACTATCTACATCACACAACAATCACTCCACTATCCCATATTTTGAATGTTCAGTCAATGGTTTCTCATCTACACTAATTAAATAACTATCTACATGCACACGACAACACTCCACTATCCCATATTTGAATTTACAGTCATGGTCTCTCATCTACACTTATTGATACAACTATCTACATACACACAACAATCTATCCAACTATCTAATATTTTGAAATGTACAGTCATGGTCTCTCATCTAAACTTATGACATAACTGTCTACATCACACAACAATCGACTATACCATATTTTGAATGTGCAGTCATGTCTCTCATCTACACTTATTAAATAACTATCTACATGCACACAACAATCATTCACTATCGATATTTTGAATGTGCTGATATGGCACTCATCTACACTTATGAAATAACTATCCACCTACATACTACAATCTTTCCACTATCCCATATTTTGAATGTACAGTCATGGTCTCTCATCTACAATTATTGAAAAAACTATATACATACACACTACCGGTACATCACTCCAACAATCCCATATTTGTATGTACAGTCATGGTCTCTCATCTACACTTATTGACACAACTATCTACACCTACACAACAATCACTCCACTATCCCATATTTGAATGTACAGTAATGGTCTCTCATCTACACTTATTGACATAACTATCTACATGCATACAACAATCACTCCATAATCCAATATTTTGAATGTGCAGTCATGGTCTCTCCATCTACACTTATTGACATAACTATCCACCTACACACACACAATCACTCCAACTACCCATAGTTTGAATGTGCAGTCATGGTCCCTCATCTACACTTATTGACATAACTATCCACATACTGGCTACAATCTATCCAACTATCTAATATTTTGAATGTACAGTCACAGTCTCTCATCTATGATCTACACTTATTGACATGACTATCCACATGCACGTTACAATCTATCCAACTATCTAATATTTTGAATGTACAGTCATGGTCTCTCATCTACAATTATTGACAAAACTATATACATACACACTACCTACATCACTCCACGTTCCCATATTTTGATGTACAGTCATGGTCTCTCATCTACACTTATTGACACAACTATCTACATCTTCACAACAATCACTCCACTATCCCATATTTTGAAGTTCAGTAATGGTCTCTCAACTACACTTATTGACACAACTATCTTCATGCACTAAACAATCACTTCACTATCCCATATTTTAAATGTACAGTATCTACACTTATTGACATAACTATCTACATGCACACAACAATCACTCCACTATCTAATCTTTTGAATGTACAGTCATGGTCTCTCATCTACACTTATTGACACAACAATCATCCCACTATCCATATTTTGAATGTGCAGTCATGGTCTCTCATCTACACTTATTGACATAACTATATTACGCACACAACAATCACTCACTATCCCATTTTTGAATGTCAAGTAATGGTCTCTCATCTACACTTATTGACATAACTATCTACATGCACACAACAATCACTCCACTATCCCATATTTTGAATGTACAGTAATGGTCTCTCATCTACACTTATTGACATTAACTATCCACATACTCATGACAATCACCCCAACTATACCATAGTTTGAATGTGCAGTCATGGTCCCTCATCTACACTCATTGACATAACTATCCATATACACGCTACAATCTATCCAACTAACTAATATTTGGAACATACAGTCATGGTCTCTCATCTACACTTATTGACATGACTATCCACATGCACGTTACAATCTATCCAACTATCTCATATTTTGAATGTACAGTCATGGTCCCTTATCTAAACTTATTGACATAACTGTCTACATGTACACAACAATCAATCTAACTATCCAATATTTAGAATGTACAGTCATGGTCTCTCATCTACACTTATTAAATAACTATCTATATGCACACTACAATCACTCCACTATCGGATATTTTGCATGTGCTGATATGGTCTCTCATCTACACTTATTGAAAGAACTATCCACATACACACTACAATCTCTCCACTATCCCATATTTTGAATGTACAGTCATGGTCTCTCATCTACACTTATTGACACAACTATCTACATGCACACAACAATCACTCCACTATCCCATATTTTGAATGTACAGTATTGTCTCTCATCTAAACTTATTGAAATAAACTATCTACAGCACACGACAATCTCTCCACTATCCCATATTTTGAATTTACAGTAATGGTCCCTAAACTACATTTATTGACAAAACTACAATCTCTACAATTCCAACTATCCAATATTTTGAATGTACAGTAATGGTCTCTCAATCTACATTTATTGACATAACTATCTGCATGCACACAAAATCACTCCACTATCCCATTTTTAAATGTACAGTAATGGTCTCTCCATCTACACTTATGAGACATAACTATCAACCTGCACACAACAATCACTCCACTATCCCATATTTTGAATGTACAGTAATGGTCTCTCATCTACACTTATCGACATAACTATCTACATGCACACAACAATCACTCCACTATCCCATATTTTGAATGTACAGTCATGGTCTCTCATCTACACTTATTGACATGACTATCCACATGCACACGACAATCACTCCACTATCCCATATTTTGAATATGCAGTCATGGTCTCTCATATATGCACTTATTGACACAACTATCTAAATGAACACTACAATCTCTCCAGCTGTCCTGTATTTTGAATTTGCAGTCATGGTTATAGGATATCAACTCAAGCCTACACAAATCTGACCATCTGTAAAATGTTTATTGTGTGAGTAAAAATGTGTGTATCCACATAGAACAACACACCAGGCCTACACAAATGTAATTTTCTAGATACATGTTTACTGTGTGAATCAAGTGTGTGTCCACATAGGACATCACACCTGGCCAACACAAAAGGAATGTGTACATGTTTACAGTGCGAGTCAAAATGTGTGACCACAAAGGACATCACACCAAGCCTACACACAAATGTAGTTATATCTATATGTTTATAATGTTAGTAAAGGGGTGTCCACATAGGAAGTCACACCACGCCTACACAACATCAATTATGGTAACTGTGTAATCAAGATGTGTGTCTACATAGGAAATCACACCTAGCCTACAACATTAACTATTTTTACATGTTTATTAATTGTGTGAGTCAAGATGTGTGTCCACATAGGACATCACACCTGGCCTACACAGCATTATATTAAGTATCTATACATGTTTATTATGTGAGTAAAGATGTGTTTCAACATAGGACGTCACACCTGGCCTACACAATATTATTTATTATCTGTACATGTATACTGTGTTATCAAGATGTGTATCCACATAGGACATCACACCTGGCCTACACAAATCTAATTTAATCTCTACATGTTTAATGTGAGGGTCAAGATGTGTGGCCACACAGGACATCACACTTAACCTTCACAACATTAATTATCTTTCATGTTTATTGTGTAATCAAGATGTGTGTCCACATTGGACATCACACCTGGCCTACACAATATTATTAATTATCTGAACATGTATACTGTGTAATCAAGATGTGTATCCACATAGGACATCACACCTGGCCTACGCAAATCTAATTTAATCTCTACATGTTTAATGTGGGGGTCAAAATGTGTGTCCACATAGGACATCACACCAGGCCTACACAAATCTCATTATCTCTATATGCTGTGTAAGTCAAGATGTGTGTGACCATACAGTACTGAACATCACACCAGGCCTACATACATATTCAATTAACCCTAAACCCTACATGGTGTTTTTATACATATAACTGTTAGTTGTTTAATTATATGAGGAAACTCCAGTGAGATAGAAATATTATTTATGTGTCGCTGTAGTTGTCACTACTATTATTCACAACAATGACATAAAATTATACCTTTTAACAAACATGTGTTATTCCAAAAAATTTTGATCTAACTAAATCATGCGAGTTTTTTTAAGATATCACTTTACCTTCATTTCATTGTACTCATTAATTAACACAATCAAATTAAACATTTATACATACCTTAATTCTGAACGGAGTATCGGGATGACAAATTGTAATAACCGGATGATAACTACACTGGATTCAGACAAGGAGACATCATCCAATACAGTGTCTACACTGTCAACCTGCACAGGAAGGTTGCGAATAGCCTTCCCGAGAAAAAAGCAAAATCAGTGAGAAAGTACTGGCCTAAGTGGGTAGCTGAATTAGCGTGGTTGGAAAAACAGAAACTGAATAGACTACAACATACACAGAATTATTCAAATTCACAACACATGTAATTCTATCAGATGTGAGATTGTCCAAATGAAGTTTCTGGTGACTGTAATTATCCCCATCCATATCGGGGAGATATCTCAGGTAAATATACAGCATTCATCACAACAATACTTCTCTATTAAACTTTGTACATTATTGGAGCCCTGGATGATATCATTCTATTCAGATTCATCTTCCAAAAAGGCTAGTGTGGTGCTTACATTTTGTCAGAGAATCCCAAGGAAACCAACTTATAACTCACATTGTTTCTGTACCCAGAAAACTGCACATTGGTGAACGGTCAGACACAGTGCTATTTTTTTGGCAAAAGAAATGCCTTTCAGCCATGAAACAGATTTACAGCCACAGTAGCTATAACTTTTGGTGTTTTCAGCATTTTTGTTCTGTATACCGGTATTTACTGAACTAGTTTATTGTTAAACGTATAAATCATGTAGAAATGTCCACTATATAGCTTATCAGCACAGCTCATATGTGTATAATGAACATTGTTATTGATAAATAAATTTTAGTCCGGACTAAAATTAAAATGTAAACAGTAACAATGCATTCTACACACATACACTTTGAATTCACAAGCTGAACACTGTGTATTTGTATATCTTTTGTTTGCATTGAGGGTCCGCTTAATACACATTACAGTTAATAGGACCTGTGTCTTTAGTTTTTTTCCTTGGCATTTGGTCATTGAACTGTCACAAGGTCTTCAGTGTTTTTACCTGCAAGATTATATAATGGTTTAGACCTGTGACATGCTCAATGGAGCCATTTTTCCCATGATTCAATTTTACAGGACGTTTAAGAAGCCCAGCAAAAGCATTCGTTTTTTATGATTTTACGGAAACCCTATGATTCAAAGTTGGTGGAAATGACTGTATTGGGTAACAGCCTCCCCTAGAGGACATTTAAAAAATACCGCCAATAAGACGGTGTCACTCCCATATGATCAGAGTTGTTGTATAATAACTGTGGCACTGGGTCACATAGCCCATGGTGAACTGCATTAAAAATCAGTCAATAGGATTCAGAGATGTTTGCTCAAAAATGGGAGAAAATGACCCAAAAATACAATCACACAAATTTACTTCAATTTGAAACAAAGCATATCTAAACCAAGGAGTTTTGAGTATTTACATTTCTTGATGGATTTCACAGAAATATTCTTCCAAAAATAAACTTCAAGTTAGAAGGAGCCACGTTGGCCCAGGAGGCACCCTCTTTGTCCAATGTAAACATCCCCCTATTTTCTGGCTCATGAATATTAATTAGGCCACACTTGTCGTGCAGCGGAAGCAAAAACGACTCCGATTGTTGTGAGTGTTTATAATTATTGAAGCCAGGTATGTATATTTACATTGATACTTCAAAGAGTTTGTTAACTACATGTACTTTCCCTTGACAAATCTGGCAATATTCGATTCGGCAGGTTGCCAAATGTCACTATTTCTCACTGCTATTGCCGGTTACCAGGCAAGCGCTAACTTCATAGCAACAACCACCTCCCAAGAAAACCGTTTAAAATTGATAGTTTTATGCCATGATTCAAAATTTTAAAATCATACGATTGTTGTTTGATAATTTCTGATCCTTACAACTATAATTTCAATCACTATTGATAACTTTTGTTGAAATCAAGTCAGGCTGAAATTTCCGTTTTCGCCGTGCAGTCAATGAATATTGCTACCCCATTGACGGCTATGGCAGATTACACATCGATTTCACCAACTGTAGAAAAGATGGTTGTTTTTATAACGCGAGTGCCGAAATTCAAAATTCTGAAACCAACAGTTGTTTTTAAATTCCCAAATGAACTCAAGGACACTAAAATTTCGCCATTAAATAGAGAAATAAAAAAACTTAACCTGAAAGAATTTTCATATCTTGATTACTGTGCTCGCGTCGAAATGGCCACGCGTATATGCGCTTACAGACCTGCATGCATACGCGTGTCGCCGTGTGTCCCTTGGGAAATATACTATGTTAATGGCAGCGATTATGGATAATGACATACGGTATGTGCAGGACTCTTTTTCCCGGCAAACACCTCGCATTTGATCGATGAACTATGTATGTATGTATGTATGTATGTATGTATGTATGTATGTATACATGTATGTATGTATGTATGTATGTATGTATGTATGTATGTATGTATGTTAGCTGTGCATGGCAGGGCTGTGTGTTACCAGCATTATACGACCTCCGACCACAGGCTATGGTGGGAGGCCACATAACGCCGGTAACACACAGCCCTGCCATGCAGAGCTACTATGTATGTACCAGGGGTATGTATGTATGTATGTATGTATGTATGTATGTATGTATGTATGTAAGCTGTGCATGGCAGGGCTGTGTGTTACAGGCGTTATACGGCCTCCCACCACAGGCTGTGGTGGGAGGCCACATAATGCCGGTAACACACAGCCCTACCATGCACAACTAAATGTATGTATGTATGTATGTATGTATGTATGTATGTATGTTAGCTGTGCATGGCAGGGCTGTGTGTTACCAGCGTTATACGGCCTCCCACCACAGGCTGTGGTGGGATGCGATGTATGTATGTATGTATGTATGTATGTATGTATGTATGTATGTATGTATGTATGTATGTATGTATGCATATGTGTATGTATGTATATATGTATGTATGTATGTATGTATGTATGTATATGTTTGTATGTATGTATGTATGTATGTATGTGTGTGTATGTGTGTATGTATGTATGTGTATGTATGTATGTATGTATGTGTGTATGTATGTATGTATGTATGTATGTATGTATGTATGTATGTGTATGTATGTTAGCTGTGCATGGCAGGGCTGTGTGTTACCGGCGTTATACCGGTACGGCCTCCCACCACAGGCTGTGGTGGGAGGCCACATAATGCCGGTAACACACAGCCCTGCTATGCAGAGCTAGTATGTATGTATGTATGTATGTATGTGTGTATGTATGTATGTATGTATGTATGTATGTTAGCTGTGCATGGCAGGGCTGTGTGTTACCGTCGTTATACGGCCTCCCACCACAGGCTGTGGTGGGAGGACACATAACGCTGGTAACACAGAGCCCTGCCATGCAGAGCTAGTATGTATGTATGTATGTATGTATGTATGTATGTATGTATGTATGTATGCTGTGCATGGCAGGGCTGTGTGTTACCGTCGTTATGTCTCATCCCACCACAGCCTCTGGTGGAGGCCGTATAATGCGGTAACACACAGCCCTGCCATGCAGACATTAGTGGACGTTTCCATCTAAAAACAATGCATATTCAATGCACATTCACCACTTGAAATAGGGGTTTGAAGGGGTATGGAGCTCCTAATTAAAGTTATTTGCCATCTCGTAAGCTGTTTGCAATATGTGATTAGAGATAGCAATTAAGTGGGTGTACAGGGCAGACATCTTTGCCTTACACACTTCACTCATACAGATAATCGTTCGCCTTGAACTTCTTTGAACATTGTACCCTAATTTTCACAGAATAGGACCTATAAATATACTACACGCCATATTTTAGTTCAAATTAATAAAAGTAGGAACAAATTCCGATGTCCTGAAATGATAATACTGTTGTCAAGGTTTACACGAGACTGAGTTTGTGCCGCTTCGCTGTACAATACCTTGCAATGGCATAAAGTAGTACCAGCGAAGCTATTGGTATCTGAAGTTGTTGACTAAGCGTTATGTAATGTCTGATTATATCTGATATAACTACTGTAGATTGCATATTAAATTATCAGTGCAGAAAGAGCTCAAAAAAGTGCACTGTTTTTTAGATGCAAGCGTCCCGTCATGAGCTAATAGTATGTACCGGGGTATGTATGTATGTATGTATGTATGTATGTATGTATGTAGTGTATGTATGTTAGCTGTGCATGGCAGGGCTGTGTTACCGGTGTTATACGGCCTCCCACCACAGGCTGTGGTCACGGGGAGGCCACATAACGCCGGTAACACACAGCCCTGCCATGCAGAGCTAGTATGTATGTATGTATGCATGTATGTATGTATGTATGTTTGCTGTGCATGGCAGGGCTGTGTGTTACCGTCGTTATACGGCCTCCCACCACAGGCTGTGGTGGGAGGCCACATAACGCCGGTAACACACAGCCCTGCCATGCAGAGCCAGTATGTATGTATGTATGTATGTATGAATGTATACATGTTTGCTGTGCATGGCAGGGCTGTGTGTTACCGGCATTATACGGCCTCCCACCACAGGCTGACAGGCCACATAATGCCGGTAACACACAGCCCTGCCATGCAGAGCTAGTATGTATGTATGTATGTATGTATGTATGTGTGTATGTATGTATGTATGCATGTATGTATGTATGTATGTACCGGTATGTATGTATGTATGTATGTATGTATGTAAGCTGTGCATGGCAGGGCTGTGTGTTACTTAGTCAGAAAACAGACAGGTTCAGGCAGGATCCCGAGGTAAGATAATTCTCTCTCTCTCTCTCTCTCTCTCTCTCTCTCTCTCTCTCTCATGCACACACTGTAATATATATATATATATACATATATATATATATATATATATATATATATATATATATATATATATATATATATATATATGTATACCCTTATATCCCGAGGTAAGATAATTCTCTCTCTCTCTCTCTCTCTCTCTCTCTCTCTCTCTCTCTCTCTCTCATGCACACACTGTATATATATATATATATATATATATATATATATAAAAAGCAGAAGGTTACAAAGGAAGTTCAATATGGGGTTGGGTCTTAATACAATGGAGGGAAGAGAAGCCAAGCATTTGCGCTTACTTGAATACAGTTGTAAATCAACACCCCAGAACAGATGGTCTCTCATATTCAGGCATGAATACGTACTACTGTATTGGCTACGCACACAAGACCCCTGTTCTGATAATTATAGGGGGGGGGGGGGTCATATGGGATTGAAAGCCATAGAGAATGCCAAATATATTCCAGACAGATATTATGATGACCCGAGTTACTGTTTTTGTGGCAATGAGAAGCAGTGTTCCTCTGAATCTTGTGAAATTTGCAGCAGCAAATTTATGGGGGAAATTAAACGGTCTGCAGTGAGTGGGAAAATAAGTAAAATTCTGAAAAATACATTGAAGTGATGAGCTTTGGATGCAAAATTGTGCATGCCTTCACAGTGTAAATTTGAATGGATATAATAGGTATACAAAGATGTTGATAAGTTTTGCCTATATAAGTTAGAAGCTAATTGTTAAACATTTTGTAGGATTATTAGAAAATCATAAACAGCTGAGAATGAAATTTTTAAACAGTTAAGTGTAAGATTGAATTCAGTTTTTGTCTGAGAATGATCTTTGTGCTTTGATAAATATATAAAGAATTTCAATTTTTTAGAATTACGTGAGATCATAATTTAGTTTCACAATCACTGCTGAGCCTATATCCAAAGGTTTTTGAAGTAATGTAATTTTAATATTTTGGCCGCATTTTAATGGAAATTGTAAAGTCTGAATTTGTAAAATTTAGTGTAAAAAAAATTTCTTCATGGGACTGCAAAAGTTCACTTCATTTGCTGAGTTGAACATTGCAGCAGAGCTTTCAAAGAGGTGATACTCGAATACATGTTTGACCAATGGTTAAGAAATAAATGCATGTAGTGTTTTTTATTGACAAGTTATCTTGTTAATATTTAGGATGCCTTTCATTCTGAAACCACCATTGTATGTAAGGAATATGGACTGTAATTTACTGTATGCCACAGTTAACTTTCAAGCAAAGTCATAAAGATCACAAACTTTGATGAAATATCAATTTTTTTTTATTTCTGTTGATGATTGAACATGTGCAGAAACATCTGCTGATTTCATGCTTTGAAAAAAGGCCAAAAAATGTGAACTCTTCACAGCTATGAAATGATTTCAAAACTTGAACAAGAACGTCAAACCTCAGCAGTTCAAAATTTCTCCAGGACATCTCACCATTCAAACATGTTGAGGAACCCATGTTTGTTCCAACAGCCATAGTGGAAGTTGATCGTCGCTGTTTCTGATGTCTTCCTATACCGCACGATCATGGGCTTGTCATCGGTACAGATAACTTCCATACACTGAACCTTTACTGACCTCAGTAACAGCTGCTGATTTTCGTAGCGGGCTCCACGGCCAAGGATAGTTGACTTTGTTCAACCAGGTAAATTTCAGAGTTACTGTACACGGTGTTTCAGACTCTTCAATGCGCATTGAATTGCGGGTTGAATACAGCCGAATGAGCTCAAACACTTCTGCTGGGATATTTCTGCTAAAGGTTCCCTTCCATGGATTCCGCATTGAGCAAGAGGGTTTCAATTTCTGGGTCACTGCTGATCGCCAATGTCTCATTTCACACTCAAATATTGGGTACACCTCTATCTGGCGGAGCTTTACCTTGTCAGCTGTGATTTTATCATGTTTCTTGATTGCAGGGTCAACATTGGCATCTAGTTCATCGAAAAGGCCATGTACCGGTAGGTCACAATGGAAATCGCCCTTGCTTCTCATAAGCTCAAACTTTGCGTTGCGTAGCTTACGCTTGACAGCTGTAGCGATGACTAACATGGGCGCTGCCATATTGATTTACAGTAACTACGGTAAATGACCTCAGTCATGACCCCAATATAGGTATACACGCTCCACGAAGCATTGGACAAAACAGGGCGCTGCTGGGCCGCAGTGAACATACCGGTATACTTCATCTCTTGTATAAACACAGATGGCTGTGTGCTATCTATCAGCTGAGCTCTATAAACTGTCAATTTCAATGTCAATACCCCTTTCAACAACAGACTTTGTGAAACCAATATTTAAAGCCATCAATTGGACCTCTTGTATTATAGCAATCATGGTGATGTTAAAAAAGATTTTGCAAAAGACAATGCAGGGGTTTCACTAAGTTTTGAAACAGGGGGCCATATGAAAATTACAGGGGGCCAAGCCATACCAACCAGCAAACATGTGGATGTTTGGTACGTACCCCCACCCCTCACCCACCAATACACGGTTCCAAATTAGCTTTTTACAAACTGGACAAAACAGTTCATCAACCACAAACGGTAAGTTACAAGTTTTATTTCAAGCATTGCTTACAGAAATATGTCATTATGATCATCTACAAACAGGGTTCGAAATTTATTTTTTTGTTTGGTGGTCAAGTTTGACCACCAGATTCAAATTTTGGTGGTCAATTGCAAAATTCTGGTGGTCAAAAATAATTGTCATTGTCAGAGTGTAATTCTTGTGGAGGTCAGGGTCCATAGGGGTGAATAGTGGGCTGACATCTTGTTCTGGAACCATTCCACTATGCTGCTACTCGTGTTACGTTGGTCTATGTTGGATGCCCAGTAAAATCCACTAGAAAAATTTTCAGTATTTTCACAACTTGAAATGAGTGCATGAGTGACTGACTGACTGTAAGTTTTGACAGAATTACAAACTGAGTAATCAAGAAATGACAATTACTGCTGATAACATGACAATTATTGCATTTTTTGAACTTATGAAGTTTTGTCAGAGTTTTGTACAATGAGATGTTATGCAACATTTGCAGACTTAATCACAATAATCATAGCAGTAAACAGTAAAACAAAGAGAGACATTGTCTATCCAAAGGAACGCCTCACTTGGGTAGATTGGAGTGGGGTTGAAGGACTGACATTAAACCAAAGTGGAGGGACTGTGATTGAACAGACAAGATGTGTACTACTAGATAACTGCTATATCTATCTCTGAGGATAATATATTGTTTCTGGATACTCCTAGCAATAAACTGTGAGAGGAATGTAAGACTTACAGCTTTGCAGCACTAGTGTGACCTCCGAAAACTTGGTGGTCAACATTGATGCAGTTTTCCTCTATGGTTCACCACTGAAAATAGTCATTTCAAGTGATTGTTGGTAGAACAGAATGAAAATTTCTATGAATTTTGACTTTGACCCTAGTACACTAGCCCTCAGTCGCTCCGCATTTCTACTTTATTTACATTTTTCAAAGGATCAGGGACCAACATTAGACAGCCTGGATCTACTTTAAAATCATCAACGGCAGCTGTTGTAAAAAAGTGTTCGTTTTATGAAAGTGTTCGTTTTTTGGAAACCACACTCAAAAATGCATCGTCTTCAACACAAAAAGCATACAAGATATGAATTTAGAGATGTATTGGAAGCCATCGATACGGGGGTTTTTGAATGAATTATTGCGGCTTTTGGTGCAGGAAAGCAGTCTTCGAACTTTAGTGATAGGTGCAGGCTATAGCAGCCATGGCCGGTTTATTCCATTTCCGGACTTCCTGCATTGCCGTGTATGACGACTGTGCTACAGCCAACCGCTAAACGTCACAGTCTGCTGAAGTTTACACCTTCATTTATTCAGTTTTGAAATTTATATGCCCACGGAGTTAAGGCAAGTCAAACATAAAGAAAATCATTAAAATCCGAGAGCGAACGTCGACCACCAATGCCAAGGTGTTGTTTACATTTTACAACCCGAGGCTGGTGGATCGCTGTAGGGGCGAATGCTGATGCATTCAGAAGAAACATTTCCTGATAAATATTCATAAAACGCCGCATAAGTATCAATATGATCTGAGAAATTGCCATAAACTGTACCTTTCGTCATCAACCCGTCTGTATTTCTCCATTTCGACCCAATGAATCACTTCACTCACATCTCATGGCCAACGCAATGTTGCGTTATGGCACAAGCTCAATGACCTCTAACCTCCAACCAGCTGTGTACGTTGTATTGACGTTTTCCATGCACAGGCGCTCCTTAGCTGGGTCGTCTGCTAAGTAGATCGATTTTCGGATCGATCTATTGATCCCGTAGTCGATATGCCCGCCACTGCAACCTAATTAGGTTAACCTATTTAGGTTGCAGTGGCGGGCATATCGACTACGGGATCAATAGATCGATTCGGATCGATCTACTTGGCAGACGACCCAGCTAAGGAGCGCCTGTGATTCCGTGCGGTACTATCGGTACCTACATCTTCAAGCTTAGCGAGGCATTGCGCGATCGACAAATGCGAACGAATGAACACAAAATTTTCGTTGAAAACACCCCAAAAGTGTTGAAAAACAAGTAATTCAGCATTAAGGATACAGATCATTGTAAACTTTTGGCAACATGCTGTTTGTTACTAGCTATTCATTTCTGTAGGAAGCACAACAATTACACGATTTTCAGGTAATAACAGGCGGCCGTATGACCGGTGGCCGGCTTTTAACGAAACCCTGTAAATACTGTTCAACTTTAGTTTCAAAATCTGTTGAGTTGTACAGTGTATTGCATAGAAATAAATGTGATTTAGTCCAACATGGTAATTGCTTAAGTCAGAGTATACATCGACCACATACAAATCGGCATTTGTCTGCAAATTTAGACAAAACACTCAGACTGTACTGGCAATATGACAATGTTGAAAACTGGGCTTGGTGTCTATCGAAACCGACGACATTAACACTGCAAGCAAGCATATAAAATGCTTGCAACTCCTGCATCAAGTTGAGACATAGCCGCAGAATGAACCGAAGCAAAGTTGTCTGCATTTTGATGCAAAGTGCCAATGTCGCGCGCATTGTCCTATATTTAGAAGCTAGTTCTGTCACAGAACTGTGCTCAAATGATGACCATGCAACATCGAGCAGTTCCTCGTATATAGACATACACATCAGTATCAAACTTTGCTATAACGGACAAAAATGAGATAAACTCAGTTATTTTTCTGACAAAATTGTTCACCGAAATTGTACCCCTACTAAACTTGATCGCGCTGGTCAGGAGTCATCGATCGCTGGTTGAGAGCTGGTGGCACATATTTAATTAAAAAAGCAAATCGGCGAAATTTAAAACATTAGTTCAAGTTAAATATGATGGTTGTACTAACCTGTAACGAAAGAAGCTCTTTGGACCTACGACGTGTCCAACAAGCACACCACACAGCGCAGGAGAGGCAGATCCCAGACGTGTCGAACTGTACGCTTGCAAGCAGTATAGCAATATGGCGGACGTATTGACATCACCGTTGTCGAATGGTGGCGCTCGTTCAGGCAAACTACGGGTGCGTAGATCCTGGCGAGGCACGCACCTCACACACAAAATTTCACACTCATTTTCCCGGTGCGTAGAAAAATGAGGCCAGTCGATAAAAACGTTAGTAAGCACTATTTAGGCAGTTCTTAGGCCATTGGAAGGCTAACATTATAAGCCAGGGCTTTTGGCTTTATTACGCAAGTCTGGTCTCGATAAGTACGTGATTCCTTACTACATGGTCTCGATAGTACTAGTACACAAACGCACACACACACACACACACACACACACACACACACACATATATATATATATATATATATATATATATATATATATATATATACGTACATATACATACATAAGATGCGTAAAAATAAATGTCGATACGATTTTTTGAATAGTCCTAGAAATTACATCTCCTCTCATGATGGTTCTGTCATGTAGAATAATTATAGCAATAGTAGAGATTTCGTTCAATGTCGTTTATTGTGATAACTTGTGTAGCAGCAGAACCACCTCGATTCTGAAAAGGTTTTCAGCTAAGAGATGTGGGACAGTTTTGAATAGGGAAACAGTTCTATGAATGAATTATGAGATTATAAGTTCTCTACTGATTAAAAGGGATTTACATTTTATCTTGACATGCCAAATATAAGGCTTGCTCTGTTTTCTGTTAAGCCTAATGAATCGTTTCGAATGGTGATGTTTAGGTGTTCGTTGTCGTCTGTGGCGAAATCTGGATAACCTGAGTCCGCTGTACAAGCAATCGTTGATACAGGTATCAGAGAAGAACTGTTTACTTACTGTTGCATTGTATTGTTACATTTTTTCATCAACTTGAAGGGTGATGTCAGTTTGAACGACGGGCACATGAACACAAGGAGTACCAATTCAATAGGATGATCAAGTTACCCATGACGGTTACATATTAGCCGATCACAGGTACGAGCACAATTGGAACTAATTTGGGATAATTGGAAATTCATATTTTCGAATTTCTCAAAAGAGTTAGATGCCTTTTAGCTGAATGTTGCGATATTACAATATACTCATAAAAACAAGTGTGTAATTGAAAAAGAAAAGTAGATGAGGTTACATGTGAAGATTGAATCGACATTACTTCACCATCCAATTATCGTGTTTACGGTAAATTTGAATATAGACCCAAAATATTTAGGAAATAAACTTTACATTCAACGGCAACAAGATTTGTTCATGTAAGAGGATATTATGAAGTTGCTTTTCAACACTTTCTCTTGCTTATCTTGTTGTCTCACAGGAAAACGATTCCGTCCCACAGAAAAACGATTTCCGGCAAAAATTGCCTGTGACGCAGTACAGTGGAGGTTTCTCAGTATTATTTGACTGAGTATCTCCTTTAATACGTCCCTATAGTTCTAAATGACTTTGATTACTGACGTTAACTTTTTCTATTAGTAAAGTTCAAGAAGCTTATATATGTAATTTAATCTTATCTTTACCGACAAGTTGAAAGCCAAGAGGCAAGCAGCTATTATTTCGGAATTACGACGTGTAGGTTAGATTTGAACACGGATAATTTGCAATGCATCACGAACCAAACATTTTATTTAGACGTGAGGTCAAAAGACACGAAAAATATGTAAACGCCCACAGCAACCTTGGAAGAATGTCCTATATCAAGGGCATCTAATGGTCATATAATTGATTGCCTGTGGATGTAAACATGTTTTTGTAAATGTCATTTAATGGTTATTGTAGGTTTTTGTAAATGGCAATATGGCTACAAACCACGGATACAACTTTCATGCCTTCTACAAACTTGCAAGCACTCTTCCTGATGATGATATAAACAAAATTTGTGTTCAATTGATCTATCAAAAAGGTACTTGATTTTGGCATTGACATTTTCAATTTTTGTACTGTAATTTCCTATTGCAATCAGCCAGTTTTTCACTGGTATATTTGTTAAATAGCCTCCTTAAGTGGCACTTTCAACTGTATTCACGAATACCATTTAGTAGAACTTGTAGAACTGTAATTTAGGTTCTCCCTAAAGCGCCGTTGATATCCGCTATAATGTTGGAGCAGGTCACATGCAAGGTATACTGTCGTGACGGACATAAATCCGTCGTAGTACTTGCAATTTTGAAATTGCTTGTTTACATTGAGAAAGCTGTGCATTAACATAAATGCGATGGCCTATAACTGAAAAAAACAACGAAAATATTACCATGATCCGACGTTCTGGAAATCTGTAAGTCTCTTTTCGTCTTTATTGAAGTGAACAATTGAACCTTCAAACGGATTGACATGAATAAATATGTGTGTGTGCGTGCTTGATATTGAAATTGATATTGCTTGATAAGTTAACATTCTCACTCGATTACCATTTTAACAAGATTTTATTTCAACGTTTTCAATTAATTTGTGAAATGTACTTGTTGCCTGGAAGTATACTTATATTTTAAGTCGAATCGTATCGATTTTCGGTAGGTAGGTGTGAAGTTCAACTGGTTAAAATCGTCATTGGTTAGTCATTAAGAGACTGACTCAGATGACTTCTAGTGCTTTACTGTCCAAAATTTGTTTTTCCACAATAATGACTGCGTGAATATACAGAAATGTGCATGCTCTGCTTAACAACGGACAGTGGTGAGACAATCCACTCCACGGTTTATGATTTAGCTTAATAGATCAATTGAAATATATTCTTCAAAAAAGATTGGATCCCTCGAATGAGAGCATAGTATTTGTCCTTAGATGTGCAATAAACATGAGAAAATACATCAAAAACTACCTTAAGTCTCAAAATATTTCATCTGATGAGCGACAACGTTCTCACCACTCAAATCTTTTAACTTAAGGGACAAGAGTTCTCTTATTTCTTCTCTATTTGTGTATCTTAACTTTGGATATGGGTCTTCAATAACTGAGACGATGACTTCCGCTGCCTGTCCCACGGTTTGAATGAAATCGACGCCGGTACTTTGCCAGCGTTTCGAAGTCATACTCTTTTGCATCAACTCGCGCGTTTCCTCACCAACGGCATCTTCATTCATATTCAAGTTTCCACCTAGTCCCTGCAGAAGTGGTGTCATCACAAGGCCGAATACAACCATGCTGATGCTGGAAGGGACAGGAAACCCATAAGTTAAGATTATATAACGACAGAGGACCATAATTACTTTCTCATAGCTTTAAAACTTGAAGCGATCTCGTGATTCCTGTATTTGTGATTTGCAATGACAATACAAAACGATTATTCAAGTTAGTTTGGTGTTGTCTTAAAGGCACCGATAGAAAGACAAACAGACAACCCGAGAGTCTCAGAGTAGACATACGATCAGGTAGATAGAAGATAGAGAGGGATAGACGTACAGACAGACAGACATGCAGACAGAATGATGATCTCAAAAAATTGATAGCTGTAAAAGGACACTCACTGTACGTCAAATTGCTTCAAAACTGCCACAAGTGATTCCGACAAACCCTCCAAAGCAAACTTTGCTGCACAGTAACCGTCACTGAATGGAAAACCTATTTGGTAAAACACAGGAACGTGTTTGAAAGAAAAATAAACTAGATCATAAGTTGAGGTCATATTTGACTATCTCATCTTTCCAATATATCTTCCATCGTATTTATAATATCTACTTACTCTAAATGTGCCACATGACGTCAATTAACTAGTTTTCTGACAGGCAATGAGGTGACATACATAATGTTTATAGGTACGTAGATTTATATATAGATACATACATAGCTGCATAGGTACATAGAAACATAGATAGATAGATAAATACATAGATACATAGATACATAGATACATACATACATACATACATACATACATACATACATACATACATACACACACACACATACATACATACATACATACATACATACATACATACATACATACATACATACATACATACATACATACATCATACATACATACATACATACATACATACATACATACATACATACATACATACATACATACATACAAACATACATACATGTTAATCGTCAAGATGTGACAGGGCCCTAAAATGACGATTTTTAAAAAGCGTTTAAGAGTGTCTTTACTCTCCTATTGTTGTATTCTCATCGTAAACATGTAGCCACGCCGTTACGAAATGTAGTAATGGTGACAGGGAAACCGAATGTTTAATAAAATTTGCGGTATTTCTGCTTACTTACCGATAACACCTGCCGTACTTCCAATGTTTATAATTCTACCAGATCTTCTTTTCTTCATATTAGGTATGACCTTTTGAATTGTCCTCAGAGCTCCGAAGAAGTTTGTCTCCATTATCTGACGATTGACGTCAAATGGTACGCCCTCTAGCGGGTACATGGTTAATATCCCAGCGTTGTTTACTTTGCGACGAAGCATAGATATCTTTTATCAGTAACAGGGAAATTAAGAAAAGCGTAAAAATAATTCGATATCAGGGTTGTTAAACGTCTCTTCTTTTAAATATAAATTCATCTTGCAGCTTGACGTGGCTACATATGGATTTCACAAAACATTCTTTGATAGGAAAGAATATATAAAGACAAGTATTAAGAAGGAAGATTCTGTCTTGAAGAAAACAAATTAATTTACTTTTGTTAAACGTTGAAGTCTAAAAACGACCAAATCACCGGTTTCCACCCTGAAACTACAGTTTACTACAATTATTTACAAATTATACCATGGGGATCCTAAGTCTGTGTGAAAATACTCGTATTTGGTGTTGTGTTTTTTTTCAAAACCTTTCGAACCTGACGATTACTTCGCCATTTCTACTCTGTTTTTTTCCAAGTATCCCCCGTTTACTACTTAATGGAATTTGCTTACTATTTTTAGTGTATAAACTTTGCATGTATTCTTTCTTGGTCTGCAAACTGTTTGTTTGTGTTTATTATTTAGTACAGTATTACACTTGTTCGGATATTGGAAATCGATGGGCGTACTCAGTAAGGTTGCAAAGGTACTACCCTTTTCTTGTGCACATGTGGATGAGTTGAATTATGCAGATTGCATTCATCAGGACTAAAACTTGATGGCGAAATGGCGCTTTTCACAAAATGAAAAGATTTGGTCAGGATGTACGAAATTCAGGTCACCATTTTGACTTCTTCCATCAAACGAGTCAGTTCATTCCAGGGTATCGGGTAAGACGAATTTGAATGAGCGGTCAACATACATTTCGCACACGACATTCACAACAAAGCCAAATTCATCGAAGAAATATATATGGACGTATGGCAGCGCAAAATCCAAGCGGTTATTTCAAGTTTTTTTAAAATCATACAGCTGCCCTGCATCCTGAATAATTCACTTGATTACAATGAAGTAATGGCAAGGTCAAGATCGATGCCGTGTCAATGTAGGTTCAAGATACCATTACAGGTACTCGTATATGAAGTATTCGCTATTTTTTAAAAAAAGCACTATGTCTGTGTTTTCTTATTCGACACCTACTCAGCATGATACCGGCAATACGGTTGGTCAGAAAGTGACTTACACTAGGAGAAGAATTATTGATTAACTATCATGAAATTCACCTGGTACATGTCATTTTGTCCAAGGGTAGAGACAATAGCTTTTACAAAATACGATAAACACTTCATCACCGAATATGTATTTTTATGTCAACATAACAATAATTCAATTCTGTGGTTACTCTTTAGAATGTCGGGAAGGTCGCCATTTATGTCGAGTGCGTTAAACTTGTCTGCTGTTAAATGATTGATTCCTCACAGGTACAATGCAATAGTAATACAATAGTAGTGTTATTAATGGCCTTAACCTTATATAAGTGACAAAATATGCCCATGTTTAAATTTTCCAGTTTCCAAAATGTGTCACCATGAAAGTTTCACCATTTTCACACATGTATTCTTCCATGTAAAATTTATTAAATAGTATCCATAACGGGATGAGTTAAAAACACTTCAGTCTACAGGATATTGAAAATGTTAACTACATGTTAGTAAGACCAGACACGTCATTGTTCTGTAGAGTCACTTCACTGCACTCATTGAATAGACGATAAATGATAGGTATCTTTTCTGTGGCAGATCGGAAAGTTGACCCATTTCCCAGAGGTCTGTGTGAAATTTACAGGCGATTGTTGAAGGTAATGCATGCTTATGTCTGCTTACAAACTTCAATGACAACTAAAGGCAAAGAAGGACAAGGTTGAACTGACCTCGATATGTAAAGAAACATAAATAGAAACATATACCTCGCTGTAGAGTCTAAATATTTCTGTCGGTAAATATTTCAGCAGTTCCTCTGAGTAATGCAACTACAAACATACCTAAAATGTCAACGCGTCCGTCTTCTTCATACACTTGACTGAAGAAAGCTTCGACTGATTCGTCTTTGGTAACATCCAGCTCACGTATAAACAAAGTTTGATCCAGTGCGTCACCCACTGTCTGTACCAGTTTTTTGTTTCGAGACGTGTCTCTCATTGTTGCGTACACTTTGTACTTTTTGGAGTCATCCCTAGCCAATCTGGCTGCCGTAGCCAACCCGATGCCTGAGGAGCACCCAGTTATAACAACCACAGAGACCGCCATTATTTGTTAGAATACTTGAGATTAAAGTGCCGCATCCAATTCATGCCTACGTAATGTGGAGAGTGTTTTGTTACGCCAGGTTACCACCTTTTGTGTTATGTCGTACCTATCCACCATACTAAATAGGCATTCCGTATGGCCAATATGACCTTTGACATGTATTTTCCATGACCCATTGTCGTTCCAGGCTTCACTGCAAGCCAGGCGTTAATAAGCAATAAAGTTCAGTTTTTTTATCGAATACTTTTCAATGGACAACTAGATCTTATATTTGCACCTCTCAGACCACAGAATTTTCGTATACCGAGAGTAAATGCAGTGATCGCCAGTCCTGTGGCAATTACCAGCGCTTTGCTGAGTAGCTCTGCCAACTTTATTTTTAGTTCCAGATCTCGTCGTCGAGAACGTCTTTCAGTGTTCTATATAAGGCTATTCTTTTATGAACTCTCCGGTACTCGCCATGAAGCACCTCGATGCGGTTGTCGATTTTAATAGCTAGTTGGGCTTGTCAGCCGGGGCTTTAGTATTTAGTCTCTTTCGACGTACAGCCCAGCCAGATTTTTAGTTTGCAATCCTTTGCTAATCTTTGTAAACTACATATTCGAGGTTGAGGTAATTCCATTTAGCAATCCTGTTCTCTATTGCCTATATCATTTCTGCATTGCTGCTGGCGTCCTCTATGAGCTCGGTCAGGTTACAATCTCGAAACCGACTAATGTCCTCGGGGTTAGTCTATTGGTTTCTGTTTCCAAATTGAGGAGTTGTTTTTTGTTGGCATCATCGCGTCTAGCTGGGAGCTCACCCAACGGGCAGGGGCCTCTTCTAGGACATCTCTTATAAATTCTGTCCGGCCTCTTTCTCTCTTCAATGTCAAATGTGTGTATAATTTCCGTCTTCCGTTGTCTGTCAACTTCAAGCCCTTATAGTACAACTCTCCACCTCTAACCCTTGCATTGAACCTCACAAGTTCTATACTTGTTGGGTTGATGCCCCTTTGCTGGGCGTAACCATCAACTGCCTGTTGTTCGGGCTCTATTCGCTGTAATGTCAGTCTGTCTTCCTCAGGAGTAGCCTCATCGGGGGCTACCCACTCAAAAGCAGTCTCTTCCTCCTCAATCTCATTCAGATCATTCTCACACAACTCCTCCCCATTCCTCATAATTCGACATTTTCGTCTGCCATTTTATCACATATATTATATGCAATAAATGCCATGCAACAAGTCTCTGACCCCCTGCTTATAGCCAAAAGATTCTGCAAGGAAAAAACTTAAGCAGCGAGGACTCATCATGTCAGACAGAAAATGACCTATTACGCATCAAGACCCCGCACCTGAGAAAGCTGAGAATCGGTGCTGGCGATGCCAACATGCAAGATGCCGACTATAACCCCTTGTATGGCGTTTATCAAAAGAAGTATGCTATCAAGCTTGGGCATCCGTTAATGAGCATCCATGGCACCGCCTACCCAAGTATGTTTGAAAGGCACATGTAGTGGCAAATCACCATGGCACGGCCGCTCAAATGACAGTCTCTAAGGACACTGCTGATTTGGGTACTCACTGATGAATATCCAGCTTGAATACGAAACGATCAAAGACGAGGGCTTGGCCTGATACGTTACTAGCTTCTTTAACAACGGCAAGAGCTTCTTGTACGAGTATGTCCACCATTCTCGGACGATTCAATTCACAGCAACACCAATATCAACGAGAATGTCAACGTCCCTCGCCGAAGTATGAAAGTGCTGATCATTCTGTTCACAAAGGTACAGGCAAGCCTAGCTAAACGGCGAGACATTTATGAATCAAGACTTTGGAAGCATTAGTGGACCATCAAAGGGATTGCAATCAAAGTCTATGCTAAGCGAATGCTCCCCCAGCATTTCTTGAAAGAGGCTGCTGATACTTTGCAGAGGCAGTCAAAGATCAGGACCTCCTTCTTCATGAGATCGATTCCTTGAAGAACAGATTCAGCCTGTTCGCAGTCTTGAGAAGCTTCAAGCATAAAATGTTCCATGGCAATGGCCTGAGGTGATGAACACAAAGGATGGAGTGCAGCTTGAAATACACCAAAAAATAAAAAAGCACAGCCACAGCAGATCGCAACTCCAGGTTGCTGTGCAAGTCTTCGTGCATGCTGACGTGCAGGTTTTGTAAGTACAATACCATCTCAGTAGTATCCTCTTTCAAGGATAGGCGCGTGCAGCTCACAGCAGATAGAAGAGAGCCGCCCTTCAACATGATCACAACAGGGCCCAACTATTGCCACAAGACAAAGTACCTGCCGGGATGAGCCTGGTTGATGGAGCTCTATTGTCGGAAGTTTGAGTGCATCTTTTTATTATGTCCCATTTTCATGTACCGTACAACACAACCTATGACAAGAGGTTCCTAGTCACAGACGATGCAACATCATCCTCCCGATCCCCTGCGCAGGCATGGGAGAGTGGCTAAAGACGGTCCATGAAATATATGCAGGGACACCGACGCTGATCAGTTTAGATGACTGCACCATGTCAAAAGACATAAAAAAGCGGAATGATGAGCTAGTCATCTTTGGTTCAGTGCCTGGCATGATTGCCTCAATGAATGGGTCCTGATGCAGCAATACAGCAACAGCATCAATGGGTTTAGAGAGAAAATCTGAATGCTCATGCTCTCCTACAATCAGAGCAAGACAGACAATGAGAGCATCATCAAAGAATACGGGTTGGAGCTTGACCAAAAAAGTGAATCTGCTGCTCTATCAGCTGAAGGAGCAGGAACACAACAAGCTAGTCTTCAGGCTGATGCATTCTTACAAAATTGCGTGGAACGGAGGACAGCCCTCATGAGCATGGCAGCTTCCTCTTTCAATCGAGCGAAAGCACGTTCACTTTGGGATCCCATGAGCTAAGGCTCTTTGGGTAGCCGATACCCCTCTGCTAGGTCATAATAGATCTCCCTGAGGCGCAACTTGGCCTCGAGTGCTGCCTCTGCATCAATCTGGGAAATCATTGAAGACGAGAAGCAGGCTCTCCTGATTTGTAATCCATAGCCTGATACTGCTGAGGTTGCTACCCTGCTTGAGGGGCATCGTTAGGGGATACTGATGTAATAGACCACTTTGTCGCAGACTTATTTGTGTCCTTCAGCGAAAGGATTTGCAGATAGTCTCTCGCAGAGGTGCAGGCATATACTCACTGTCCTGCAGTGGAGGTTGGCACTGCTGCACAAGTGTTAGCCCTATTGACTCGTCGCTGTGGATCACATACTCCTCGACATTGACGAAATCCGCCCTCGTGTAGCTCTCTCTGCTTTTGTCCTCAATCATCTTTTTGAAACCACGCAGGTTTGCAAACTCTTGTCAGTGCTCAAATCTATCATCCATTCTCTGGCCAGTCCTAGGCAGACTCTACCTGTTGGCTTTCTTTTTCGGAAGGAGATCTTGTCTGGCAGATCGATCCTTCGGTTAGGGTTTCGATGTTGCACCATATTTTTTAATGATCCAGATGATCATTCTCGCTATGTATATATAATACAAACAATGGCAAGCAACTATAGGCTTCAAGGACATAACAGATGTCACCACGAGAGGACTGGTTAAGGTGCAGGAAAACAACAACAAAGACTTTGTCTTGCAATACAGGTATGTCGACCAGTCATTTGTCATCTCTCCAGCCACTGTCCAGAAGCACATGCACCAGACTTCGTTGACGAACCTGTCAGATGTTGCTGACATGGTCGGAACCAGGCAAGCAGCTGGAGACTCAACCCCATTCCTCTTCGGCTTCAGCAGCACTGCCCAAGAGTTTGTGCCATATGATGTCTCCATCAACCTGTTGGACATTCTGGCTAGCCAATCGGCGGCTGTGCCACCAGACTTCCCATCAGATGTGCCTCACATTTTGTTTTATGACTACTTTAAGTTATTCAAGCTGCAGGATCTTCAAACGCACCTGCCAAATCCTTGCCCAGATCTCACGCAAATATCCCTGAAACTGGCTTCAGGAAAAACAATAAAATTGAACAATGAGCTTTGGCCCATTATCAATAGCGGCACATTGTACTGTGGTTAGGCCGCGTTCAAAAAAAGTGGTGGGGGGGGGGCTGGAGGAATTCAGGGGGGGATTCGAAAATTTTTGGGGTAGTCGAGGGGGGACTTGAAAGTTTTGCTCTGCCTATAGGGGGGGGGGGGGACCTAAAAATATTTTGACTCCCAACATTTTGATGTTGTCCAATGGTTCTAATGTTAGTAATAATTAAACAAAATCTAGAACCGTTTTGTCACATTTTATGTCTTTAATCTCGAAAAAACTAAACATATATGAATGCCATTAAATTTTCGCAAAACAAGTTGGCCTTGTAATGGGGCAGGAGCTACAACTGTTGATAATTTTTCAATATTTCTATGCAATGTATCAAACACAGTTTCTTGGTGTCTCTCTACAGCATGCTGCTGAAAAAGACAATGTTCAGTTTGTCAACAAAGCCGTTTGTCTAAATATTGGTGATAATTGAATGATGCAAATGCACGGTACATGTAGGCTGTGTTGGCAAGATGAATACTGGATAGCTGGGCAAGAACACAATTGTATAAACTGAACAAAAATATTGTCAAAATAAAAAGTTAATACAACTACTGCCCTGCTAATACATACTGGCAGTGACAGTGATACATGTAGCTCTGACTCTGATGTAGTTTAAGAAGAGTTTCGGTCATAGGACACTCAATCGACAGTGAAACATACATCTACTTGTACACAGGATCCAGCCAGAGAGCAACACATAGAAGACTAGGGACCTAACAGTTACCATGGATTTTTGAATTCTGGCATATGAGAACAATCAAATATTGGAGAAAAAAGATGGGGTGACGGGTCACCATACTTGATCTTATACAAATGTATGATGAAAAGTCCGTTTTTCTAAAATCACTTAAAATCAATATATAAAACCATTCATTTCAAGTTCATGCAGTGAATGAAATTTTCACATCTCATTGTACCAATAACACAAAAGTACAACTTTGAACAGTAAAGACTCTAATCTAAATGGAAAAATGTGTGACTAAATGGAATCTTTTATTTGTTATCAAATTTGCCATTATTACACCCAAAATTCTGAGATTAAAACATTAATATCATGGAATATTTTAACCTTCCAGTATTATCAATTTTGTAAAACATTTTATAAGTGGCATCTAAGTTGTATATGTCTTGTACTTTTCAAAAAAAAAAATCGGTAGGTCACTGTGCTCATTTTTTCACAATTTGGTTAAACGTAGCTAGGAATACACAATTTTCATACTCTCTCATGATTGTCATTTTGTGTGCTTTTCAGCTAGTGCCATTGAATTGGCCAGAGTTGGATAAACTCAAGTCGGCTTAGACTGAGAAATCCAAAAAGTTCACTGATGCATTTAAAAATGAATCAATTTAAGAACTTGCCCTAGGTATATGGTTCTACAACCTGCTGATAAGAGGTAGTGTTGAACATTTGCGTGCAGAACCACACATTACATGTTTTTTTTTACTCTGCGTGCATTCCTGATAAATAAGCGGCTATATGGTAATTTGGGGGGGACTTGAAAATTTTTGAGGGTATTGAGGGGGGACTTGAAAATTTTTTAGGGTATTGAGGGGGGGGATCTGAAAAAAAATAAGATTTCAATCGCGATTCCTCCAGCCCCCCCCACCATTTATTTTGAACGCGGCCTTACGATGCTAATGGCATGGTTGGTCTGTTCTATGTTGCTGAGGAAAAGGCGATGGGGTTGAAACCAATAGATGAAGCCACCCTCCAACTGGTGACGGGTATAAAAATAATCGACAAACAGGCGTTCATCACTGACGGGACACTTCTCATCGATCGCATCAAACTGAGCACCGACAAACAGTTTGATCAACTACTGACGGAAGTTTAGCTCAAAGCAACAAAGAACGTCAGGCTTGGAGTTGCCATCAGATATATTTGTGGGAATATTCCTGTCAACCTATTTGCCGGTGACACAGAACACATACAGGTAGGACTCCTGACACTGGACACAATGAAGGTAAATATCAGTATGATTACCCTCAAGTGAATCATCTTGGTGAACGTCAAATACATCCCACAATTTCTGAACAATAATGGAGTCGGAGATATTCTATGTCCATGTAAATTTGCGCCAGCATGGACACACCTCTTGTGGATCCACAGAATTTCTCTCTTAGACAATACACATGTCAAGGGTGTGGAGGAGAGCAAATAAAAATGAACCACGCAAAGGCCTTCAACCTTGTTTATTACGATGGTGTTTTGGGCCATGGTCTTGAGGCCTGCGCCAAGCAAACTTGGCGCAGGCATTAAATACTAAGCTGTCCTTGTCCCTGAAGGCATGACAGTAGAGGCTCACTTGCCGTTCATTACTTTGAGGATTCTGGGCGACCTGGAAAGCAAAACATATGACATTTATTTTGTTTTCTACTCAGATGCAAGTTCCCTTGAAATAAGTATAAGCTTTAACATTCTTCGCCTAGAGAGAGTAGGCCTAACTCTTCCATTGGCGGCGTATGCCTATGGGGTCCTTTCAAAGCTCTTTCAACACCCCCTCTGACTTAGGAGTGATAGCATTAATTTAGCCATACAAATCAATAATAACAGCGATGCCTGCTCGCCATCCGTCTTAGACTTTATTTCGTACCGAACATGCTTGTAAACCACCATGACTTGGACCGACCCTCCCGGTTCAAGTCACTCTTATATAGAATATGGCTTTATGACAAGTCTCTGTAAAAGGGAGGGGGTATTCTTGTCTCACTATAGACAGACTCCAGCAGGGAGATACCTTCTACAGATCCACAGAATCTATCTCTGTCAGACATCAAAGACATCAAGAACGTGGAGAGAGCAAAGAGAAAAAAGAATGATAGAAAGGCCTTCAACCTTGTTTATCAAGGCAAGTCTAGGGGAATGGTATCGAGGCCTGTGGTGTCTCAAAAGCCTGTCACTGGTATAAGATACTGGGATATCCTTGTCCCTGAAGGCACGACAATAAAGGATCACTCACCGTTCCTTACTTTTAGAGCTCTGGGCGACCTCGGCAAAGAAACATATGACGTCTATTTTGTTTCCTATCTAGATGCATGTTTCCTGCAAATAGGTATAGACTGTCTTCCTCCTAGCCTAGCACTCATTTTTGCCCTTCATCTTGCCAGGTATGCCCTCGTAGGTATATATCTAAATGCAGAGCTCGGGCTGGCGAGGATGGTGGACCTTCTCTGGAGCTCTCCGTATGCGTGCATGGGTCATTTCCAAACCGTACCAGGAGAGTTGGAGAGGGATATGTGTTCTGTTCACACCTCCTGCCGCTCGATGATGATGATCTGGTGGTGATGATGGTGATATAATAATGATACACCAGATATGAACTTAATGTGCTCACGTGTTTTACAACAGGTTCATTAATAGTAGTACGCTTCACAGAACAATCATATATCTGTTATATCACTATATGTAGCAGGTTTTATCAAATTTCGCACAGTACCCTCAGAGTTAAATCACTGATTACAAAACTTAGTTAAATATGCAAATGAGGTGTTTATTAACTTGACACTGCTCAATGCTCTATTGGACAATTAGATATATATCAGATCAGCATATGCAGCACGTTTCGTTCAATTTAATACTGTAATTTTGGAGTATCACTAATTACAAAGTTCATTAAATATGAAAATGAACCCTTAATTAACTTGACAGCTCTCAATGTTTCATAGCACAATTAGATATTTATCAGATCAATATCTGTAGCAGGTTTCACCAAATTCGGTGCCGTAATGTCAGAGTTATACACCTAATTATAAAGGTCATCAATATGCACATGAACCCTTAATTAACTTGACACAACTAAATGCTTTACACCACAATTAGATATCTGTCGGATCAGTATACGCGGTAGATTTCATCAAATTTGGTGCAGTTATAGTGGAGTTATATGACTAAGTAAAAAACTTCATAAAATATGCAAATGAGCTATTTTTTAACTTGACACTGCCAAATGCTTCTCAGTACAAATAGATATGTATCAGATCAATATTTGTTGCATGTAATGTATCATCAAATTTGGTGTAGGAATTTCAAATTTGTGTCACTTATTACAAAACTTTATTAAATATCCAAATGAGCAGATAATTGACATGGCACTCACAGTATCATTATAATGTTCTGAGATTGTCATGTGTGGAAATTTTAATGAAATTTTGCGCAGTACTTCTTAATATATGTCGACACTGTCTTACTGTCTCCATAGAGAAACCATTGTATGAAAAAAATGATGTTGCATAACTTCATTAATATGCAAGCCACACTCACCAAAATCAATCAGTTCTTACAACAGACAGACAGATACACTCACACACACACGGACAGACCGAGACAGACAGACATCGCTATGACATTAGCTCACTAGTGTGAACACTTGAGCTAAAAAGGGAAACCTAGCCACTGTAATGGTTAGATTACCTATCGGATACCAAACTAATCAGAGGAGAAAGTTTGTGTCCCCAAATTCAGCTCAGATCAGGTTCAAACCGGGGTATAGATCAATATCCTATTGGGCTATTCAGAATTTACATGGGTGTAACTGTATTTGACAGTATATTCCCTCTCCAAAACCTTTTAAACAAGGGTTGTTATTTATAGGATATTCTCCTGTATTTCTGACAAAAGATGACGTTTTGTTGAAAGCCCTTAAAAAGGAATGTTGACAATTAGCGGATACCTTGCCATTCTTGGAGCACACAGCCGGCAATAAGCATGTTGAAAATTTTCTGGGCGAGAATATATTTGTCACGAAAATACTCTAATTATTTTGTATACATGATCATATATGATGAAGAATGAAAGAAGATTCACAATGAACTCTGCATAAACTTAATAACTTTGGCCATAATTTGAAAATTCTGCAACTCTATGACATAAAACAGCTGTTAAAATGCTGTTGGCGGCAAATCCATGTCAGTTGGAAGAGGGAACGCACTTTACGCGACTTGATGACCTTAGGATTAATCTGTGGTGCATATTGTTCGTGATGTTGACAAGGACAGTTTCATTGAAGTTTAAAACATTTGTGGCAAAATTTCAATTTACAAGCAACTGCAACACAAAATTAAAAAATTAGCATTTTTGGTACTATGAAAACAATTTCGTGACAACAGAAGACAAGTCTCCGTGACAAGAAGAACGAAGGTAGAAATTAGAATAAATGTTACAACGAACAGCTCTGTTTTTTGTCAGCAAAAGACTGACTTAGCTCTCCAAGGTGGAAATCTAGCGCCATCTAGAGTTTGGATCTCGACAGATATACGTATGTGGAATGATGAGATGCTGAGCTGTTACTGTTACATTTTCATTCCAACGTTGTGATTGTCCACACATTTCAAGATAGCTCATATGACCCATAGTTAATATATATTGGCCAATGTCGACATGGAATACTAGCCCTTTTATATGATTGTCAATATATCTTTTGTTAGACGCAGTTTTTCTCGCCATATTTAAATCAATTATTTATCATGCATCCCTGTGTACATTAACGACGATTCTTGGTCGACCTCCGTTCAAATACATGTACCACTTCCAAATGTGTATGGAATCGGTTTGTAGTATATTGTTAATTGCAGTGCATACGTAAAGCGCATGCATATCGGGTAGTTTTAAGCAGGTTTCGCTGTTAATGGTTGTTCCTGAGCTCAACTAGCTTGTGACCGGCACAGACCTGTTCGTTGAACCCGAATTATAAATGGAAAACAAGCTGTCACGCGACCTACTTAAATATTGAGTAGTGTTAAGCAGGTTTCGTTGTAAACTGGTTGTTCATGAGTTCAACTCATGGCTTGCACATACTTGTTTCTTTGGACCCGAATAATACAATGGAAAACTAGCTGTTGAGAGGCCTACTTGAAGATTTGGTAGTTTCAAGCAGGTTTTTGGTAGTTTCAAGCAGGTTTTGGTTGTTAACGTTGTTCCCGAGTTCAACTCGTGGCTGGCACAGACTTGTTTCATTTGACCCAAACTATAAATGGAAAACAAGCTGTCGCGCGACCTACTTGCATATTGAGTAGTGTTAAGCAGGTTTCGTTGTAAACTTGTTGTTCATGAGTTGAACCAGAGGCTGGCACAGACTTGTTTCTTTCGATTTACAAAAAAGGTGACAGGGTAAATAGGTCCATTCTCTATCGCTGTTCTTAGAATTCAGTTTAACTGGAAGGATGAGGTCAACACATTTCAAAATAGCATTCTTATGTAAATCACGATGACAGAGAAATGAGTCATGTATGTGATTATGCACCTATCAGAATTTTCCAGCGGGTGGAGGGGAACGGGGAGAAATTGATCGCAAATCGTATCTCGGTAGGGTAACTTGATCGCCAGGATACGGCCGGCCAGGGGAAACTCAACAATGCCACAAAATGATACTTTTAATTTTGACTTGTCCAGAACCTCTCATCAATTACGCTGTAAGCTACGCTCCCTCCGAAACCTACGTCTTGCGACGTGCATAAACTCCCGTTAAAGCAGTAAAACTGCTCATTTGACCTTGAAAGGGCTCTAGCCAAGAAAAATTACGTCACTCTTGTCCCCTAGCAGTCAGTCTTGAAATTTATATCGCCACGTATGTCGTAGCAATACCTCATAAATATTCATTATGCCAAAGTACAGCAACAGCTTCGTCTTCTTGAAACTGGTCGCAGGAATTTCGCACATGAGAATCGAACTGCCGGGAAATATTGAAGTAGTGCAATTGGGATTTTTTCATCGGCACACAGTTTCTTGTTTTCCATAGTGAAGAAAGCAGCATATTCAAATAACTAAGACATAGGGCATATTCAGGGCATTTCAGTAACTATCTTGTTGTACTGAGACAATCTGTTATGTAAGGGGAAACCACCCGGTTGTTTTGTGGTGTTATCGCACCCCAGGCATTACTTTACAAACGTTTCCCAAAGTTTCGCAAAGTGAACTGAAGTACACGCATGGTGTATGCGACATCTAATGCAAGAGACGAGGTGCAAAGTTGTATGAAAATGAGAACAAGTGTAGCAAAGTGCAGCGAAGCTAAATTAACACTAAAATTGAAAGTTTAATGCGTCAGAAGTGTTCGTTTATATTGAATAAAGCATTCCGTAAACTTTGTACATTCAGTTTCTTTGATGTATTGTCAAAATAAAGCCAGCACCTTGGATTTTTCAGAGTAGAGTATGCCATCTACATTTATCGGGCTTCATATGCGGGATGGGGCTCGGAGTTACTCATCGATTTGACGAGCAATTCGATTGAGAAACTGGAATCACCCACAGAGATAATTTCATCGGCCGCACAGATTCGAAATATAATTTCTTACGCCAATGCACTCTTTGCCCAGACTCTAGACCTCGCTTGCCTCCGTACCTCCGACCCGCTCCGAGGTACAGAGGCAAGTGAGGTCTAGAGTCTGGGCAAATGCACTCTCGGACGCAGGGATATGGCTGTTCTGTCGTATAAGTGGCATAGCGGTCTCCGACCGACAGAAATGACGAAATACGACACTCAGTATCATTACGATACGACAGAGTAAATATTCCTAAATTCGTAAGAATAATTTCAAAAAAATCATGATAAAACAACTGAAAAACGTAAACTTCGAAGTTACTTTTATACTTGGCGATTCATGCGACATTACGCCGATGACCGTTTGTTCTTACCGAACATCCTAGAAAAAGTCTACGTTTTGACGGACCAAACGAAAGAAATAAAATCTACAGTATCTGCCAGGTTACTTTTAGTCAAACGTTGACTTACGGTGCGTTACCTCGCGAACAAATTACTTTTGGATCCTAAGGGGCGTGCAATGTTCCATACATGGGGCATGTAATAAATCAAAAAGCAAGCTAGGCTCATTCTTCAACCTTTGAAGGCAAGTTCGTTTATTTACAAAAACAATTCTACAATCACAAATGAGATACCGCAAATGGATTAGTGACGCTATTAGGTGGAACAGAAATTTTAATAGGTGTTATCAAAACACATGGTAGTTTCATACAATGACAAGTTAAGCATTATTAATAACTTAAAGACTGAAATTTAGAGCGGGTAATTATTAAAAATAAGGTTGTCAGCCAGGTGACGGTGACAACCTTCGCATTAAATGTAGATCCTTGTTTATATAACGTTTTAACCATTTTAAAAGCAGGTAAAAGATATAATTTACATCAATAACATTTAAATTCGAGCGTAGGAACGAAGAGTAAATATGTCGAGACATATGTTGATAGCAATTTAATGATATGTTTCTCGGTTTCAGATTAATTGCTCAAATGATCATCAAAAGATGAACATTTTGACAGCAAAAGTATCATGCGACCGGCGCATTGCCCACGACAATCCGAGGGATCATATCGCATATGACCTGACGGGTGACCTTTGACCCAGTCAGTGAGAGGGTTCTCGAGATGACGCTAAGCTATACTCTTATTTGAATCATCCTAAAAGGCCATCCATGTAGCATCAGTGCAACTTGTCTGCTCCTTTTCTCGACATGTACTTATACACAAATCTGTCAGTCATGACCTTTAAGATATAATGCTGGAAACTCGTAGTGTCCAGCTATGAAGAGATAGCGAGATCATATTCCCGAGGTGTAAATCATTTTGAAGAATTCAACACAGCCAAATCCGAGGTTGAATAATGACCAGATCACAATCATGGAAGAGCGTTACTTGTACATTTCACTTTGTGTTCCATTTCCTCCTGAAAGGAACAAATCAAAATTAACTTCACGTACAGTGGTTTCATCTATGACACACTGGAAAGTTTTTAACCCTTTTTGAACTTTCCGAAATAGTCAGCACCAGTAACTCAATGACCGCGACTGTGTATCGAAGAAGTATCGAATGTTCATGTGCGAAATCGAATTTTTTTGAATTTGTTCAAATGTAATTCGATGGAAGCCATGGGCAACGTCCTGATAAACGCAAAAATAATAAGCCCTTCAAAGCTCATATGCTGTAAACACGCACGTAATTATAATACCATCATGATATAGTATGACACATACTTTGGTCTTGGCTACCAATGCTTGCAGCATCTCCCATAGCTGGAAAAAATTGGGCCGTTCGGACGGATTTTTCACCCAACACGAGCACATCAGGTTATATCTGAAAGTGGACAAACAAACACCAATAGTCATGTTATTGCTGTGCACTTTATGGTTAGACGTACTGTTCGTGTCACAGTTTCTTAGACCGGAGTACCCCAGATTCGACCGAGGATTATGAATCTCTGATGACTTGACCTACAAACGTTTCATACGCTTAAGGGTGGCTCACCAATACAACGCATTGCAAAGATTCTAATTACGGCACAGCTAGGAGACCTAATGACAACATGGAGCATCCAGAACAGAATATAAATCTAAGCGAGCTATGAGAACTCAAAATAGACGTCCTGTGTATCACAGAATGATATTTAGTGCTAGTAAGTGAATTGTACCTCATGCAAAATTGAAAGATTACATCATTGAAGAGCTATAAAATAGTAAAGTGATGGTTTTGAAGTCGTGTTCCGAAGTATCCTAATTAAACAGATTGTTCTTACAAGGGAAAAAGCTTCATTTTTTGAAGATATTTAATTTTAGGAATTAGTGTTCAATATAACATAGTATTACATTCTTCACCATTCTGCATGTAATGAATAACAGAGTTTGAAAACTCAGTTTGTACAGATTTCTGGATGCAACAGTGTTTCCTCTAAGAGGGTACATGAATGAAGTAGGGTCAATACAACTTATATCCCAGTTTATTTTGCCTAGAAAACTACATGTATAACTTCTCACGACAAATCAACAAACAATTTCATAAAATGCCTTGATTACTAGATGCGATTACAGTTATCGCCTATCTAATACCTACAGCTCATCTTCACAGTTCTCAGGTTTTAACAATCTGTAACCTCTGCGTAACTTCATTATTACGTCACTCTTGTCAGCGCCATCGTATGGATCAGACCCTGGAATAAGAATATAAATATTAATCAATTAATCAATTAAGTAGCTTTCAGAGGGAAAAGGGGATGCTAATTGCGTGAATAGTAATTGGGAGAAGATTAATACCGTTGACCAAAAGAGGTACATCATTTATATTTACGTCCAACTTTTCCTGAAATCTTTTTTTAATAGTTTATGTACAACATGACAGCGGCTTTTATATGTTTTGCATTTTTTAATTATCTATGACATTATATTTTACTGTTCAGCCCTAATCTCAGGATTTTGAAACCAATCAAGTTATTCTATATATGTTGCATAGGCATTGCAAGCTTGAACCATAGTATTGCGCTTATGAGTCGTCGAAATTTGCATGTTTGATCCTGATTTGAAAGCAAATTCTCATCACCTAATTTGTGCGCTGTAGGGATGTTCATTAAATACGTGATGTTTCACCATTTGTTGGAAACAATACATATAATATAAGAAGCACACGATACAAAATCACTATAATTGAAATTGAGTTTTAATACGGTCTCTATCCCTTTCATATGTTAAGGAATGTCCGTGAATATACTACCATAAATAAATTTGTGTATTCCTAATTTACTACCTTCGGAAAAGATTTCCCAAAGAACGACACCAAAGGACCAGACATCTGTCTTCATGTTGAATAAACCTCGTGATAGTGTTTCCATTGAAAGCCACTGGAAAGCAAGTCCGCCCTGAAAGAAGTGTCATTTTCAAAATATTATCGTATCAATCATGACATTGCTAATAAGTGTAATTTTCGTGCAAACTTAAAATTGGTCCACATTCAGTGAACTGCTTGTTATTCCAAAAGGCTCAGTTCAGAAATTAGAAAGATGGTGCAAATTGCAACTAGACGTCTAACTGTCTATTTAATCCTTTTGCGCCTCCTGAGGTAACCGTATAGATTCTTAAGCTTCTCTAAGACTGAAAAAGTGAAATTAGGTAATAATTGAGACGTTATGTTAATATTCTCAATTGTTGCTTCTGATGAGTGAAAAAAGACAACACAAATACTGCACGTGTCATCCTGAAACTTTAACGTACGTCAGTCGTTCTGCTGAAGGCTTGTTCCTCATCCACAACGCCACTGCAGTAACCGAAATTTGAAAGTTTGCAAACCCTGTTCTTGTCAAGTAGGACATGTTTCGCCGATAAAGCTCTGTACACTATCTGTATAACAAGCACAGACATTGTATTCATCTATTTCTGACAACAATAAGTTTCATAGTACATGCACAATTACGCAAATTGAGATACTTCATATAGCATATTAGCCGTAAAGTCGTTTTCAGTAATTGGTTAATTAATTAGTTATAAATGCAGATGCCTTGCTGGTTAGTTTTTTAGCAAAACTGTTTATGGTAAAAGAGCCTCTAAAGTGAAATCGCATTAAATGAAGATTTTGATGTATGGTAAATATGCAAATGTGTCCATGATCAGTATGAAAATTCAGCAAATTCATTGTAGTGACACATGACCTAATTGCAACATTCTTTAAGGGGCACTGTGGCACAATATAGCATTAGTATGACCATGTGCGTCTGCCAAAGTCCGATGAGATTAGATGCAATTTGTTTTGATATATTAGTTCAACAACAACATAAGGTACTTGGATATAAAAAACAAGTTCAAAATCAGCAAGTCACACTTATCAACATATATGAACAAAAGGAGAAGTTAAATTACAGCAAAGGGAGCAGTTAAGGTAGTATGCGCCTCGAAAGTGAAACACTCAAACTTTTGCTCAAACTTTCCTGAATGAAACCTTCAACCATTCTCTCACCAAATCAACGGTAGAGAAACAAATTACTCCAAATTTTGCGATATTTGAAATTCAAAATTGCTGTGGGGGAGGGGGAATTAAATGTTAGATTTTCGAAAACCTAAGCCAGTGAAAGTTTTTCTTTCTCTGAGAGCTTTAAAATGAGCCCGTAAAGAATTGTATAAAAGATCAGAGAAGAATTGTATAAATTTGAGAGTCCGACTATCTGTTCCTAGGCGCGTTCTACCTGAAATTACAGGCTTAGCAGAACTTGCAAATTACATTCAAGTGCACACATATGCTGAAATTGTCAATATTAAAAAACTGACAAGGACCCTACAAACCATGAATAAAAAGAATACCACGCCTGGACTAAATTCGACATACCATTATAAGAACTTGAAGCAATTGAAACATTTCACGAACATTTATAGTAGTTAAGGTAATATCCAAATAGCAAGATTAATCTTTAGACTACGTTGGATATTCAGGGAAATTTGAGCAAACAACAATTTACCATGTTACCATGTAAAGCACATATTTGTACAAACTCAAACACAAACAATATTATTTTGTAAATGTCATTGAACATGAAAGTGTATCTTGCAAACGGGAAACAATATAACGGGAATTTACAAATTATTACGTTCAATAAATGCTACTCAATCCTTTGATGTGTATGAATAGTGCAACTTCAACGTCGTAAACAGTATTATGTTAGCAAAATTATGTAAATTGAAATACAAACATATAACATTAACACCGAGGTAAAAGATGTAGGTAGTTTGAAAAATCTTTTCCCCAACAAACAGATTGTTTGCTTATTACATACCCCCTTTGCTGTGAGATAGTTCATTCCACTGGCAATATCCACAGCAAATGATAACTTCAATTTGCTTGAACCATCGTCATGCCTTGACTGAGAACCCCGCCAAACATGTTTGGTGAGAAATTGCTTGAGATTTCCGCATTGTGCGTACTCCATTATCAAGTACGGTGGGTCTTTGTACGTGAAAAATCAAATATACAAACTATGTCAGATGAAATGCCGTGCGTGGTCTTAACGTTTTCGCATTTTGTCTCATGGAGGAAATGAGATAACCGAAAAAATAAACTCTGAGATTCACTCTTTCGATAGTCATTGCTGAACTCAGCCCTACTGGCACATGCACGTATGGTCTAAGAGGAAGACATGCATATAAATCTTGTACTATGATTATTAACAGACAGCTCTAGACAAGCGAGGGGGTGCAGCCGGTGTTATAAATACAGGAAATTACCTGTCTTTGTACAACATGCCAACAGCTTGATGACGTTATCGTTGTCAACCAGTGACTTCATGACAGTTATTTCACTCCGTATTCTATTTCTGTAGTAACATGAATCACTGTCGTCTGTGGAAGGAATATATGTTTGGAAGTATTACTCTTCACTACTACTTTCCGTATGATTCTACATAGGAATAGAATCAGCGTTCATTAGTTGTTTTGGAGGAATTCATCAGCTTTAAGTATAGTACGGTTATATCTAGACTTGGTTAAGGTCTGCGAGTTTGGTATTTTCTCTTGTAGGCCTACCAGTGATCGTTAATGTTAACATGACATGAGTATCAAATTGGAGAAAACGGGATACCATTGAGGTTCTGCTGAATTCACAATGAACATAATTTGCTGTGAATTTGGTTTAGCCTTCTATGTGGACTGCACTCAAATATACTCGCGCTTTGTCTGATGATGAACTAACTTTCTGTTCTTAAAGTCAAGCAGGTTCGGGTGAAATACTAGTCTAGGTTGCCTTAAAGGTACACTGTCACCTGTTTCAATTTTGCCACAGTTACCATGGAAAGAGAAAATCTAACCAATCACAGAGTTTATGCGGGTGGCCGCTTTTTAAAAACAACGTCCTCACATGGGCATCTTGAATACCAAGGAATGTCCCTTTGACCATACACGGGCATATTTAGATTGCAGGTGACTGTATACCTCTAAACATTTTTGTATTCTTTGATAGCTTAAACAAATAACAACCCGGTCAATATTACGTCAGGGAACTGATTTTTCCCCGAACCAGTCAGTCTTAGTCATATGGGATATTAGAAAGTGAACAAAAGTTACCATTCGGAATTTTAACAGCAATTTCGGATGCCCCGTCTCTTCCACCGACAAACCAGGCCTCTCCTTTGCAAATCTGGTGACAGCGTCCGACGTGTATTGTGCCCGTACAGTGTATTCTATCGCGACCAACTTCGAACGCTTCTGTACCCGGTTTTGCGTAATCACCTTTTTCATGGTAAAGTGGCTCGGTGTACGTGTTTCTTTTTAGTGAAGCCTTTCATGAAAAATACAGCAGATAATGCACGGTTAGAGACCATTCACTGTATTTCACAAAGACATAAATTCAGACACAGATTTAAAGGTTTTTCGCGGGTCATGTCAAATTATTGTTGTTTCAAAGTTAATCACGCTTACGGTAAGACCTTTCCAAATACTAGTATAACTTCGTCATTGAACAATGTTTGTTTCTTGGTATTTTAGTTTGTCCGCAAGAGTCTACAGCTCATTTGCTTTTATTGTCCCAATTGTATTGCGTCAGATTTTCTAAAATTGCTGCGTCGAATTTATCTTGTGGGTAAATGTGCTAGGATTTTGGCGGAGGGAAAGTATGGAGACAATGTAACTCACGCACTGATGTGGAAGAATAAATTCGTGCTATTATAAGTCGATATGCAGACAGACACATTAAGTCAGATTCTTCTTACAGTTTTCGCTGTTTATCTGATAAAAATGCTGTTATTATGCTGTTAGCGTGAAAAGTGTATGGATTTGTTTCTCGGTAGGTGACAGGAAATTTTTTTCTCGTATAATCAAGTTGGAAAAGTAAGCTTGTGGAAATTGTACTCTTTTGCTCTTACTCTAAGGAGAATTTTAAAACAGCCTTGTGGGTAAGCAGAGAGCGGAGTTCGGTTGCTGTCTTCCTTTGCTTTGGAAGGGACATTCTTGAAGTGGAGAAAAAGCGATGAGGTTTTATCTTGATGGTAAGAGGGCTAACGGGGTTCTAGCCTTGCGGGAGGTAGGAGGGGATAAGACTTGAGCTAGGGGGAGGAATTTCAAAACCGTTGCTTGTGGCAGTAGTGAAGAATTAAAACTTTTTCACTTTATTTAAAAATCTATGAAAACTATATTTACATGTAAAACACCCTTGGTAATAATTTCTTGAACATTGGATAAAGTAGTAAAATTTATTAGTTTACTTTAATCAATTCAACATATCTCCCGCTATTACTCTGTTCCAGTTTTTAGATTATCTGCCTAATTATTTCTTTGATATTGTATGTACACAAAGAACAGGTATTCTAATTGGAGAATTCTTTTTTAGTAAGACGAATCTGACTAGCTAAATTTAGACATGAATTTATTGCAAGCACTTCATAAGCGAAAGTAAAAGCGAAACCTCATCCAAATTATTTTGGTCTACGGAGAGCTCAATAGGCAGTATGGATGGGTGTGATTGTGATTATTTCACTATTGCACAGACGAAAAGGCTGTGATGAAACATTACCTTAAATGGAAATGTTCGGGAACAGGTGTTTTAGACGATTCCAATCGGAACACAATTGGTATTGAATGATCTAACTATGAATAATCCAAAATTCTTACACTGCTTCGAAAAAGGTCGGTGCTGGCAGCTTCGTCATAGCCATCGCCATCGTCGTCGCCATCGTCATCTTCACTGTCGTCTCTATCGCCATTAAAAGGCACGCTTCCGCCGTCATCGTTAATGTCGTTAAATCCCGAATCTCTCGTAGGAACCACACGGCGTTCGAAGTGTACAATCTCCGGCATCTCCTCGTATGGATCAGCTTCGTCCTTACCCTGAACGTCTGGAGAAAATTTATAATCATAATAATAGTCACAATCATTTTTACGACCAAGTTTTCAATGAAAGACCATATGGGCCTTGATAACAATAATTGTTATTTCATTGCAAAACGAGAGCATGGTCAACATTCTTAATTATTTTATCATTATTACACCACCGTCACTCCACCCACAGTAGGTGGGTGGACTATGATTAATTACACTTAGTTAAATTCGCGCGGTTTATATCATATGACAAAAACTGATCAGGGTAGGCGTATTTTAAAGAAGATTGACATAGGGGATGATCCGGCATTTGCATTCATTAAATCTTGCAAGAAAATATGGTCACTGACTCTGAAGTATTAATTCTGTATTGAATAATTCATTTATTCCTATGAAGGACCACTTTAGTTGACAGCACGCCCTCGCTGTTGGCACCACAAAGGTGCAAGAACGTATGAGAACAGAGCTGTAATAGAAGGAATCGGAAGCACTTCAGCCAAACTGTTTGTAACCTTATTTCGTTCGGTCACATCCAAAAGCCCCTCCTACGCTTTAGCAGTATGATAATATGTGCGTATCCAGCTGTATTTCTCCGAATCTTCTTCCGAACCATCGAATGTTTTGGAACAGAAGCGAAACACTGCTGGTCATTTCATGTACAATGTGGTAATCTGCAGCTGTAACGAAAGTGTTGTAAAATTTCATTGCATGTATAAGCAAAGTGTTCACACGCGGTCCCCTTTTTACTCACGAAACTCTTTTTTCACATGATGGCATTACGTATTCAATTACATACCCCAAGTAGCTGACATCCGTCGTCGTCTGTTAATTAATAACACGGTTAGGCTGATGACTAGCGTAAGCACCAACCCTCCGGAGCAGGAATACAATATATAGCCATCAGGTGTATCAGAGTGCGCTAAAAGTAATGAATTATGTGTCACACATGTATAAAAATACACCCGTAGGAATTTTAAACTATTTATTTATGTCGAGTTGTGTAGTTAAGGAAAGAATTTAAAAGATTACGCTGCTTGTTTTGTTCATATAAACTCAAGTATAACACATACATGCTATAAACCAGGCAATGTGACAAAGCGTGCCCCGAAGATTTCAGACTCAGATATACAGAGAACCTTCACGTGACAAGCGAAAAGCGAGCGTCTATCGGTTTGCATGCACTTGTTGTTAACGCCTGTTACGTGGAATCCGTGTCCAGCATATATAGATCAGTCTCTGACGTTACATTTATCTTGCTATGACGAATAGGTACGTCGGCTTGGTTTAAATAACTATTTGATTTTCCGTCAGTAAACAGTAAATTCAACCATACATCATGATGAAGATACTTACGTTTTGGAGTACTCGTTCCATTTCCTTCGGTTCCATATTTACTCTCCTTCATGACTTTCCAAGTCAAACCCGAATTTAAACTCCTCTATGTGAATCTGTAGGTCTTTAAGACAGAAACGATGTTTCCTCATCTCTTACGGCCCCAGGTTGTACTATGTACCTTCGGCAATTGTGTTATCTTCAACCGCTTGGGTGAATTACTGACCTTTGTATAATTAAGTCGCGGAAATTCGTCATGCGTTGATCATTTTCACGTAAGTGGGAAATAAACAGTTTCATACCTTTTGCGGGAGGCTTACGTGAAGTTTCGATACAGGCGTTGCCTTTGGTATTGCTAAGGGGACTTTCTGGTCGGGAACGCCTTAAAACATCTGAATGAACTCTTTAGAATAACAACTGAAACTGCCATCTCCCACCTGTCTTTTGTGATCTGTAATACCTAGTACTACTGATGGAGTTCATTATGGACTCAATAAGGCGATATATGTCACGAAAATGAAAGGGTTGTGAAACTTCGCTAAAACTTCAATACGGAAACCTTAAACTAGGCTCTATTAATGTGTTCATAGCAGGGACAAAAGAGGCGTTGCAGTGCAAGTTGTTAGACTGGAGAAAAAAATGACATTGAACTCATGGGTAATTGAAATTCAAAAAGCTGCCGAGATGAAAGGGTTATGAAACTTTGCTGAAAGTCCAACACAGGAAAATTTGATTTTAATACGTATCAAAATAAATCAACAAAAGTTGCCGAATAGTAGAGAATGGTATATTATAGAGGTGTATTATGATTAATGGTTAATCTTGAACTCGTAGACTCAGACGAGGACAGAATATGTAATATAAGGTTATTCACAAAATACCGGGATTTACGTCCGAGTACATCGTGCAGCGGAGGTATTGTCCGAGACGCGTAGCGTCGAGGACAATACCGTAGCGTACGATGTACGAGGACATAAATCCCGGTATTTTGTGAATAACCTTATTATTATACACCTTTTTAGTCCAATTTTACCTGACAAAAGTCGAAATTTAGGCGTTTTTGGATGCTTCTCGCGCACTGCACTGAGCGATCGCCAGCAGACTGGGAAGGCGTTCAGCGCGTCCGCTGAGTGCACAGAATAAAATTTCAACCCGCGCTGCGCAGTGTATGTGGTAGAAATTTTATGTTAGCAGCATAATTTCATTCAAATTCACCGGCTTTGGACTGATCATGATTTACTTTGTGCAGTACTGAATGTTAAGAAGTATATATTTTCGTAAAAAATGTAAAAGATTCTCTCCTTTTTCCTCGTGTTGACGTAAAGGTGTTTTGAGGTCAAAGGTCAAAAGCGTCCACTAACACCTAAAGTTATTGTACTCCGCGTCAAAGTTACTGGACTCCGCGTCCTCTGATACCGAAACTTACTGTACGACGAAACTCCATAGGTTACAGACGTAGGTGTATAATAATGGTCTTTAAGGTAGAACGCACCTCGGGGACAAATATTCGGATTCTCAAACTTATACAATTCTTTACTGATATACCACTTATGGGGGCTCATTTTACAGCTCATGGCGTAACTTTTTACCGTCTTAGTTTTTCAGAAATCGAAAATTTTATTTTTTCTCCACAGAGTTAACACAAGGATGGCGGCCATTTTGAATTTCAAATATCGAGAAATCTCAGTTAATTGGTCTCTCTGGTACAAAACTTTGCACGGTGACCTCTGCAATTTAGTTTTGATTTGGTAAAAGAATATTGGAAAGCTTCATCGAGGAAAGTTTGAGTAAAAATAATTCTTTCACTTTCGAGGTGTGCAGTGTTGATCTGTCAGAGTGAGTGTACACAAACAAATACAATGCAGCTTTCAGAAAACTAAAAATCAAAAGAATTAGAAAGTGCAAAATATAAAAGGCGTACTAATAACAAACGCAACAGAATTTGTATTGCGACAGGCAGTTATTTGTAGTGTACAAGAGACCTACGGTCAGTTTTCAAAGTTGGTAATTGATAGATCTTCTATCTCCCCGTTGCGCTTGCTCCCTGCTTTTCGTAAGGTAGAACGCGCCTCGGTACAGAAATTCGGACTCTCATACTTTTTCAATTCTTTTCTGATCTACCACTTGTGGGGGTTCATTTTGAAGGTCCTGGCGCAAGAAAACGTTTCAACGGCTTAGTTTTTCATAATTTGATAATTTTACTTTGGTGAACACAGGGATGATGGCCATTTTGAATTTCAAATATTAGTAAATCTTGGGTAATTTGTTTCTCTCGGACCAAAATTTGCACGAAGACCTCGATTTTAATTCTTCAGTTTGAAAGAGAATGGTTGAAACATTCCTTGAGGAAAGTTTGAACACAAGTGTAAGTCTTGCACTTTCGAGGCGCATACTACGGTAAAACCAAGTTATGTCCTTATTGTTTAAATGCTCTACATTTATACGTGTGCCAAGGCATTTGGCTATGAAGAAACTCCATCATGCCCTGAGGTGGTGTTTACAGCCCTCCAATACTAGTTTGGTCACAGCGAGATAGGCCATAATGCTTGCCTCACTGGACAAAGGCGACAAATAGTTCAAATAAACACATACGTATAGTTGATTAAGGTAGTTCGCGCCTCGAAAGTGAAAGACTTAAACTTTTGCTCAAACTTTCCTGATTCAGAATGAAACTTTCCACCATTCTCTTACCAACAAGAATACAAATCGGGGGTCACCGTGCAAAGTTTGGAACTAGCGAAACAAATCACCTAACATTTTTCCGATATTTGATATTCAAAATGGCCGCCACCCTGTGTTATCTTTATGGGGAATATAAAATTTGGGATTTTCGAAAACACCAAGCCGGTGAAAGTTTTTCTTTCTCCGAGAGCTTAAAATGAACCCCAACAAGTGGTAGATCAGAAAAGAAAGAATTGTAGAAATTTGAGAGTTCGACTATCTGTCCCCGAGGCGCGTTCTATCTTGAATCAAGAAGACATCTGGAACCAGCAATTATGAAACTTATAATGTAGACCAAGCAAACAAAAAATAGTTCTTCTGATTCAGTATCTCTTCATCATCCAAACAAAACGATGGAACGACAGACAGATAAAGAGCATAACAAATCAACTTCCATGTTCACACATGAGCTTTAGGTAAAACGCGCTTCGGGGACAGATATTCGGCTCCCAAACGTTCACAATACTCATTTGGTATACGACTTGAATTGCTTCACCGACACCTAGCCTTTTTGATGTATTTTGATAAACTCTTCTGTAAACACTGGAGCGCGAACTTTATCCAAGAATTTTTAATTAGTCACCGGTGCAATTTCATTAAGAGCTGTAGTTTGAGCACTGTTGTACGCATCTACGAGATCAATTGAGGAACAATCATTCAGAAAGTACCAGCTTCAACGATGATGCAATTTTTGCGAAGATTAATTTATACGCTGACGTTTTACGGATTTCTGAAAGACCTAGTGACTCCACTTTGCGCTGTCTCGTAAATGCAGTCGAAAAATGGAGAACTGCATGATCAGAGAGTAACAGCCAATCAGATTTAATGTTATTAACAGACAGGTCAGCTTCCCTGGTGATGCTCAAGTCTGGCGTAGGCTCTTGACGATGTGTTGGATCAATCACATATTGAGTCAAGTCCATAAGTTGCAAAAGATCAGCGAACTTTTCGGTGTCGGTGGCAGCAGGATTGTCAATATGAATATTAAAGTCGCCGACAATTATCAATGTCCCTTGTGATGAGTGCATTGAGTGAGTGAGTATGTAAGACTAGCTACAAACAATGCTGTGTGCTTTCGTAGAATTTTCATTTTGTGGTGATCGGGAAATTGAGCCGTTCCTATTCTATGCTATGACCACGATTTCCATTCATAAGTTGGGATACAGACGTAATAATTAATAAGACATGATAGGTATTATTGATAATCCCCTCGCCTTCGGCTCGGACATCATCAATATTACCGTCATGAGCACATACCTTGTTATCATGAATCATTATTTAAATACAGCATTTTGAAACCTATTTATCATTTTTACCTCTACTAATTAATACTTTTGGAAATTTAATTAGCTTTCATATATAAGGGCTATATTTCTGATCTGACTTAATCAAATTCATGAAGGACTTGACCAACGCCGTTGAAAGTTGTAATGTCAGCTGATTGGTAATTTGTACATTAATAAACTTTTCAAAATTAGTGAAAACTGAAGGAACTTGACCAAAGTTGATAAAAATGCTATGTAAATTGATGATAAAGTATTGTAATAGGAGTTAAAGACATAAATTTACTATGGTTTCGCATCAGTTTATTTTACATATTAATTTACATTAATTCACATATTTAATAAACCTTCAAAATTCGATAAGAAAAAGTTCGAAGGACTTTACCAAAGGTAATTGCACTTGTTAGTACATTTTGTAAAGCGGTTACACAATGACTGCGATAAAAATATATTTTATTATTTAAAATTCGGGAAATCTGTGGTGAATATTGCTCATGATGTCGATCATAGACGTTGCAATGTGGTAAAAGTTTAATTTAGAGAGAACTGCAATATTTACGAAAGGAAGGTGCATTTTCAGTTCATATCTGGTTATCTCGAGTGACGTATGGTATCCTGCTGTGGTACTTTTCATGAGTGAAAGTGTCAGGCTAATTATTACACTGCATCAAAACGCAATAATACAGATAAATTCACACTAATGAGTCGCCATGATTATAAAATAATACACATGAATTCACATGAATTCACATGAATACAGGCTTGCTGAATACAAGCAATGGATTCTTGACTGTATTCATCTGTATATGCACTCTTCAGCTAAAGTAAAGACAATAATCCATGATAATACAGTACGTATTATTTGGTTTTCGTGCAGTGTTTTTTTGAGTTTTTGAGTTTTGAGTTGAGTTATTTCATCAGATGAAAATACTATACATAACAAGAAAAAGAGGAATGTTTACATAAACTTCAATCTAATGGGGTCACGGAAATAGTTCAATCAGAACTAGTCCCAACCGTGACCAGTGTAGCTATGATTATCTGTTGAAATTAATACAAGCACGTGACTTTGTACATATTATAAAGAATACAAATCTGGGTAGAAAGAAATTAATTGATTATACATAAAAACTGTTAATAGACAATATTCGTGTACAAATAAACTAGCTGATATAAATAAATACATTGTATCAGTAAAATGGTAAACCAGAAACAGGAGGTTTAATGGTCAATACATGTAGCGGAAGATCATGCATGATCCACTAATGATGAAGTAGATGGACTTTCAAAGTTTGTTTAAATGTATGTCTACAATTTATACGTTTAATATGAGTGGGGAGTGAATTCCAAAACTTGTAGCTGCATACCTTATTTGGTGTTTACTTAGTGAAAGATTGAACTGTGGTTGGTAAAAGTTGTCTTGAGAAGAAAACGGGTAGGATAGTCATGGGGAATTGTGTCGACGTAACGATTTTGTCTTGGGCATAGTTGTCATGTAACAAGTCAAATACAAAAACGCAGCTGTGAAATTTACAAAGTTTAAAATGTCTAGAATACAAAGCTGTTTGAATAAAGGGGCAGAGTGGGCACGGTAATCAGAGAAGGTGATCAGGCGAGTAATTTTCTTTTGGAGTAAATGCAATGGTTCAAGGTAGGTCGTAAAAGTATTGCCCCAGATTTCAATACAATTGGAGATGTGTGGCAGAATAAGCGAGTTGTACAACAGAAGGAGGACATTTCTAGGTACAAAGTGACGAAATTGTGAAATTATACCAACCTTCGGGTAATGATTTTGATAACTTTCTGGATGTGCGCCTTCCACGTAATATTTTCATCAAGGGTGACTCCAAGATACAATGGAATTTGATCGAGTGTCCGTTTTGCCTTGCAGAGATCGACAAGTCTACTACATGTTGCTTATCATTAGAAAAGTAAACATTTGCAACAAATTGAGTCTTTGATGTTAGATTATACAGCGCGCGCGGCGAACGTTTCCCATACACTGACTATATGGCGCGTAATGCATGCCAAAATTAACATCCGTTTTCTTACACCACTGACCGAATTTTTCCACTAGTCATCCACATTCGGCTTGCCGATTTCTGAACCCACTCACTGAATTATTCAAGTGGTTAGCGATTTCTGAACCCACTTACTGCATCCTTCACGTGGTCAGCGATTTCTGAACCCACGCACTTACATTCAAGTGGTTAGCGATTTCTGAACCCACTCGCTGATTCTTCATGTGGTCAGCGATTTCTGAACCCACTCACTGAATTCTTCATGTGGTCAGCGTTTTCTGAACCCACTCACTTACATTCAAGTGGTTAGCGATTTCTGAACCCACTCGCTGAATTCTTCATGTGGTCAGCGATTTCTGAACCCACTCACTGAATTCTTCATGTGGTCAGCGTTTTCTGAACCCACTCACTGAATTCTTCATGTGGTCAGCGTTTTCTGAACCCACTCACTGAATCCTTCAACTGGTTAGCGATTTCTGAACCCACTCACTGACATTCAAGTGGTTAGCGATTTCTGAACCCACTCGCTGAATTCTTCATGTGGTCAGCGATTTCTGAACCCACTCACTGAATCCTTCAAGTGGTTAGCGATTTCTGAACCAAGTCACTGAATTCTTCAAGTACTGAACTCCCTAACCTCAACTTCATTAGTTTCTACTTATGACACGAAACAAGACCCCTACGTCACACAGCGTCATGCCTACGTCAAATGTCGTCACAAAAATTGTGGTGTCAATTTTTATTAGAATGCTAAGGGGTCGAAATTTACTTTGACCTCTGAGTTTTACGTCGACAACAAGTGCGTTTACGTCAACTAACACACTCTGTCAGTGGATTATTTTTATTTTATTTTTTCTTCCAGGCCTTAAAGCCCCATTATTTTTTAACTTTTAACCTTTTTTGTTCGAAATTACATGTTATTCCCTTTCATCCATCTTGAAATGTTGTTCAGTGAAGAAATAAGCCAAATTTGTGCTTCTGTATATAGTGACATACAGACGCTAAATACTGCCCGATCGAGTTAGATTGCCGCGCGGGTTTGTTGACAACGCACATGTATACGTCTTGCAGCATGCCTTGCACGAGTGATCGCTCGCATGGAAGTACAGCTCTCGTCATCGTACGGTTTTCAGAAAAACGACAATATGGTAATTGAATATCGTAATTTAACTGCCTGTAGCTAGATTTAACTTTACCAAAGGCGATTGAAACCTCTACATTCAGTGTTGATAACTGACTTTGAAATCTTAAATTTCAGCTTCGAATGATCGTGATGACAATAACCTTAACACAGAAGTGATATTTGCAATCAATACCGTTATTTCACGGTGACCTGTAATTGATTTTGAGACGTACAGTCGTGCAAAATTAATTCAGTCCGGTGATTCTTTAAAGTGTCTTTACTCTGTACTTGATGGTGAAATAAATTTCTTCTGGTATAATGTCTCGCATTTGTTTTTTTTAACTCGTCGCCACGTGACTTTCTTTTGTTGAAAAAGTGTCCATTTCACAAGTTCTTTTGTTTAAAAGTGTCCGATTTACTAGTAAACCGGACAGTTTTTAACAAAAGAACTGTCCGATTTACTAGTAAATCGGACACTTTTAAACAAAAGAACTTGTAAATCGGACACTTTTTAAACAAAAGAAAGCCAGGTGGTATACAGTAAAATATTCGGTTATGGAAATAAGAGAGCATGGTTAGAACAATGGGCACGAGGCGGAGAGTGGTATAACTAAGTTAAAACAAGGAACATTCCTAGGAAACGATAAAAGGAAATGTTCTTAACGTATTTTAAGACCTTAGAATAGTTAAGTGTCGTATAATAAGAGGCTCTCATCAGCCAACAGTCCCAAAAATTCCTGGGGCATGCCGCGCCCTGCCCGGGCAAATGTCCACGGTCGCTGGCTGAATGACCTGCGAATGATTTTATTTTGTTCTCCTCTGTTTAAAAACGTACTGTTACTGTGTTTCAGAGGATACAGAACTTTGGGCAAGTAAATTTACTTTAATGTGTATCCGCGCACTTGTCTTCCTTATAGCTAAAGGCATGATACTTTGTAAATTTAAAGTTCTGAATCTCCATCAAAGATCAGCGGACATTGTCAATATGCAATGATTGTAACGAGAAAAGAGAACAATCGGAAAAAAGAGGGTGAGAGAAGAGAAAAATTACAAAATAACGGAAAGAATGAACGAGAAAAAAGAAAAAAATTGTTCATCCTGAGTGGGATTCGAACACACTGCTGGGGGGGGGGGGGGGGAAGCATTAATCCACACACCTCATGTTGTTGTATGTTGAAGCTGCAATTTTGTTTGTATATGTTCTCGAATTCATTTTAGGGGGGCAGTTTGAGTCTCGAAAACGTGAAAATTGAGATCGCGAACACGATTTCATTGGTTGTTTATTATGAAACAGCGATAGGATTTTAGCAAGCGATGTCAGCAATTCAATTGTCAATTGAACACGTGGGTCTAAGGCTAATTATTGAGAACACACTTTTTGTCACACGAGGAAACTCTTTCAACACGAAAGCCATACATTTGAGACCATCTGATACAGCAAAATGGTGACATAAGTGTACAATTTGCATTTAATGGCAAGTTATCATGATTGTGTCGATAAGGTGCTTTTTCTTGCTTACCAACACGATCATCGTGTCGATAGCCAGAACGTTATTGGGGCCTGCCTTACGCATGGACCGAATATTATAGGCTACGTCCATGCTCAGCGGTACGCCATAGCTCACTCCGAACGTCTCTAGACTACAGCCTAAGCAAATTGTGCAGATATATGTGTCATGAATTCTTTAAAAAATAAGTAAACAACAGAATCAAACCAAGAGGTTAGTTTGCTGTTGGGCCGGGTGTGCACGGGACGACTTTGCAGTGAGGCCGGCCGGGATCTCTCTTGTGTTCGAACTTCTAACATGCCTGGGGCGCCATTAATGTTGTGCTCGCATCTAGCCGGTTATTGTACTACGGTAGTCCTTATGAGGATTAGATACCCGTTACGTTTGATATTATTTGGAAATACTTTTAAATTTACTAAGTAAGACTTTTATACTGTATTCAAGATATAATTTGTTCCTTTCTATGCATTTTCAATTACGGCAACGATATGCGAAGTTGATGGGCTGTACATGTATTGCCTATCCTGTACATACAGCGTAGCCCGCCGGCCGTACACCAAACTTCGTTTGAGTAGACAGAGCAGAAGCAGTCCCGTCATTTATTTTTAACGACATTTTCATAATACTGCATAATGGAAGAAACGACTAGTTCAATGATTACGATGGTGAAATATTGAATTTTTATTTATATATGTTTTTCTCTCTCAATTCATTCAGCAAACTTGATCTCCGTACCGTCGGTCACAGCGTGCAATGCCTTGCATGAAGCTTACAATCGACTGCCTCCATCCATCGTTACTTTAGCTGTTCAAGACGTTTGTTTGCACGGCTCATTATAGTCGGAAAATCTGTAAACACCTACATATTTATATCTTTCCAGTATTTCGCCGAACTTTTGCGCGTCTTTGGCTGAGTCTCCAGTTTCGATTGACCAGACCTTTTCGAAGAGCATGGGTTCTATGGACGCCACAGTAAAACAAAACTTGCGTCACAGTCCCTCTATCTATAGAGGGACTGTGCTTGGGTAGATTGACGGTGGTGTCATTACGTTTCGTCTTGTGTGTCAAGAAAGCCTGACTTCTGGTCCGGACAAGAAGTCATTTTTCACTCCTTTTACTGTTCATTGTACACGTTTTGTGAGGCGGGCTGGGCATGCGAACCATGCGATTCAGTATCTATTAGATTCATTTCCGGGTCACATCTTACAAGCTTTGATAAAGACCCCCTAGCGTAATGGTCAGCCACCTTAAGAATCCGTGAGTGAATTTGACGGGTCTCTTTTTGAGTGACCGGATTATGATAGAAAAAAATATCAAGTCTGCTGAGGTGCCTAGCGGAATGTAGGCAAGTAGTCAAAGGATTCGGTGAGTTGGTTCAGCAATCGCTGACCACTTGAAGGATTCGGTCAGTGGGTTCAGAAATCGCTAACTAGTTAAAGGATTCAGCGAGTGGGTTCAGAAATCGCTAACCACTTGAATGTCAGTGAGTGGGTTCAGAAATCGCTAACCAGTTGAAGGATTCAGTGAGTGGGTTCAGAAAACGCTGACCACATGAAGAATTCAGTGAGTGGGTTCAGAAAACGCTGACCACATGAAGAATTCAGTGAGTGGGTTCAGAAATCGCTGACCACATGAAGAATTCAGCGAGTGGGTTCAGAAATCGCTAACCACTTGAATGTAAGTGAGTGGGTTCAGAAAACGCTGACCACATGAAGAATTCAGTGAGTGGGTTCAGAAATCGCTGACCACATGAAGAATTCAGCGAGTGGGTTCAGAAATCGCTAACCACTTGAATGTAAGTGAGTGGGTTCAGAAATCGCTGACCACGTGAAGGATGCAGTAAGTGGGTTCAGAAATCGCTAACCACTTGAATAATTCAGTGAGTGGGTTCAGAAATCGGCAAGCCGAATGTGGATGACTAGTGGAAAAAATTCGGTCAGTGGTGTAAGAAAACGGATGTTAATTTTGGCATGCATTACGCGCCATACTGTCTAGTCTACAATCATGGCAGTCGTTTCAGCATGCCACTCATGCACAACAAGCTTGACGCCACACTATAGCTATAGTACATCATCAAAGTTTTCTTTCAGCTAATTTTGTGTACTTTGATTTGGGAAATACAACTCAGATAAAACTCATTGGCATATTTTTCTCGAACAATCCTCAACATCAACCGGACTGACGCTGGGCGTGTATGATGTCGTCCGGGAAATTAAGTGCCAAAATACAGTGAATTATTTCAGAAACACTAGGTGTATTATTCAATGGTGCAAAATGTACCGTGTTGATTGAATTGCACTTGCATGTGCAAAATCAAAACTTTTCTTCAAGTCTATTTTGTAGCTCAGAGAAGTGTCAATTGAGAAAATTTCATTTAGCTGAGACAAAAGAGAAAACGGGATTAACAAGTTTCATGCAGGAGTGTTTAACATTTTCTGCTTGAAAATATTCAGTGTTGTATCGTGTCAAACTTGTTGATAGAGTAGACTGCACTGGCAATGCTACAGACTACATGCTGAAGGAACTGTTGTCGTGATTGCTGACATCGAGAGGAGAAGAAAAGTTTTTTTTTTAAGAATTTACTTGTTTCTTCATAATTTTCTTCCCAACTTAAAAGTAAACACCTAAAAGGAAACTGGTGATGTGCGTGTAGTGTAGTGTTAAGCTTGTTGTGAGTGACATGCTGAAACGACTGCAGTGATCGTGACGAGACAGTGTGTGGGAAAAGTTGCCGCGCGCTGTAATCTAACACCAACCAAAGACGAAGACTGAATTTGTTGCAAATGTTTACTTTTCTAATGATAAGCAACATGTAGACTTGTCGAACTCTGCAAGGCAAAACGGACACTCGATCAAATTCCACTGTAGGTTGCAGAAGGAACACTTTCTATTTTATGGCCATCAATATCTAGGGTCCCATTAGCAATAACATAGTTATGTGATGTTTTAATAATCATATAGTATGTTTTATCAATATTAATTGTAAGTTTATTTGCCCGACACCAATCACAAACCTCATGGAAGTTAGAATTTATTTGCATAAAGTCAATTTGGTTGCTATCGATAAACTTGAACAAATTGGTGTCGTCTGCAAAGAGACGAAACCGGAACCTATTAGTAGAATTAGCGATATCATTGATATAAATTAAAAATAAAACTGGATCGAGTATTGAACCTTGTGGGTTGCCACATTGGATCTGAGAGTAAGGAGATGTAACATTGTTGATGTTGACATATTGCTGACGAGATGTCAAGTAATTCTTAAACCACTGTAATGGAACACCTCTGATGCCATAATGGTGCAATTTATGAATCAAGATATCATGATTGATGGTGTCGAAGGCTTTTTTAAAATCGATGAATATTCCAAAGGTGAGAGAACCTTTATCTAGACAGTCGCTAATATCAGTGACTAAGTCTATGAGGGCCAATTTTGTGTTATAACGTTTGCGGAACCCATAGATACATGTAATGAGAATTGCGATAAACGTTTATCATTATTGCACGTATTTACGAAACTTAGCATGTACAGCAATATAATACGTGACAGAGATGGACAGACATAGCGGCAGACGTTCTTGACGTTGTTTATTTATCTAGAGGGAATGAAGAAACTAGAGAAAAGGAAAGTAACAAAATAATTTCAAAATAAAGTTATCAAAATAATTTCTTATCATTTGGCATTTACTAGGCTCTCTTAGGCATGTATAATATGTAACAATTTGATCGCATCGGATTATTCTATGTATAACAACTATTATTATGTTTTATGCGACATAAATTTGAAATACTCTGATACATATGAACGTACAAGCAAAACGTATACACAATTACATGAGCAAGAGAACAGTTGCCATTTCATGTTTTGGATTCTTTACCGTAATATTCACCTTTGCTATCGTTGTCAACTTTATCATATAATGTTGAGACAAGGCGATAAATAGTTGAGTATGAAGCAGTTTGGTTAGCATGTAATTGATAAAGCTACATAGTCAGCTTTGCTGCGTTTATGAATATGTTGAAAGACAACGCGAAGGTAATTCCAAAATTCAGTATAATTACAAAAACGCATTCCTAGGTCATCAAATGCAATATATCATCAAGCAAGGGGATGACAGCATGGGTGTTAGTCGAGATAAATTACGGGACTTTCAGTGACGCACAGCCCAGGAAGCTTTCTGATAATTAAGAATACGTTACGACTCCGTGAAAAGAGTCGTTCCTTCTTACCGTAAAATATGAAATACTGCTATAAATATTCACAATTTTACAATTTTCAAAATATTCAAAATTTCATATTTTTTCATATTTTTGCCAGGTGATTCGAAGGAAACGAAGAGTATGATATTCAAAGCCTTGCAAACATGCGAAACAAATGTATACAGTAAGTTATTTATACGATGGTTTTCAATCGGGCTCGAACCCACAACGCACGGTACCCAATCACCTAGCAGCAGAGGCCGCAAACAGAACCGCTCGGCTAAATCCCCAATCTCAAAAAAGATTGGTTCAACAACCGAGCTAAGGATGTTGCAATTCTGACTGCGCCCTCGCCACTCGATCGCCGTAGAGTTCGTGAAGCACACACGCTAGTACACACACTTTCATACATCTCACACAAACTTTATCGAAGCGAAGCAATGAATACATCGCTTTTACTGGGCGGAAGACAGCCTCGGGAACAATTCTGTCCACCAGCAGAACTATCAACCCAGGTTAGAGAATACTCACATTTTGCACTTCAGTAAAGCTAAGAAAACAACGGCGCCCATCACAAAGGAATAAAGTTGAACTGTTTTACCTTTACCTGTTATAAGGAAAGACAGACAATTTGTAAGACAGATGGGATATTATTTCACTCTTACTTAGATCGAATAGCAGTCATCAAGTCGGAGGGACATTATGTAATACATTTTACGGTGTTTTTTAGCGTTTTTTGTTTTTTTCACTCAGCTTTACCACTAGTTTTCTGGTCTGCTGCTTTTTTGGATTCATTTGCTGCCATAGAAACAATGAAGTTTTCACCGCCTTATTTTACTTATATTTCTTTATATAGAATTAACTCAGGTATGGAAACCGTTGAAAACTAATGGTATATTTAAGTAAATTATTTATCTTGGAACGTCTAATCATGGAGCTTTATTTTACCTCCATGGTGTGATATACTATCCATATGTAAGCGAATAAAAGAAGTTACAAAAGTAAGGAATTTTATCTCCTGCAAACGTTCATACTGGCGCCACCTGTGGCAGGGGTCAGGAGGTCATCGTGTGAGCTTGTCCCATCCTCTTTTGCCCTGAGACGGCCCTCCAGGCAGACTGCCATTTCGGCAGCTGGACCTCATCTGAACTTTAACAACGGTAACGGTATTTATATATTCATTTCTTCACAATAAACCATGCCCTATCCTTGTTCTACTTTTGGGGCATGCAACCACATTGTTGAGACTGTCGAATTCTTTTTCTGCCTAGTTTTCCCTTTGTTTTCACCAACAGGCATGGCTCATGGAAAAAAAAAACTGTACAAAAAGAAGAAGGCTAAATTCATTGCCACTTGACACTCAGCATATTCAAATCCTGCATCAGACACTAGGGCTACAAGGCAACAATCAACAACATCAACTTTACAAAGTGGACATTTAATTTTGTTTTCAGTTATTCTTTAGGATATATAAGTTTATCCTCTTTAGATCAATATGAAGCTGTATTACTTGTACATAAGACTTCAAAGTTATAGTAATGGCTCATCTATCCTGCTATGTCTTGCACATATATATTTACAAAGGCAATAACCAATCAGAGGTTTCAGATGTTTGGAATCTACTTGCCAGTTGAAGACCCAGATTTAGTACAGCAACTGTGCACCGTGCATGGTACAGAGTCAAATGTTGTAAGCCAGCTTCCCCTTTCAAGTAGAGTCAATTTATCAGGAAATCAGCTGTGTTTTCTGGTTTGGCAGTGTGACAATTTTTTAACCTTCCTTTATCAATATCAGTGCATTACTGCTACTTTAAAAACAGGCTCTCCAGCAATCATCCAGAGGTTTTGGACGTATGAAGTCTATTTGCCTAAATGGCCGTTGGGTACAATCAGTTAAGTTGTGAACCAAGTATATATATAGGTCATCAGTTTAAGGCCAAGTTTAGCATAGTAACTGTTCGCAGGGGCTGCAGTAAGTTGTGCCGTTCTGGCTTATTATCTGATGTCCCTAAAAATGTTCAAGTGACAACATATAAGGAGAAAGTATGCTTTGTAGGGTGGGGAGGACGCTGGTTAGAAATATGTTTATGAAGTACAGGAAGTTTTTAGGTTCACACTATGCGCTTCCTCCAGATTAGCAGATTCCATTTCAATTGCTAACAATTTTTTTGTTGTGGCTATCTTTGCGTTCCACGCATTGTGATTCCATATGATTGACTAGGCTTTTTCAGAGAGAATTTTTCCCTCCAAAAGGGTTTTTTAATCTCTGTTTTAGAGCAAGTCTCTCTTTGGTTTGTGTTTAGCCACAGTAGGAAATACAGTTACTCAATTCGAGTTTTGTTCCTTGTTTCCCAAGGTAGTAATAAGAAGAGGGGGTTAACAAGACTTGTTTGTAGATATAGTACAAAATGTAGTTTACAGACTTTACAATTGTTACGGCTTTACCACTATTGCTGCAATAAAACAGAAGGTGGTAGCGTAGCCAAGCACAGTATATAAGTAGCATGGCTAAGTTATTGCTAGTTAGACACTGGTACTCTGCTAGAATAAATTTTGCATACATCTGAGAAACATGCATGAGTCACAGTTCATTTGCCAGTTTCTCAACACGGCACGGGTCAACGTAGCAATCAAGACAAGTCACTGTTCGCAGGGGCTGCAGTGACGTGGACTTTCTTCTTGTGGGGCCGACACAAGGTGTGTCTTGTGGCGTGTTTGGGCCCCACAAGATTGGGGCAAGATTAAATGAGTTACCTACTATGTAGGTGAATTCTTTGTTAGACTGTTAATTGGTCCACCATTTTATGGCCCACTGTATGTATTTCACAGTTATCAGCATGTTAATCATTGTAAGGAAATTTGTTTGTGTGTCAGTTTATTGGTCACCACTTTTGTGGCCTAAATGATGTATCTAATCTTTGCAACTTTAATTTTATCACAAGTGTAAGTAGGTTAGTTATTGTAAGGTCACACGTTTTGTACTATGTTTGCATGTCATAAATTAGTGGCCTGTTTGATGTATTTTACAGTTACAGTTCTCATTAAATGGTCACCCATTTGGTGGCCCATTTCTCCCACAAAGACATGAGTTGGGTATTCCTTAATTTTGCTGGTGTTGTAGCTGGCCGGGGCACAGCATCACTACAAGTGATGTGGGCCTTGTCCAGCATTGACAGCGTTTGCAGGGGATAAATAAAATATATCATAGTTGACAAAGAGAAATACTTAAATGAATTTACATTTACAAAGTGCCTGATCTCTACGAGCTCATGCTACATCCTAAGATGCAATAAGCTATCGTTTGAATAGAGAAGTCTTTAGAGCATGACGAAAACATGACAGGGACAAGGAGTACCGGAGATTAAAGGGGATAACTATTCAAAGGAGTCTGGTCAGGGTAGGAGAATGATCGTTCACCGAAAGATGTTTTGTTTCCCCATGAGTTCTAGAGAAGACCGAAGTCAGAAGGAGATTGATGTCATCTTGAATGACAATACTGGTGAAGAAGATAAGTACATATTGAGGTACCATTTCTGAAACTTAAATGATGCAAATCATCGCAAGTTAAACCGATGCGGGATGTGATAGGAAGATCAGAGATTGCAGAAAAGGTTGGATGTGGCCAGATGGTTTTTTTTAAAACAAGCCGAGTGGCAAAAATTTTCACTCTTTGTAATTTTCCTATCAAACGCGATTTATAATGATGTCAAATGTCATTATGTAATGAGGATGGCGCATGCATTCTGGCACGTCTATTAAGCGCACTGAGTCACATGCGTTTGGCTCGAACCCAGAGTTCTTGCGGACTACATTACTCAATAGGATGGACAGGATTTGGACATCGGAATTTCTTGCAGAGATTTATGGAGGAACGAGTAGATCCTACAGTTGTGATCATATTAACAGTGGGCAGTTGGGTTGTCTTGGCATATCTAAGATGAGGGACCGCCGACGGAGAAAATGGTTGAAAATGGATGAAGATAATATTCTAATTGTCAAGATAATCAGCAGGAGTGGGGGGGGGGGATGAGTGATAGACAGCAAATGCTAAAGCCAGTACAGGCTGATTTATTCAAAGACAAACACATTTCATCATTTTGCTAGGTAAATCAGCCACACCTATCGATGTCATGGTAAAAAACCGAAACAGCCTATCGGTTGGCTGACAGCGGTTCTGTGGCCAGACCCTTGACCCTAGCGCGATCAATATGCAGCACAACCGCTTTTACAGCTAGATCTACCCCTATTTTAATATCAGCAAAATTTATACTGGCAGCATCTAATAAAACATTAACATTATGTTAATCTAATATTTACATTTTCTTATAGTGTAAAGGCATTGCCTCATGTAGAGAAATCATCTCATCACATACAGCAAATAGACCCCATAAGGCAGTATAAACGACGTTCCATACACAATGATCACAACGGTATACTATTGTCTCAACAGAAGAAATTATCATAATCTAGAAATATTCGGTTCAAATTCGAAAAAATGGAAATACACTATAATTTCTCTGCACCACACACGTCGAAATGCATTGGGCAACGTACTGTACATCTGCAGTCGCTGTGCTCACAGTAAGGGCCTAGTAAAGTTGTGTCATGCATGTCAGTGTGCCGATTATAAATAACTAAAAGCGTGTGACAGAAATGTTGGACTCATTCAGCAAATGCTCGTATTTTAATAATGATAGCATGAAATGTCCCTCACGAAATAACACCATATGTATGCCAGACGTTATCTGCGTATACGATCAACGACATTGGCAACAAATAGCGGCGCCCCTATTAAACGTCTCTGCTGACACAGTTTACGCTCCAAATCTTAAAAAACGATCTCCCATCATACTCACATCTTTTCTCCGTTGCCAGGAGTCAAAATAATATCAAAATATTTGTCAAATGCTTGAGCTGAAATTCCGCAGTTGTAGTGTATGAAAAATAGCCATCGTGCTAAATAATAATAATAATAATATTTTATTGCTTGCTTGTAAATATAGGATTTACATCACATTTGTAGCAGTAAAAGTGTGCTTGTCAACAAAACGAAAGCAACATCTATTTTTAGATCGGGAAAAATTAAACACGCATGCGCACAACTCCAAGGCCGCTGTCAAACAAACTCTGACATGGTCTCACAGTGTGGTCATCAAAACATATATTATTTATAGAATTTAATCACCACCTATAGAACTATAGTACAACGGTACCTCCAAAGCCTGTAAAATGCATATATCCCGAGGGTAAAAGTAGTCTGATAATTGCCTGATGCATGAAACTTACATTACAGATATTATCACTTTGAACAATTTAACCCTTGGGACGAAGACAATGACCTCAGTAACGAAAGCGGTGCGTATTTTTATAACTGGAAAACCCATATGTGCCGCGTACTTGTCATGGCCTTTTACCTTACAGTTATTACATGTTTTTGGTATTTCACTTTCTTAAACTGGGTATATTAATATTCCTGAAGGATTTTCGGACCTCATAAATGGTAACAACAGATCACCCATTACTATACTGAACTTTCTAACGAAATTGACCAATCAGCGATCCACGACTGCCTAATGAATTTCTGTGTTGCGGGCTGGCTTTCGTTTTGTTGTTAGAGGGCGAAATTCTATGAAATATAGATAGTTGAGTCTTGGTGGTGACTTCCCTTCTATTCATTTTTGGAGTATTCTATATTACGGCCTTCCGTGTTCCTCATTTAACTTTGCGATGTTACGTAACAAGACCAAAATGTGAGATTTCATATAACTACACACTGTTCTCAACGTATCATATCTTTATCAATGATCAAGGTGAAACACCTTTGAAAGGTCATAGTCCGTGGCTGGAGGGGCCCACCGTGCTTCCCCCCCCCCCCCATAAACCTACTACATGGGTATTTTTTTGTTCTTTGGGATCTGCTGAACAAGAAAAAAGATGTTAACATTGGATATTTTGGGATGCAGTACTGTCTGCACTGGTTTTTGATTAGTATGTACCACAAAAAAAATGGCGAAAAAACGGGTAGGGGTAGGGGGTACTATATCCTCCCCTAAATTTGAGTAAACTGGCATGAAATAGCACAAACCTTATATTTTTATAAAGCTCAGATATTGCTCTTTCTGAGGAATACCAACTTTAGCAAAATTAATTTGTGTACATAGAATAGGACGACTTTAAATGAATTTTTTTGACAATTTTGAAATTTTTTACCCAAAATACCATGTAACAAGTGTGATTTACTTTTTATTAAGCAAAATTTTCACATCTTTTTGTGTTTAAATTATTTATTCCGACATATGAAACAAGAAACAAAGTGTTAACAATCAGATATTTAACTATACACTACTTCTCTGGCGTCAATTTTGAATTGCGTGTATCTGTATGGGGTGTGCAAAAGCTAGGGGTAGGGGTACAACATTCTTCCATTGATGAAGTAAACTGGCTTGAATTGCCATATACCTTATAGTTTTAGAAAGCCTAGATACTGGTTTTTCTAAAATGCATAAGGTTTTAGTTAAAAAATATGACGTCATAGAATTGGATAAGTGTATTAGATCCAACTTGGACTTTCACAACGCGTACATGTCCATCTCTTCCTGGTCGGACAGCAATCACTCTACCCATAGGCCAATTACCACGAGAGGTTCCAGGTGAGATTACCAGAACTACATCTCCAATTTTGATATCTTTATGTGGATGGACCCACTTCCTTCTGGAATTTAAGCCTGGTAACCATTCTTTCATCCAACGGTGCCAAAGTGTCTTACCAACTCTTGGATTCGTCTCCATCTTTTCCTAGGATTAAAGTCAGTTGAATCCACAGACTCTGGTGCAAATTGTTCACCGATCTGCCCATGCAGAAAATGATTCGGTGTTAGGGGTGTGTTGTCAGCTGGATTTGCTATTGATATGTCAATGGTCTAGAATTGATTAGCGCTTCAGCTCCTGTAAACGCAGTCATCAGTTCTTCATCTGTAACATCAGCTTTGCCCAAAATTGCATAGATAGCTCTTTTAGCAGCTTTTATCATGGTTTCATGTACACCACCAAAATGTGGTGCAAGTGGTGGATTAAAGTTCCACTTTATTCTTCGATTGGCAGTTGCTTTTCTGATCCGGTCTTGATCCAACAGTTTTACCAACTGTCTCAGCTCCTTATCAGCTCCCACAAAGTTACCACCATTATCGGACATCATTTCACATGGAAGACCTCTCCGGTTCGTCATCCGGTAGAAAGCATTAAGAAATGAGTCAGTGTCAAGTCCAAAGGCTATTTCCAAATGAACTGCCCTTGTTCCAAGACATGTAAACAAACATAGATATCGTTTCTCTCTGCGTTTTCCTCTTCCTTGAACAGTAATGAATGGTCCTGCAAAATCCGTTCCTGTATAGGCAAAAGCTCGTAGTGATTTCTTCAGTCTGATTTCTGGTAGAGGGGCCATTATTTGTTCTGCTGCTTTCGCCTTTCTTCGTTCACATTCATTGCATTTCTTCTCCCCATTCTCGAATTTCTTCTCTGGCAGAAATTATCCAGTATCGAGTGGATATTGCTGACAATGTCTGATTTGTGCCTGCTGCATGCTTTCCTTCTTCATGGTAAAACTTGACAATAAGCTTAGTAACCCAATGCTTCCGTGGCAAGATGATTGGGAAACGTGTATCATATGGTAGACAATCTGCATACTTCAATCGACCATCACATCTTATCAGACCATCGCTATCAAGCCTAGGCTGAAGTACAAGTAACTTACTGCTTTGAGGTGATATAGAATGATTGGCTATTCATTGATATGAAAATAGCCACCGTTTTGGTAATCTCTCTCTAGTCATAACATAAATATGATGAGAAATTAAAAGGAACAAAGCTGAAAGACGCAGAAGTGAAGCACAAACAAAGCACTAGCAAGGCATATGGGCATCGAGGATATCATGGTTACATGGTTGGAAGTCTAAATTTTAGGCGTACGTCCTGCAAGAAACCGGCTATTCAAAGTACAATAAATATATTTGACATAATCTAAGAGATAATCTGTTTGGAAATCAAGCAGTTACATCTCATAAGAAGTTAATAAAGACCATAGCATATTTAAACTGTAAAGAAACTGAATAAGGCAAAATAATCGTGTAGTTTCTCACGATTGAACTGAAATTTTACTTATGTCATCACTAGTGTAATTACTGTAAGTTTGCAAAAGGCATTTGGATCGATCGCATGGTTTTGTAAACATATTGGTTTTTGCTAAAAAACCCGAAACAATGATAACCGTCAAATAATATTAAAAAATTCTGCTCTAAAACTAACTCACCATTTGAACTAAACATTTACACATATTATTGAAAGTGGGTGTCCTTTCTAGACTGCGAATAGCATATGACGGTCACGTGGTTAGGCAGCCATATTGTATTTTTGCCAAAAGCCTTATGATAACCAGGAATGATGTTCGAAAAACTTTTTCGTCATAAACCAATGCACGCTTTGAACTGAAATTGTGCTCATATCGTGATCAGTATGTTCAACATTGTATATCGCAATCACTGCTTAACTGCTTGGGACCCGGCAACAGTGCTTGCAGCTTTAATATTTTTTTTATTCGTGAGTTTTATTTTATATGGTATTTGATTATCTAAGAAGCGACTTTTCCCTTGTTAAGCCCTCTCTTACGTATGAATTTGAGATGTGAAGTACAAGATATAAGCGGGGCGACGGCGAATTCAAAAGTTCAAAGTGGAATGCAAAATTTGAAATCCCTATGTTTTCCGTTAACTTCACCTCTTAAAAAGTTTACCGGCTTATATTGAATATAGGGCCTTTCGGTGTCATTTAAACGATTGATGTCATGCAGTTAAATAAAAGTCTTGGATTTGCTATGAACCTTTGCGCTTTGTGTCGTCTAAACTTCGACTTTAGTTACAACACGTTAAATTTGACAAATACATCTGAATAACAAAGTTTCAAAAGTAGAAAACATTTTTAGATAAAAATCTGAATGGCGTTATTTGCTCATAAAGTATGGGAATCGGTAAATGTCACGCCATTTAAATTTGACTGTGACAGCAGCTCGAAGTATGTTAATAAGGCAATATCAAGTTTAATGTCTGATAAAATACAGAATAGCCTTGTTGATCTTAAATGTAAGATAAAGAGAGTGGCACCACAATGAAATTAACTGGAATGTTGCACTGCATGACTGCATGCCATATCATCACCAATTTGATTCCATTGTGCAACCACTCTCTTAGTTTGTCTGATATTATATCATACTTGCAAATCGATAACGCAAATACTGCGATCTGATTGGTCGAGATTTGAAAATAACCCTGCTGTGTTTGTAATATTGCACGGTTTGAATAGACACAAGCTCTTAGAAGAGAAAAATACCCTTTTTGACGTTTCACGCCAGAATGACAAGTTATATTATGATATAATAGTAATAAAACCCCTCAGCAACGGGTATTCAACGATATTTTGACCAGTTCACTTCATATCTGCACTCACTATCGCTCGTGCACATATGTATAGTGAACTGGTCAAAATCTGGCGGTATACATATATTTTGATTTCTTGCTTGAATATATTACTCTCAATACAAAAAACAAATCGATTTTTGCTAATAAATCGTTTAACTGAATGATTGTTTCACCACATTCTTTGACATTGCTTTAAAAGAGCGGCTTATGTTTTCTGGTCAGTATCTCTTATGCTTCTCAACAATATTATCAACTTCCGCTTGAATTACAGATCCTGCTAAGAGCCACTTTAGGATACTTCGATTGGAAAATCTCCCAAGTAATATGGCTTCCCTGCCATCATTGACGTTCTTCTGTGTTATTTTTGTGTTAGCAAATGTCACAGGTAAACAATCACCTTCTCCGATTCATGCGAAACATTACTTAAGTGTCTATGGAAATCTGAATCTGAATACGACTTCGATGTAGTATTTTGTTACAAATATATACATTGTGAATTACATTATAATGTCTTTCACAATCAAAAGAAGTTGCATTTCCTCTCATATGCTATATGTAGTACTGTAGTTCGCGATAGCATACGGTTTTATTTTCTGTGGCATATGTCAATTAAACAACAATTTTAGTGGCAGGGTTCCAACAAAGATTGAAATTTCCTTGCTATAACATAGTTCTAAACATACCTGCACGAAATAGAAAAACATAAATGGATGACTAGCATAGCAGATAGGATGTACGATCACTTATCTGTACTGCAATTACGAACGTACCCTGCAGAGCCAGCTCACTTTTTGCAGAACTCTCAAAAGAAAAAAAATGTGTTCTACCCGTTTTAACCTTGAAAGCGAGCATTTTGATACCATTTGGAATACACCTTTCGGTTTAGTGTCTTTTAGCAAACCCCTTGTGAACATTTCCGAAAATATGACAATTATCATAACAGTTCACTCTTTCTTGTATTTACAACATGTTAGTCAATATCATCAGCTTATGATAATGTCATGCTGTACTCCCATAGGTTACTAGGTCTGATATATTACGAAATTTGATATAAATTGGTGCTATTATGATACCTGCATATCTAAAACAAGCAGTTTGTTTCTTCCAGAAGTATATGTTCAAGAAAGAATCCCTTGCCACAATTGTTAAAAATAAATATGTCTATAAAACTGTCGATACAGTATAATAAGCATAAGTGTGTGTACAGGTAATGTAGGACTAAGTCGCCATGAGTTACTATTTTGTCTACACAACTATATATTGGCATGTTTTGTAATTTGAGACATGAGACCGATTGTATCGCATTATCTTTCCGATCTAGAAAATAATACTCAATCTTTTTTCTGTCACTCGAATTAAGTCGCCCATGGAATAAACCCTGCCTCTGAATCATTCCAAGTGACACAATTGCCATGGTTGGGCAGTCTGCTATGCTTTACTGCAAATTGAATGTTACTTTGCCAGTTGTGTGGATGAAAAACAAGGACATGATAGCCATGGATCCAAAAATGTAGATGACTGCTGTCGTGTTTCTGGTGATTTTGCAAATGGTGAATGGAATCTTGAGATTTTAATGTGAAAAGACGTGATGAAGGAAACTGGACATGTTTAAATTTTATGAACCGAATGGAAAGACTGCTAGATTGATCGTTCTAGGTATTGTATATACTTAATGTGAAAATCGCTTTGCGGTAACTCTTGGGGAGGTCCCTCAAATACATATTGAGCTTCTCGTCTAAATACATGCATTCAGTTATACAGTCAAATAGTGGAAAATGCGTTTACTCAGAAACAAGCCTTATAACAACTATTCACCAAACCATAAAACACTGTTTTGCAAAACTTTGTACTTTGTTTTGTAATACTTTGTATTCCGGTCAGTAAGACAAAAGACTTATTCTTTGTATTAATTTGTCTTGATGGATAACCATTTTTAAGGTCGTTTACACCTCAGTTTGTGCACATGGTTAGGTAAGCGAAGGTTTCATTAAAAATGTCAACATTTTGTACGGGATTCCGTATATTTATGTCTTGTGAAGATCATTTTAAAAAATTCAATATATACTGTTTGTATTGTAAAAATATTGCGATATTAAATTCGATTATTGTTATGGGTAAAATTAAGAGCATGTTTCACTTTGCAGAAGGAAAACGTTATGTTCAAACCAAATCAACAACACTTGTTGATCTACCTTAAACATAACGTTTCAACAACTCAGAACTATCCGCTACAACAGCAATAATTAGGAACTAAATACACCAAGACAGTCCATGCTTTAGTAAAATTGCATACGTCACTTTTATAGATCGGGGACCAATGTGCAGTGTATTATCTGACATTGGTCCTATGAATGAAGTCATCGAGGGAAGCACACTAAATGTTCGATGTAGTGTCCAGGACAAAGCCACACCACCTTGACTCTTGACCTGGACAGAAAATGGAGAAGTAACGTCGGAGAAGGGAAACAGTCCATTGATGTATACGAAGAAAGTGAAAAGAGCGGACAATGCTGCTTTACTTAATTGCAAACTGACCCATACAAGCATATCATCACCACTGAATTGTCATGAAGACATAAAACTTAATGTCCATTGTAAGTATGTAACTTCATTAATACAGAACATCATGTGGGGGTATATACGTAGAATTAAATTAGCTAATTGGCAGATTATGATGATAAGGCTGCTGCTATCTTGTCACAAAATGTATAAAAGATACATCAGTTTTTGTGCACCTTTGTATTATATGGTCTGATACAATTTTTGTATAAGAAGTGTAAAAGACCTGATTCTAAATCATGTTGTTCAACAAAGGATCAAGTGACAAAACGTCACGTCAGCCGCAAAACACTATCACTATGTAGATGGCCACAAATATAACCCAGAATGCTGTCAATTGGGCTAAAAGGCTGCTGAGAGGACAGATGAGCAAAGGGTATATAATTTTGAAGTAGCGCGTTTACATTCCAGATCCACCAAAAGCGATGAATTTACCTGAAGTGTGTGCGAAGAAAGGTACCAAATTACAAATCAACTGTCCCTACACACCTGGTAGACCACAACATACCGATGTCAAATGGAAAAAAGCTGGTGAGACACATGCAAGAAGGTCCAACCGCTGATTATTGACAACATACAACCCGGAAGAAATAATGCCAAACTCTTATTTATGTGTGTCGTCAGCAACCTTTACTACAATGGTGTTCGTGGTGAGGATACTAATATAATCTCGGTTAAAGTGCAGTGTAAGTACAAATCTCAAACGAGGTCCCTTTTTAACGAGTTGCCTTTGTGTCAAAACAGATACGTACGATACAATGTTATGAAAGCGGACCACTCGAAGAATTGTAGTTTCTTAAAGTGTTATTACACAAAATCTCATTATCATGCTCTTCGGGTACCTAAAAGAAATTACGTCGTCGATTTCTCCAACAATTTTTTCAAAACATAAGATCGATTGTTAGGGATTTGCGTGACAATTTTGGGGAATTTTCGCCGTCTTTCTAATGCATGTGAAGGTTTCCTTAAAGCATGGGACAATTGCTTTGTTCTTGACCAATGCTTTGGATACTTTTCGCATGAAAAAATAAACCAAATCGGGTGGCATATACCAGTACACATTTCTACGGGAGTAAACCGGGGACTGTTTATTCTGTACGCGGAATGAACATTATTTTTCATTGTGGTCACTTTGCTGACCTTTGTACTTTCAGATAACCCAGTCGTTAGAGTCCCTTAGTACATATGTCAGAGAAGGTGAGAACCTACATGTGACATGCGCAGTGGACTCTGAACCCGTTACAAATAATGTAGAGTGGATCTACCCTGATGGAACCGCAACGCGAAGTAGGACACTGGCCATAGACAGCATCCACAGGTCACAATGGGGAACATACACATGTAGAGCTGTAAACCAGTTCTGTGACGAAATCGGAGGGACCGGGCAAGGAAGCAACACAACGCTTGTTGACATATATTGTAAGGGTAACTTCTCGTTGTATTCTAGTTGCAAAACATTGAATAACCGTAAGTTCTTAACTTTTGGTCCTGCGTTGCAATACCATTAGGGGGATATTAGCAATACCGTTAGGGGGATATTAGATATGTCTTTTGATGATTTTAGCCCTATTTTTATTTCGTATGTCAATTTCAAAGAATTTTTAGAAACAGCGGCTATACATGTAAAATGCGCAATGCGCTGTAGTTCTTTTACATTTGCACTGTAGCCCGGACTACATGGAATTCAATTGACGAAAATAGCAAAGCATTTTACACATGCACATGTTTAGTTGACAGGCTAATTATTATTTATCTCAAAATCTTTCAGGAACTGTGGTCGAAATTTTAACAAATGTGAAAAAATCGTCACAGGGTTGAATGCCTATTTACCATTTCATATGAAGAAACCAATTACACTCGGGGTGATAAAATGTCGTCTGTCACACAATATTTCCTGAAGAGTGATGACTTATCTTCGATCCCACAAACCTTCTTCATACGCCCTATTCATTGCATATTTTGAATGAGGCGACCCCTTTGCTTAGTTCCAGTAAGAAGGTAAACATATGTTAGCAACTGGTCCTACTGAATCCGGTAACGAGGTCAGTTTTACATGTACTACGAGCAGCAGTAATCCTGCAGCAACAATATCTTGGTACATATACGGTCCTATGTCACGACGGGGACGAGTCTGTCAGCACTGGGAATGTTCATGAAAGCATTGGTGAATTCAACGGCAAAGTATCAGAACAGATGCTAAGCATTATCGCAAGACCAGAGGACAACATGGCATCGTTCAAATGTGCAGCGCGGAACATAGAGTTCGATGATATGCATGGTGTAGAATCAAGTCAGATTCCGCTTACAGTATACTGTAAGTACTCATACACGTATGCGATGATGGGTTGTTTACACATTAACCTATCCTCGGTGCTGTCTTTTCTGTTTGTGCATTGCATGATTCAGATAAAAAAGTTGATCTCAGGTCATGTCAATATGTCATGTACTCTGACATTTTGACCCTCTCATTCACCTTAATCTAGAGTGCCATTCAACCTTTCCTTATCGTTCATTGAAATGCATGCACAGACCGTTCAGATGAAAGAAAGAGCTACAGTGCCTCACCCCGGGCGCTTCATGCACGACAGTATGACATAAACATTGTGTGACTTTCACATTTTTTGAAAAGTTAAAAAACTTTTGAAACCTTTACAGTTTGTTTTGCAAAGTTTTGAAACCAAGTAGCAAGCACCAATGTAAGGTTCTTTTTATTACCGCGAACAGTTCCAAAGTATCCAAAAGATTGCAAGGCTGTACTGCAGATAGAGAGGAGCTACCCTCCCAATGAAGACTATTTTGAGGCGAATACGACCTTAGTAGTGAGGTGTACATCATGCAGCAGTAACCCGCCCGCTGATCTCAATTGGTACGTAAACAATGAGAAAATGACGTCATTGCTGCATCCAAAGTCTCATCGAGACGGACTATGTGGTGGTAAAATATCCGAACAAGACTTTGCTCTACGGTTGACGTGGCGTCATCACGGTTCTACTTTGCGATGTGACGTGACAAGACCCAACGATGCTGACTCTGTTATTGATTTTGTTACTTTGAGGCTGAATGTGCATTGTAAGTAGATTAAATGTTTCTGTAAATCAAAGGAGCTGCGCATGTCTACCCCTCAGTACCTGTGATGTGAGCGAATCTATGCAATTCTCGGTCACTGTGTTGAGATCCGGTGGGCTTCATCTAATGATGATTCATGGCGGTATTATTTCATGACTACTGAGAATATATCTAAGCTTCTACGAGCGAGATACTCTGGTCTGGATCACTTGTATAACAACAGTATTGGTCACCTTGAATTCGTAACAGTCAGTGACATAATACTTCTTTCGAGAAGCGTCACTGTGCAACCTTACATTATAATATACGACCTTTTTCTCCATCTCAGACCCAAGTGAGTTCAGTTAACATGCTCTAACTGTACATATGCACCGCATTTAAACGCAAGATGGGTAAATAAGAGTATTACAGTGCAGTTGATGATGCATACCATGATACCTTAGTTTTAATTATTTATCTCTGATATTGTTCATATTACATGATGAAGCAACCCGATATTCAAATCTGCAACAAGATTTGAATCTAACGGTCCTGGAGGAGGTTGTTGGACTCTTAATTATTTAGGCAATAATGTACCCCCGGGCCATAATGGACAAACTTTGCATGTCATAAAGTACGAGGCGAAGCTGAGTACACTATTGAGTGCAAAATTTGCTTGAGTTTATCATAGGCTGGGAGGGTGAACATAACTGCTATTACTAGTATTTTATAGTCTTGGCAATGCAAGTGAATTTGTAGGTGTAGAAAATATCTAGGTCACGATGTTGAATAATCAGATACATTATCAGTAATAATCTAGGATGACGTCACGAAATTCACAGGTATTGACAAAGCTATTATATGATATATATTTTATCCTTATGTTATATTTTATCCTTATTTTGCAATAAAGCTTTGTTTTGTCACGATTTTCAAATGTCGCCCATGTTGCTTTTGACGATGTTTTTCTCCTCATCAAACTTTAGATCCACCGATTGTCCTGCATCGAGAGCGAAATAACAAATCAAGGGCAAATCAAGGCGAGTCTGCAGAACTGGTGTGCCAGATGACTGGCAATCCAATCCCAAATATAACATGGTATGACCCGGTTGGAGGGACGCCTATTATCTCGGGACTTGATGACAGCATTAATGACTCAGTCGTGACAAGTATTCTTACCTTAAACAATGTCACTCGCGATATCCATGGGCAGTACATATGCCGGGCCAGTAATGACATGGGAAAAGTCAATTTCACCATCACCCTTGGAGAAAAAAGTGAGTATTTTCATTTATTTTCACAAGCATGTCGCTTTTTAGCAAATACATACATACATACATACATACATACATACATACATACATCCATCCATCCATCCATCCATCCATCCATCCATCCATCCATACATACATACATACAGACAGACAGACAGACAGACAGACAGACAGAGAGACAGACAGAGAGACAGACAGACAGACAGACAGACAGAAGAGTCAGACGCTTTGACTGACTACAAGAAGTCGATTACAGAAAGGTGGGAGAGCGATGATATGATAGGATAATATTACAAAGTCTTACAGTATAATATACCTTGATGACTTTAGCTGTACATTTCAAGTATGATGTTGATCTGATGCACACGTAAAATACAACATTTGAACAAGTAAAGCGAACATGGAAATACTGTTGACTTCATAATAATTTGCAAATCATTCTCATCCGTTCCCTTCTCATTGCAGCTAAGCCAGATGAAGTCACGGATGTCAAAGTTACTGCAAAGTCAAACTCACACATAGTGACTTGGAAACCTGGTTTTGACGGAGGAGAAAAATGTACAGAACTTCTATGTTGAATATCTAGACTTATCTTCCACTGAAAAAGGGGTGACAAAGACGACGGTAAATGAGATGATCGTGATCAATGAGTTGAAACCCCTTACACTGTATGGTATAATAGTGGTCAGCGAGAATGTGTTGGGCGAAAGCAGAACAGTTCAACGAACAGGTTAGGTACATTAACATCTAAGTCGGTTACTGTGACCAACTCTTTTTGGGTTGGAAGCAGTGGCCGACTGGTTTTGTGTGCAAGGCCTAGCAGCTAGGCGATGTTGCCGTGAGTGTGTGGGGGTTCGAATCCCGTTTGGGTTATAGTAAAATTTATATTTCTTTAACCTGAGTGGACAGTTCTGCTGGTGGATATTTACTTGTCCCCGAGTCTGTCTGATAGCTCAGTAAAAAGCTTCGTGCTTTTCCGATTACTATATATGTGTGTACTTTGTGTGTGTACTGTGTCTGTGTGTCGTCTGCTCCTCGCATACCGTGTTGTTCGGTCGCGCACAGAATTGAAACATCTAAGTCGGTTACTGTGACCAACTCTTTTGGGTTGGAAGCAGTGGCCGACTGGTTTTGTGTGCAAGGCCAAGCAGCTAGGCGATGTGCAGTGAGAGTGTGGGGGTTCGAATCCCGTTTGGGTTATAGTAAAATGTATATTTCATCTGATTTGCGACTGATCATTTGAGACCCCATGTGTTACTTCAACATTTTTCGAACTCCTGAATTGCTGAGAACAAAATTTAACAGTTAGAGAAACGTTTTGAATTACCTTCTAATTGCCGCCACTAAAAGGAATTCACACATGGAACTTCAAATCACACTTATACCAAAGTGATGAGACCAAACACAAATAAGAGACTGTGTATGCGTGGAAAAAAGTTCAAAGTAAAACAGTTTCTAATCTAACAGTGTAAATGGGTAATTCTCGATGAAGAACATATTAGGTACGAGATGTGTTTTTGTATTTTCATTATTACAATGTAATCTCCTTGACAGACATTTTTTTCATTTTTTTAAAGCTCAACCACGTCTGCTTCCAGATCATGTGACATCATCACCTCCCTCCACAGATCTAACGGACGGTGAATCTGGTTTCATTAGTGAGGTTATTTGGATTGTTGGCCTTTTAGCGGCTTTACTGATCTTAGCACTCGCGGTCGCGGTCGGATACTGCAGACACAAAAGAAAACGTGGGTACAACAGACAGTGTTTTCTGAAATCTTTAATATGTAACCATAAAGTTAACCAATCATGGAAAAGTGTGCATGTGTCTTGATTTCTCCTTTAAGTAAGCCATATTTTTATGCTTTCTAGGCGTTAAGGTTCGAAACCACTGGGACTGTCACCAAACGCTCTTGAAATTCTTTTAATTAGACTTAGTTTTTGCTTGATGTTGACCAGATTGGGACCTGATTTTTCCCCCATTTGGGAAGTTTACCTCTGATAAATTTTTGACCTTTTTACGTTTCTTAGTAACACTGAACAGGTCTCAAGATTTTTTGGTTTGATATTGACTGTTAGGAAAAAATAATGTGCTCCTAAATTTCTTGGATGACTTAGGATGATCATTGACTTACTTTAATGTATCTCAATAACTGCAACAAGAATAAAGTCCTGAAGTTTAGTTTATGTTGGATGTCGATAAGAGTTAGACTAAAATTTGTCCACGCGTTTTATGGATGATCGTAGATGCAATTTGACATACTTTTACATATCTGAAGAACTACAACGGGAGCGGGTCTTGTATTCGGTGGTATACGTCACATCCTAGAGACAATAACTTAACAATTTTTTTTTAATTAATTAATTACGTACCTATCCAAACTTCGGTTTACTTATAAGATAAGATGTTTTGAGTCTTGTGGATATTGATTAGAGTAGCGAATTATTTTCCTAATTAAAGCGATGATTTTAAAGCTATTTTCACGTACCTCAGAAACTGCTACAGCCCTACTTTTTAAGGTCTGAGAAAACATAATACTCTTTGCTTGGGATCTGTGTAGACATAGATGCAAACATTTCGGAATCCCGCCACAATCCTCTATACTTATTTTAGATAGGCCATGCATTAATTTAACACCTTGTTACTCATCTGCTTGTCCGTCATTGTCTATTATTGAAAGTATCTTTAAGCCCGCCTTCCTAGATTAATGTATTCTAAATACATCTGTGTCTTATTACAGGAGTAAACCCAAGAAGGAACAGGCAGAGGTAGAGCTACGTACATTTTTTGAACTTCAAGTTTATGTGTTGATATATTTTACCTTTCAACATATGTTCTCGACGGAAATCATCATTAAGTCTATCCAACTTTTCCTTCTGTAAAACAGAGTCTTATATCTTAATTAGAGTACGCAAGTAAGTACTCTGATTCAATTATTATTATTATTATTATTATTATTATTATTATTGTTGTTGTTGTTGTTGTTAATAATTATTATTTTATTATTATTACTAATTATTATTGTTCTTGTTGTTGTTGTCGTTTTATTAACATTGTTGTTCGTCGTCAAGCTAACATAAACAGGCAACGGAATTTATTTCAGACGTAGTCTCAATTGGAGCGTGTATGCTTTGTTCGAGTTTGTATTAACATAAATATGTTTTCCTGCGTAATTTTCACTGAATATGATTTATCCTTTTGGGATACCCTTTGTTCGCCTGAAAGAGGACAGAGCAAGGCAGGCTAGCCAATCTGAAGATCAAGAAACACTTTTAAACATTCCAATAAATGCTGTTCCATAGAAAGACTAGAAAAAGAGAAAACAAAAAAGATATTTTTTTAGGGATTTCCTAAAGAGGGCAAGTCTAGCTTATTCATTATTTCTAAAATTTGTACGTGCAGAAATATTATGTTTACATCACTTGGTACTTTGGCCATTGTACTAAAACTGTACACACCACTCAGAAACACAAATACACCGTACAGTGACATTTACTAGTGAAAAACTTTAGGAATGAATCTTGCTATGATTGTCCTAACGAAATATGACTTCTGCCGACGGTTTAACTGAGATATTGAGAACTATGAAAAAGCAAATACTATTACGTAAATATTGTGAAGTTGAACCAAGAACACTTTGTATGATCAAGTTTCTTCAGTTTAATATGACAAGCACGTTTGTCTTCTGCTGTCTGTCTGTCTATATGCATGTGCACATGCGTGAAGGAGCCAGTTAGAAGAAAACTATTTATGATGGAGTATAAAAGCTAATACTAATTTTACCAATGTTTTTTTTAGATTGTTTTACATTGGTTTGGTTTTTTCTACTTTTTACACGAAACTCAAAACAACACGAATTGATTAAAATAAGTTCATAATCTAATATTTATGAGTTCCAACACCAAAACATTTATCGAAATAATATTTTAAATTTTTAATATTGCTTAGCGGATGCCGAATCAGTACAGTACATAAATACTGAAAGAAGTTCACAGATGACGTCAGAAAGCATTGAAGTGGAGAGTCTGTCGCATGGCAATAAGTTTAACAATGATGCTCTGACGTACGTGAACTTGCCACATAAGGATTGCCGAGAGAGGTCACTACAGGAGGGTATCTACGAATTGCCTCAGGAACCAATTCCTCGAAGGGATGTTGGCTCTTTGCTTAATGATGGACGACAATGCAACAATGGTAGGGCTGAAGTTTGCGAACGCGTGCGATACGAGAACGTGCCACTGCTTTGGAGTCCCAGTGCCAAAGACGTCAACACCGTATCGGATGTATGGTGCGAACCTGTAAACGGAGCGACTTGTGACAGGAACAATGATACAAAAGAACACACATATGCAAATTATAATCAAAATCAAAAGTGAAAGTAAATACGAGCTGCCTGAATGAAAATTTGCCCGATTGTCTGCTCTGACTGTACTCTGACTGTCACACTTAAGTTTGTACTGAATAATTATTAGTATACTTAGGGGCCATGAACTCGACTTGTCCTATTTGACTATTTTCATGGTCCCCACCAGATTATAAATACTGCAATGTTCTTTCTTTTTTGACTTTGTAACAACTTCAGTGAGACACAGTTTCTTTTCATTTTCATTATTGTAAATACTGAAGCATCTGGTGAAATAAAGCATTCATTCATTCATTGAATATTATTTTTCATTACTATAAGTCGTACATTTTATCAGATATCGCCATGTGATTCGATTGATGTTTGACAATTACAGAAGACACAGTATTGTTACTTTTTCTGTCACGTCGAAAATTTGCAAAATATTGCGATTTAGTTCATATAATGATTTGAGTAATGTGTCGGGCAAGTGTTAGTAGAAATACGGGCTATAGGAGTCACATGTTATAGGTTCCGTCAATTAAAGAACACGCTTGTGTGACTTTCAATCAATCAACCCGCTACTGATTTCGGAACTTACAGAATAAACGTAATATTTCTCACTTGAAAAAGCTATCACATAGCAGAATTATTATAACATAATAAGATGTTCTCAAGTAAACTTAACATCCATCCGAGGTTTCTGTAATTTTATAACACCCTCCAGAACTCTGCGTACTCAGAATGTTACTGTGTTTTTACCTGACCTACTACTTTCTGACACACAAAGTAGTTAAAACTCACAAAGTACTATACTCTGTCAAGGTATAAAAAAATTCCTGATACCATGTTTTAGAACACATCCTGACAAACACTTTGTGCTCTTTTTGCCAGTATATAGGTGTTCTTTTGAACACCAGTTATGTGCCCAGCGTATTGTGCATTACATGCAAATTATACTTTTTGAATTCAATTTTTGCCAGAATGTCGAAGGATTGCTTTCACATACCGGATGTTCCAAGTGAGCTTTCATCATTAATTTTATTCATATTGGGTGGAAACGGCTGTATTTCTGCTTTCCCGTAGACATAATTTGCGGGTTGTTTCACACCGGTAGAATGACCAAATAGTCGTAGCGTAAAGGTCATCGAAAACTTAAACAACCGTCATGTCTTGGCCAATGACGTTTAACCCTTTCACCCCCAGTTCCCTGTATACAGGTCCAACTTAACCATAGAAAACAATGGATTTGGGACAAACCATGGTGGTGAAAGGTTTAAGACTGGCACTTCGTAAAGGAGCCATGACTCATTCTTTCGGTTTCATGTCATAACGTTCATTGTAGTACAGATTAGCTTTTGCTCTACCACGTGTTGAGCGGTCTCAGTCAGAAAAATGTAACAACTTAGCCGGCTATTGAACCACTCTTTTTTGGGAGTGGATATTTAGCCGAGCGGTTCTCTCTGTGGCCTCTCAGCTAGGCGACTGATGCCGTATGTTGTGGGTTCGAATCCGATTGAAAACTAGCCGTATTTTCTACCCTGGGTTGGTAACACTGCTGGTGGACAGAATTGTCCCCGAGGTTATCGTTCGCCCAGTTAAAGCGATGAAATTCGTTTCTTCGCTTCGATAAAGTGTGTATGTGTGATGTATGATAGTGAGCATGCGTGCGTGAGTGCTTCATGAACTCTACAACGTGTTGAGCGGTCTCAGTCAGAAAAATGTAACAACTTAGCCGGCTATTGAACCACTCTTTTTTGGGAGTGGAGATTTAGCCGAGCGGTTCTCTCTGTGGCCTCTCAGCTAGGCGACTGATGCCGTATGTTGTGGGTTCGAATCCGATTGAAAACTAGCCGTATTGATATACTTTATTTTAATACACGATCAATATCTAGAATACATAACGATTAATACTAAACGAGCATTTGAGACATAAAACTGCATAAATATAGTTACTGTATTTTAACAAACCTGAAAACAATGAAAATCTAGTATCATGACGGATAATAAACATGTCTATACCTTTCTAAATCGTGTGTCATGGGATTGTGTGTGAAAGTGTACTTCAGAGTTCTCAGACAATCTCCGGGTCACCACCATATTTTCGTTCAATTTGATCAATATTTTTAACATGTCGACTAGAAAAAACTATTCTTAGGCATCCTTTTCTCAACAAAATGTCCAGTCACATTTTATTGATATTATTCTGTGTTTATGCTGCTCCCAGATTAATGTATATACTTGTCACATCTACGTATAAGGCCATCAATTTAGAAAGATTTGGGGACGAAAATTGGGCAGCTGCAAAAATCCCGGAAGCATTGTTGTGCGTAACTCCAAACTATCGATGACTCATTACGGGCACATGTTACCTAATATTTACTTCCATGTTCTATACTCAATTACAAACAGGCCTGACTCGCCTTATTCCCTGTCCTATATCTGCCGTTAACTATTTACACTAATATCCGACATGAATATAATGAAAGTTTCTGGAATATATTGAGTCACACTAAATTTCTTGTTATCCACCAGCCAAGTCATCCGCTAATAGACCTACAGTATTGAAAATGTCACATCACTGTACTTCAAATGCCATCTCTACAAACACGACTAAAATAGCATGTAGAAGTTCCATGCCAGGAAATGCCAAGACGATTTGACCGGTTGACCTCGCTGTTAATTTTATGCAGGAAATTACAATAACAATGCTTGGTCGAATGACGTAGTGCCTTGAGGGCGGGATCGCCAGTGGTATAGGGGGAGGAGTACCTTCCCGATGGTGATAAGTGGTGCGGATTACCGTCGCCTAGGTGACTGGCGTATACGCGTGCCAAAAGACACCTATGGTTGATTTCCGGTTGACCAGTCTGATGGCAGAGTTGCAAATACCTGGACTGAACTATTTTGTATTTTGTAGGTGTCGTTGGCACTTTGACAATAAAAGTAAAGATGCACACATATTGAGTTTATTGTCTTGTTTATGAGCGGCCAGTATTTCCAACGGCATAAATTATGTGCATTTGCCCTAGAATAAATGATTTCGAATAAAACATCGCGAATGTAACCACATTCCTTAAGCTTTTTCTAAAAACTCGGACTATGGTCTTGTATGCTTTTTTTTCTCGGCCAGACCAAATTTAATACCTACCCTGACAAAAGTGTCGTAATGTTTGTGTATCCAACAGGCGCACTGCAGAGTAAATCAAAGTTCTATCGCCCAATGGCCATGAAATCATTCAGGATCACCATTTTGCCTTGACTTTTGACAATGAACGGACATAGACGAATAGAACTTTGCTTTTAATACTCCTTTATTTCCCCGTATGATCGACTTCACTATTACGTACATTTGGTCACAGGTCACCAAGAAAAAATGAGTGGGTTCAATGATGCTGTGACCGGAAATTTCTTCAGAACGAGAAATTTTCGCAAACTTCGCGAGGGCAAAAAAAGCGAAAATTAATGCTTGCGATATATAAAAAAACATCGCGTGATTTACATCATGAAGTGTAACACACTCAGTGACATGATCACTGAACTTTTATAGTGAGCCTGTCACCTTGAAGGTAATACTGTAGATAACACGAGGGCTTCAAACGCGTAATGGTACAAACACCACCACAAGTGTGGCCGTCCCGTCTCGGGTTTTGTTCTCGGAGCGGGACCGTTTTCTCTGGTTTTCCGTCAATGTTTTCCACCATGGACAAATGGTAACAACACTGAACAAAAACCTAAATTATCTGCTTGTCAACCCAGTTTGTGTCAGTGCCGCCGGTCACGCGCACCACCAAAAAGTTTGACCGTCACTTAATATCGAACAGTATTCAAAGAAACTGTCCTACTAATTACTGCTGTCCCTGCCCGTCATTCTTCTAGCACTGCCCGTCATGAAATTGGCCTTTCAATACAGTAATAGGTCGATATCTTAACATTCAACAACATTTACTTGTGATATAAACTTATAAAATCATAGTCCAGGGCCCCCAAACCACCGATCGATTTACGTGGTTGCCTGTGTGTGCGTACATGGACAGTCTGCACACGTGTGCATAGCCAAAAAACAAAAAGAAATGTTTCTGGTCAGGTCTTCCTTTAAGAAATGGTGCGGCGACGCGCATTTTCTTTTTTTATTTTTTCCCTCAAGGGAGAGAGGAGGGTCAGTTTTATAGTTTCATTAATATATTTACTTATATACTGTTCATGTAGTCACTGATCATGCCCCCCAAAGAATTTTCTCTTTCGCTTCAGCCATTTTGGTTTGGTGTCAGCCACGGCCGCCGGCCACAGACAGAAAAAAAGGGTGACGCGCTGTTGTTCAAGTGACGCGCGCGCTGACCAGAAACATTTCTTTTTTTTTGGCCATAGGCCCTTGAATGTGGTCTCGATTTTGATCAAACTTAAAATTGAGGAGTATATATCAAAACTGATAATGATTTATGTTTTCACATGGATTCACAAAAAGTTTCGCCCCGGTGTTCATTTTTGGCCCTGGAATTCCATCTACCCACCCTTTGCAGAGTAGTAAGCTTATGGGGCAAGTAAACATGGATGCGCCGGTGCGATTCAACGATCAACCTGTATATCGGATCGAAAGTCAACAATTTTACGGCTCGGACTATGATTTTACAAGTTTATAGAAAAAGTATAAGGCGCGGGGTATTATATATTGACTGATTACTGTAGCTATGATAGGCTACATTCAGGACGGGCAGCGACGGGCAGTAATTAGTAGGCAAAACAGGTGGTTTTCACCGTGGGCAGAACTCGGTGCAATGATACTGAACATTAATAGTAAGCCTGTCACCTTGAAGGTAATGCTGTAGGTGAAACAAGGACTTCAAACGCACGATGGTACAAACAACACCACAAGTGAAACGTACACATAGAAATACACGCGTTCCTACGTTGTGCCCACCCGGGCCACGCGATTAAAATATGACTGATGCTGCTGGATAGTGTTAATTGGGTCGGTAAACAGTCAATTAATAGTTTAATTGACTACCTGGGTGATTGGCAGGTCGTGTCCAACGACGCATATGCAAAGCAACCCAAAAGACAAAAGCCCAAAGATATTGACAGCTGGCCAGGGGTCACCATGAATACGTAATGACGCTTCACTACGCAGAAACTGCGTAGTCAAGCCTTTCTTAACCGGTCAAATCCTCTTAGCATTTTCTCTCATGTCTGTGTAAAAGTTCGTTATACCAGCAGGTATTAAGGGAACGAACAGTTATTAGGGCCAACGATGGGCAGGCTAATTCTTCTAGTGCATTAGTCAGAACAAGTAAACCCCCTACCAATTGCGCAAAAAATTTGATGACCCCCGATTCAATATGACAAAATTTTATGACCCCCGCCCTATGGTTTGAGTAAAGCTGCACATACAAACACCTCTGGAGGAAGGGGGCAATAGAATCAAAAAAAAAAATTCTCAGAATTTTTAAATTACCCCTAACGATGTGTTAAAATATCCCCTTCTGACTTGCTATAAGTTTGCAATCCCCAAAAAGGGATTGAACAGAAATTACAGTTTGGTCGCAATTTTTTGCGCAAGAATTTTTGAAGTGTTATGATATTTCATGCATGCCGTGGACAAACTTTGGCTGATATAGCTCTTTGTCAAAAAACATCAAATCATAATACATTGGAGTCTATTTGGCAATCATTAAACATTGTGAAGGTGAAGTACTGGCAGTTAATCAGTATCAGTTCACTCAGAGAAGCAGTTGCCTGCTGAGTTTTGTGGATTTCTTATTAGCATTAAGACAATAAAACAGAGTTGTTTAGGTAATTACCTAATTTGGCGTGGCTATTACTCGTACGTCTGCTGTAATTGTCTGCAAAATCGATGAATGGATTCTGTCGAGGAGTTAGATGGATTTAAATCAGCCACTTCATGGTAATGAGGTTTTACGACACGAAACCCTTGACCGAAAGGCTTACAGGGAAGGGCAGCCATACTGACAAAATGAACCCTTTAGTAGTTTAACAGACTCTCTGGTTTGAACAGTTAAATGTTAATACTCGTTCTCACTGATTTAAAACGTCTGGTGACGCTCTCATTTCTACAGGGATAAGGGAGCGTTCAGTTGTTACGGTTGGGGTGGGTGGGCAAAATCAGGGGGAGTGTCACCGTAAATTTGAAAACTGCAAAAGGGGTCATTTATTTTTCAAACAGCTCAGAGGAGGGGTCACTTAATTTCCATAAGTATCCGTCCCGTTAAATAGCAGTTTCAGTGTTCAGAAATATTCTGGGAGATAGAAATGATTCACTGCACGATTTCATTCTCTGAAGTCATTTAACTGTAAATCTGAACGAAAGTATAATTACCTGTCATATGAACATCTCGACTCGGCAACTCTGAGGCTTGCTCAGTGAGGGCAATGAAAATTCCTATTACTTACATATTAGAGATATAGCAAGATTTGTCAGGGAAATTATTTAATAGTTACCTGTAGATTACTATTACCATGAAAAGTGAAGTTATACTTTCAGGTGAAATTCCAATATCGTGATTGTTGTCAACATCTGAACTTTCAAATAGCCTATTTAAATTAAATAAATTTGTAACAATTATCAAGCACCTATAACAGCACAAATTAATTTAGTTAAGCGTTGTAAAAAAGTTATTCATTGCTTCCCCATAGACTATCATGTATAGTGAATCAACATTTCGGTGAATTCTAAAATCCAATTTCTTGCACACATATCCATTTTTAACCACCCTAGTCTAATCAAGTACATTAATATTAATCGTCGAGAGTACATAAACACAGATTTACCTATTTTTGTATTGGAAAAAATATTCATAGTTTCCTCATAGACTCCCATGTTTAGTGAATCTATATTTCTGTGAAATTCCAAAATCCAATTTCTGGCGAACACATCCATTTGTTACCACCCTAGTCTTATCAAGTACATTAATATTAATAATCGAGAGTACATAAATACAGAGATTTACCTATTTTCGTATTGAAAAAAAAATTGTCATCGTTTCCTCATAGGCTCCCATGTATAGTGGATGAACATTTTCAGTGAAATTCAGAAATCGGATTTCTTGTACAAAAATATGCACCTTTAACCACCATATTCTAATCAAGTATAATATGTTAATTATTCAACGTCTGTATATGCACAAGTGTAGCAAGTCTTTCATTGGAAAAGAATATTCACAATTTTATCATAGACTCCCATGTACATCATAGATTCCCGTGTATTTTGGTAAAATTCTAAATCAAATTGTTTTGTCCACATACCAGTTGTAACAACCCTTTTCCAAATAAGTACATTTATGTCAATTATCAAATATCTATAAATGCATAGATATAGTTTTGTATTGAAATAGTATAACATAGTTTTCTCATAGACTACCATGTATAGATAATCAACATTATCAACGGCTGATTATCAATAAAATCCAAATATCAAAATTTTGTACACACACGCTTGCGCGTAAATATTGCAATCCACCTGTAATGTCTGTCCAATCCATTTGAGAGATAAATTCAAAATTATAGCAAGTCAGAAGGGAAAATTTGAACATTAACACCTTGTGAGTTTGTAAGGAGGGTCGTTAGGAAAAAAATCTGAGAATCATTTTTTGAATTCTATCGCCGCCCCTCCAGAAGTGTCTGTGTGTGCAGCTTTACACAAGCAATGGGGGGGGGGGGGTCATGAAAGTTTTGTCATCTGAAGAGGGGGTCATCAATTTTTTTGTGCAATGGGTAGGGGGTTCACTTATTTTGACTGGATGATGCGCAGGAATAATTTGCGGGCCCAACCCCGACCATAATAACTGAACGCTCCCTAATCATCCCCTTTAAGTGATGGACATATAAATCCCATTATTATACACCTACTGCCGTAACCTATGGGAGTTTGACCGTCTAATAACTTTCCGTATTTTGTATAGTACGCAGAATCCCGAATACGGGAGACGCGCGACGCGCCTGTTTGACCTTTGACCTAGCGATTATCGGATGTAAACAAACTATTTTACGGTGAGTTATAGACATAATAACAACTTCCACCAAAATGTATTCGTAGTATAAGGTTTAAAACACGCTAAACACAAAACTGAGTCTAAATGCAGTTGATTTTTATTTTAAAAAAAACTAATTAAATCGAAAACATTCAGCGAAATTTGCTTGTACTGCACTGACAATTAATTGGCTTCGTGCCAATGAAGCAGACGATAACTCTGACCAAAAATATATATCTCTGACCAAAATATATATCCTGAGGACCGTTATTATGATTGGTTTAGTCTACAATGGGTGCAACATTTGAAAAGTGAGTTTTACTATCAGGACAAAATCACAAACACGAACAATCGCGTGCGTTCCACTGATATCGCGCGTGCCGCATCCATTAAAATTAATTAGAATTAGTTTATACGGACGATTAATGGAGGGAGGTGTATAATAATAGGGTTATACACAAAATACGGCCCTGTATGGACTCTGGCTCAGTGAATGACGTATTGGACTCGCCTTCGGCTCGTCCAATACGTCACTCACTCACTGAGCCCTCGTCCATACAGGGCCGTATTTTGTGAATAACTCTATAGTATTCAACATGCGTTTGCTTTAACGTTGTGATTTTATTACGTCAGTCATCTTAAATCTTTTTAATGATTTACCCAACTGTATCAACAAATTAAAATTTAATCCTTGAACAAATTTGGTTCAGAAATATGGCTTTTCAACACTCGAAAAACCGGGAGTGACTTTGCATGTTTATTGTATCTGGAGCCTTGCTTTTGAATACGCGGCCGCACGGGGTGTTGTCAACAAGGCAGACCACAGTCCTCGTCGCTAACGACTGACGAAACTCATTTTAAGAAGTGGTTTTCCGCATTGAAAAGCCCAAAAAATAAAATTAACTTTTATATATTAGGTAGTTTATAGTTATTTTTTTTGGAATTTACAAACTTTGAGTCAATGAGTGCAATTCTACGATAAAGGCTACAGGCCCATTTTCCACCAACAGGTTAGGGGTCGTAGAGGTCTTTAGCCAAAACAATACTTCAGTCTTGTGATTTGGAAAGGTTACAGATGCTTCATGCCAAATCTGAATGTTGTACTACCTTGTAAACACTAACGACCAAGTGTTTTGGGTAAGGCGACACTGAGGTCACTCACTTCCAGGTTTCTATGCGGCAACGTTTACAATGAGAACTGAAAGTGAAGTTATCTTTTCCCTTCACGTGGCTGACCCGAGTCGGTCGCCTGACCTAAAAACCTGAAACTAAGGCGTGCCAAATGTTTCTAAAATATTTATCATTAAAGTGTAAATATAAACTGTCAATTCTTAAATGCGTATGAATAGTACACAGAAAGCTATTTATCTTAAAATGTATGGGAAGTAAATTATTAAATAAAGGTACAGATAAAGATTGCGTGCAATAAAAAATATAAAATATCTATAGCAATTAAGATACAGAAAAAGGTATAAATAGTACATTGTAAGTCATTCTTTGAAGCCACTAAGGAAATATATCGAAAGGCATAAACAGAATTAAGTCTATAGTAAATTTGTAACGACTTGGAAAAAGGTCGTACACATACTTATTTTTAATATATTTGTAAAAATTCGCACAAAAATGCAACAACAAGAACTATACAAAAGCACGGTAAAACTTCATTAAAAAACTATTACCATTCTGAGTAAAACTATGACCAAAAAACAACTCAATTATGAAACTAATCGTCGTGCACTGAGGAAGATAGAGGGCGAGCCCCGGGTGTACGACATGTATTATACTCGAGTGGAATATTAGATGACAGTGTAGTCATTAAAGTGTGAGCACGTACTACCAGCTAAAAATAATGCTCAGTACTTTCGTAGAAATTAAATATTGTGGCAATCTGGAAATTGAGCCGTTCATATTCTATGCTATGACCACGATTTCCATGCATAAGTTGGGATACAGACGAAGTAATCAATAGACATCATCAATATTACCGTCATGAGCACCATCAATCGGGGAGCAAAAAATAGTGATCTTGCCCTTTTTTATCATGAGTAATTTATTATAGTTTTGTCAATACCAGTGATTTTGTGACGTCATATCCCCACATTATTACTGATAATGTATTCCATTATTCAGCATTGCGGTTACAGCTAGCATGCAAGTTTATTTTGGAAAACGAAAAAAGGACTGCGCATTTTAATAGGAGGGAAAGCAAGGGATAACACATGTAATACACAAAAAAATAAATCTTGATAATGGTGCACAATATAAATAACAATGTCTTCCTGAACGATGTATCAATTTTTAGTCCTCCCGCACGCACTAGTCGTCTGCTCTGTCTGGCTTACCCCAGCATGCGGTCCCCGTCCGATACACTGCAGTATACGAAGTACTACTACCACGTTGTTTACAACATGGTTCGCTTCGTTGCCGAATAGGTGAAACAGAACTCAGTACGCTTGCAAACTCCTAGACGATACCGGTTTGACACATGGCATATTATGTAGGTCAGTGGCCATGTAAACCATGCAAGCGTGAAAGGCTCTTCGAACCAGCCATAACAAACGGCAGCTGTCATCAACATTGACCGGAATAGTCAGGTGGCTTAGCAACAAAAAAACAGCAAGATCGTTACACGGATGACAAAAGTGCCAACTTTGCTACAGAAGTTCACATGTATGTGAAGATCAAAATTAGCTATTGCTCCTAAAATTTGGACCACCGGAAAGGTTCGATGACGTCATAAATTTAAATGGCCGCTAATATATTGCTTAAAAATGGTAAAATACGGTTTATTCGGCTAGTTTTCTATATTTTTTTTAATAAACTGACACAAAACATTCTCAATTATAAATAAAATATTAAACCATAGACCCTCGAGAAAAACGGGACAGGCAACTGCTGTGGTTTCTTTATGAGATCTATCTTGGAATATATTAAGTTCATTTGCCAAGCGGTCCCCGACAACAATACTTCGTACATAACACTGAATCTCATTAACAATCAAACTGACGATCTGAATATGTACACTTTGCTCGTGCATGGCACGTTCCGAGTAGTGACATAGAGAATTTTGAGAGTTTTTTTTGGTACCAGTCATGTTGAATATTCTGGTAACGATGAAGATCACATTTTGGATTCTAGCCGAAGCCAACAGGAAAACACCAGATGATAAAACAGTGTTTAGCCATTGACGCTACAGAAAACTCTTGCTAGGTATCGACATCTTAAGTTTACATTCCCTACCATAAAAATCTCCGATAACAACAAACATTCACAAGTTAGACAGGTCTACACTTCCCTAGTCCTGCGAAATGAAAATCTGACCTTTTTTCATATGTCACGCAAAATTTGACGAAAATCAGGGTATAAAAAATGACTAGATCATCAGAGTTCAAATACACGACCTCTAACATTTTGGTACTGTTTTAGCCTAAAGAAACACCAAAGTTCGGATATGCTACACATGTCTACACCCGCAAGTACTAGAAAATACATATTTAACACTGACCTTTGCTGTCAGGCGAAAGTTTGCGATAAATCGGGACTGTACAACGGTTGGTGGAGTCAGAAGCAATAAGGTAGACATGCATTTACACAAAGCTAAACGCTGTCCTCGCAAATTTGGCCATTCACAGTTTTCAAACAACAACATTTCAGTAGTTAACATACATACTTTACCGAATCATGAAGCTCTTCTCGCACAGAAAATATTCCGATGGTTAAAACACTGCAAAAACGAGGGAAAATTCGGAGATACACGGACGATTGCGGAATGTAAACAACTCTGTGATGTCAACTGCTGTCAAGTCTGGAACTGCAGTGATATGTGTTTCGGATTTCTATTCGAAACTTTGTCACTTTACAGCAACATACTGACACCCTGCAGACTTCTGGTTACATCGAATCTCGCTACCAATATGTAAAATGTACTTTAAAACTATTTTGACGAATTCTTCTCAAAATATAGTTGTAACACTTTTCTTTCTAAAAATGGACTTGCGGGTAATCCGAAATAACTTGTAATCCGATAACATTATTACCGTATACCCGCATGCAGTGTCTATGGACCGGACGTTGTGCAGTCGATCGGGTCCAGCTTCATTCCATCCCCGAACCATTAACACCTCTTAATTATTCCAAGTAGGATCGCACGCTGCTAATCTCATAGATCCATTTTTCTCTATCGCAGTTGCCTGTCCCGTTTATCTCGAGGGTCTATGATTAAACTGACGCAAATCAATTATGATGATGACGTAATAAAACCAAAATGGCCGACCAAATTCAAAATGTCTGCTGTAACATATGTTAAAGCACTGTTAATTAAGCCTGTTATGTTGTAGTCTGATTTTGCGTGAATTGTTGCTCAGACCGTTCATTTGTACTCTCCTTGGATTTGAATTTTGCTTGAAGGAGGATATCTTGTGTGTTTTTCTTTCTTTATACGTTATTATAGGTTTTCTGGAAAACCATGGCCGGCGTAAAATCGTCGTTCATTATTTTCCAGTTTCTTATCACATAGTTTGATTAGGCTGGTTATGATGACGTTGTGCTGACAAGGTTTTTGTTACATCATTACTCTTATTTTTGTTGATGAAGAATGGCTCACGTTTTGTTACATCAACTTCTTTTTGATACAAGTTATGTCTTTCTTTTTGTAATCTCGTTGTTGAAGTTTTTGCGTTGAGAAATTGACCATTTTATGAAGTCCATATTGTTGTTGTGTGTGCGAACATATCTGCGTAATTCACCTTTAATAAAGCATTTGAAGGTTGGCGGCAGATAAATATTTTCAGATGGGTTTGTGTGGGTTTTACAATCGAACCATCTCTCGATTGCGTCTCTGGCATATGAAGACCACAAGGTCAGGGTATGAAATTTTGTCGATAAAATGTTCAATTATGAATTTCCCAGTTGAACGTAGGGTACAGGGTGTTACACTCCTCGACAAATATTCTGAATGTTATAAGTTTATGGTCTTTTCCTGAGTAAATCATTAATGTTACCTTTTAAACGTTTCCATACGGATATTTAACCGGATTTGGGATTTCATATAGTTTTCTCCGTTTCATGGTGTGTGATATCAGCTATTTCTCGTAGCCCATGCTTGATCCATAGATTCGTTCGTATTTTTCTCAGTTGAATTTAAATATGTTGCGTTTCAGAATAACCGACAGCAAGGCTTTCATTTTCGTTGTTGTGTTGTTTTTTTTGTATCGTATCAGTTGGCTGGTAATGTTTCAGAGTCCAACGCTACGATCGCTCATTTATGGCTTCATTTTTGGCATGTTTTTCTACATTGATGCCACTTCTAATGTTACCAGAATAGAGTTTGCTTGTATTTTATTGATTCTAACTAGTTAGTGAAGTTTTTGCGTCCCTGACATATGTAAGTCGTCTCTGCACGATTGGTTTTATGACAAAGTCTACAAATTCCGAGATTTGGTTTATTGGGCCAAGCAGCCATTTCTATTGATGATGATTATGATGATGATTATTCCTTCTGCTTTGGTTTTGTGTATTTTTGGCAGGAGATACCATCGTGGTGTACAAATTATTCTACTCATGGGAATGGGGAAACTGTAAACCACCTCGTCAATGATCTTCTTGTCGCAGATAAATGATTTTATATACAATATCCACCGCATAGTTAATGTCGCTAAGCGTTGCCTTAATGTACATGATAGTGTACATTTCGCAGCTGTCTGTAACTTTCTTTACTGTCATTTGTCGTATTCACAATTGCTATGCCTCTTACTTTATTGATGGGTTTTATTGTGATTTGTTTGTTTTTAGACAGATTGTTCAGAGCAGTCTTTTCTATTAGAGTTGTCTTCTTTCTGATGTGGGTTGCGCATAGAATTTCCTCTATCTATCTAAGTTGTTTCGAGACAGTTCTACAATTTTGGGTTTTCCGCTGCTGGTAGTGTCGACATTGGGTTTATCTTAAAACAGATGTCTGATTGATGAATTGATCGTTTGTTTCTCATGATATTGCACAATCTTATGATGCGAATAGATTTGTTGATATGTGATAGGACTATTTTTCTGTATAGGCACTTCGGAATGGGAATAAATTTCAAGCTTTTGCTTGAAGCTTTCATTCAAACATTTGGTAAGGTTTGATTTGCAACATTTTTTATGAATCTGAGAATCTTTCTGAGTTCTTGCTTTTGTTTAATCTTCGAATTTCTGTTTATGTTCTTCCTAGCCTTTTTTATGTTTTGGTTTCCAAACAGCAAAACGATACCAAAAATGAAAAGCAAAGACGCTTTTCATAAAATTCACGAAAGCTGCAAAAAACCCTAGGTAAGCTAGCTTAAAAAGTAAACAAGTCTTCTCTTTGTTCATAAAACCCTGACGAAACGGTCTCTTTTAGGCCAGCAAATCCTCCAAAAAGACAACTTCTGTAGCACAAAACTAAGTGTTTGTCATCACAGATCGAGAGATAAAAAACCAGAAAATTCAACAAACGAAAAAGGCTTCTCAAACAAAGGAACCCACAACATACGGCATCAGTCGCCTAGCGGAGAGGCCACAGAGAGAACCGCTCGGCTAAATCGCCACTCTAAAAAGAGTGGTTCAATAGCCGGCTAAGTTGTTACATTTTTCTGACTGAGACCGCTCCACACGTTGTAGAGTTCGTGAAGCACTCACTCACGCATGCTCACTTTCACACATCGCACATACAAACTTTATCGAAGCGAAGCAACAAATACATCGCTTTAACCGGGCGAACGATAACCTCAGGGACAATTCTGTCAACCAGCAGAGCTACCAACCTAGAGTAGAAAATACGGCTAGTTTTCAATCAGGTTCGAACCCACAACATACGGCATCAGTCGCCTAGCAGAGAGGCCACAGAGAGAACCGCTCGGCTAAATCCCCACTCTAAAAAGAGTGGTTCAATAGCCGGCTAAGTTGTTACATTTTTCTGACTGAGACCGCTCCACACGTTGTAGAGTTCGTGAAGCACTCACTCACGCATGCTCACTTTCACACATCGCACATACAAACTTTATCGAAGCGAAGCAACGAATACATCGCTTTAACCGGGCGAACGATAACCTCGGGGACAATTCTGTCCACCAGCAGAGCTACCAACCCAGAGTAGAAAATACGGCTAGTTTTCAATCGGGTTCGAACCCACAACATACGGCATCAGTCGCCTAGCGGAGAGGCCACAGAGAGAACCGCTCGGCTAAATCCCCACTCTAAAAAGAGTGGTTTAGTAGCCAGCTAAGTTGTTACATTTTTCTGACTGAGACTGCTCCACATGTTGCAGAGTTCGTGAAGCACTCACTCACGCATGCTCACTTTCACACATCACTCATACAAACTTTATCGAAGCAAAGCAACGAATGCCACTTTATTTCGGTTATTGAACCAATCTTTTTTGAGATTGGGGATTTGGCGGTTTCGTCTGTAGCTTTCTCTGCTAGGTGTATGGGTGCCGTACGTTGTGAGTTCGAACCCGATTGAAACCATCCTAATTACTGCAACCGCCAACCACCTTTTGTAGGACACGCAACATTCGCTTACTCGAACGTAACATTTTGATAGATGACCTAAATACTCAGCGGTCTCATTTTAACTACCTTGCCGTACATAACCTGAACATTGTCTTACAGTCAGTAATATAGATAAAGACGCTCCATCTTCACAACGTAACCTGTCCTCTCGAAGGTGAGTGTCACGGTTTAAAGTTGTCCAAGACGAATTTTTAGTCGCTAAAGAACAACAACGGCGGCGACACGGAGACGGTGGCTAAAGACTATGTCTTAACAAATCACAAGCAAAGTCATAGTGATAAAAAGTAATATGTTGCTAAAGTTTGCGATTTTGATGTTATGCCAATTGGGCTGTTTGTGGAATGTTTAGCTACATCACTACCCTACATTACAGACATCAGAGATCAAGTAGTCATTTGTACCACATTTCCATCAGTCTCACTACATGAAAATCCATAATTCAGATAATTCACATTAATGCGTTGCCTGTATTATAGTAAAATACACGTGAATTCACATGAATCCACATGAATACAGGCTTGCTGAATACAAAAAATGGATTCTTGACTGTATTCATCTGTATATGCACTCTTCACCTAAAATACAGGCAATATCCATGTTAATACAGTAAGTATTATAGGGTTTTTATACAGTGTCTTCAAAACTGCGCTTATTACTCCTCTCATTAAGAAAACATCCCTCTAGCAAAATGACCGCAAAAACTATTGTCCTATTTCTAATCTCCCATTTTTGTCATATGTAACTGGGAGAATTACCCTCAAGCAGTTAACTGATCATTGTGTGTCATTAACCTTCTCAAATACAAATCAGTCTGTATACAGACCTCATCACAGCACTCACACTGCTCTTCTTAAAATATTCAATGATCTTTTGACTGCCCTTGACGTTGGATGTCTCCGCCACTTTCGATACTATTGATCATGGCATTCTCCTTCTCCGACTTGAACATGCTTTGGTTATCTCCTAATCCGCTCTGCTCTAGTCCAAGTCTTATCTTTCCAATAGAACCCAATTATTTTAGGTACATCATCACTTTCTTCTGGGTCCACAAGGTTTGTTTTACTTTTGGTCCTGTACACTAAATCAATCGTTGACTTTTTCAGGAAATATTCTGATGAAAAGTATACTTTTCTCTAATGACAACTAGCTTTATAGAGTAAGCAACGTGTGCACATTCAATCATCAGTCATAAACATGAAAAGTTACATTGCTTGGAATTTTATCTGAGTTTACAATCTTTTGTAGAAGAATGTCAACGATTTTTCGAGAGTTTTGGGGTAATGTTTCAGGTGAATATATATATATACTTATATATACTTATATATACTTATATATATATATATATATATATATATATATATATATATATATATATATTATATATATATATATTATATATCTTCAGATTTTGCAATTGTAATAGTCGAAACGAGCCCCTCCTAAAAAGGCGGTATACAAAAGCTACAAAAAAGTATTGCAAAAGTTTGAGACAGTCCAAGACCTGTTCTGAGACGTTTTCTACTTTAAAAGACCAATTCATTGACTTGCTCCCGTCTGTGGGAATATACGTAACAATGAAGTACTAAACATCAGCAGACTGGCGCGCTAATGGTAGGCTGTTGCTTAGATTGCGGAGTGAACGCCTTGCCCTCTGCACAGACTAGTCGCTTGGCCAGCTAGTAACTCAGCTGCCGATGAAAGTCAGGCGACAGGGGCCAGTCTAACCAATTCATTGATGCATAATAATATAACTCGATGGTTACATATAACCTCAAATAAGGTAAGCTGACTTACTTTCACTTTCTAAGGCAACTTAGTGCCTTACCATCACCATGTATAATATTGATAAAAACTTGACCATCAATTTGGAGACCTATCTAATGATCTTGTTCAGTTAAATGAAAAAAATTGTAAATGAGTGACAGAGAAGGCCTTTTTCATCAATGAAGATCGGGCGAGCATAATATTTCATGATTTTAACCGACGGCAATAAGCATAAAGTATGCAAGCAATAACAACAAATTACTAATTAGTTCTTGCTATCACCAAACAATATCGATGTTTAATATAAATGCTTTACCTAATTATATATTAATATTACCTAATTATGTATCGATATCGTGTAACAATGTAAAGACATTACTTACTCATATATCGATGTCAAATAATCATATATCAAAGCACCGTCCCTCCTCCTTGGTGGAGGGAGGGTGATCAAAGGTACCTTATCATACATTGACACTACCTTATAATATAAAGGCGTCCCATTCACATATCAACATTACTTTCAGATAAAGTTCAGAACTTGTTTAGGTCCTTTACAGATTGCTTATAGGGCGGGGTGAGATGTGGAGGGCACAACGCTAACTCTGATGAATCTGGTGTTTATTCATCTTGATGTAACAAAACACATGCATGTATCTTATTTGTTGACTTTCCTTGGCATTAAAAACATACAACCGCACCTGTTTGTCGAGAAACTGTTATCTCCGTGAAATTTGGATTTCACACTGGTTGGTTGGATTTTAGATTTTTTAACACAAAGGTGTCAAAGTGTGAGGGTTAACAGCTGCGTATCAAATGAATGTTTTACGTCAACAGGCTGGCGTCGGGGTTGCGTTCTCTCCCCCTCCTGTACTTTTTGTATGTTGACGTCTGTAGCAGTAAATATCAGGACAGACACATGTGAAGTTTGCTGACTCAGTCATAGTAAGCTTGCTTAGAGATTGTGAAAGAGATCAGGGTACTATCGTCGATTATTTACTAAGTGGTGTGATAGTTCGTTTCTACAGTTGAATGTCAGTTAAACCAAAGAGATGTGTAAGCTTATTGGTTTCAGAAGGGATCAATCTCTCCGAAGCCAACAACGATAGATGGTGAAGAAATTGAAATGGAAGGAAAATATGATTATCTTTATCTTGGTTCTACTTTGGATGATAAATTAAAGTTGGAGGAAAATACAGATGTAATCTGTGGAAAAAGGCAACTACGTATATTTGTCCTGAGAAAACTGAACCAATTCAATGTACATACATCTCTAGTAGCATTGTTTTACAGATCATTCATTTTTCTATGGTTTGCTGGTACGGCAACTTAAATGAGAAGGACAAAAAACTAATAGGTAAGATAGTTAATATTTGCAGCTAACTTAATACTGGAAAACAACAGACAAGCCTTTCCGAATTGTTTGAGAAACACATTACACGTAAGGCTAACTCTATCTTGAATGCTAAATTTCAACACCCACTACGTCATGAGTTTGATCCGCTTCCGTCTGGTCGTCGTTTTAGAGTTCGATTTCAAAAACCAACAGATCAAAACACCTTTTATAAACAGAGCAGTTGGATCTTTGAATAGAGTTAAATAGTTCTGTTTTTCTATTGATGTACCGCAATTTCAGTACTTTTTAAAATATCTTTTGGGAATTTTATTCTTGCGCCTATTTGTTTTTATTTGCTTTGGCTAAATTTTTAAAGTGCTTTGATTTGTCAGATATCTGTGGTTGTATCTTGTTCTGTAGTCGTATTTGTTGTTTTGTTGTCACTGTCACAAATCTAATTGCCCAACGTGGGACAATAAAGATTACATTGTATTGTATCGTATTGTACTTAATCATATATTTACATTTCATATTTACATATCTAAAAATATATATTAAAATTGCCTTATGATATAAAGGCAGCTTGTTTCTAAATAACATACTGATGTCATTAATATTACCTCATTATATACTAACGCCACCTAACTATATAAAGGCATTTCTTATCGTATATTGACATAACCTTACAATATAAACACATTACCTAATTATATGTTGACAATACCCATAGATCTATATGAAAATGTTTCCTAATCAAATGTTTCCAATTCTTATGTTGACGTGACCTAGTAAAATAAATGTAATACCTAAATTTACAGTGATGTATGAAAGTACGAATATATTGGTACTGTGTTACAAAATAGGAATGTTATCTCATCAGATAAAGCAAGGAAACCCCATAAGGCAGTAATGGGTTCCATGCATAACGATCACAATGATATGCCACTATCTCAACAGAAGAAATTACAAGAATCTTCTCAGCAAACGAAAATACGCTATTGTCTGCACCACAAACGTCAAAGTGTTTTTGCCTGCGAACTTTTATATCTGCAATCGCTGTGCTTAACGTATACGGCCGATTAAAAATGAACTTGATCATGCATGGCAGTACGCCATTAGAAATAACTAACAGTGTGACAGAAATGTAGAATCATAACTAAAAATGCTCGAATGTTTTGATAATATCATGAAAGTGTCCTTTAAAAAAGCCAAAAGCACGGTGGAAAGTCAGACGTTATCGGCGAAAGCACAGCCAACGAGATCGACAACAAATACAGTGTTTTCTCTGCATGTTCATTGAAAGGGGACTTTCTGCCCGTTCAAAATTAGGGGGCAGACTAAACATTTTATGGGGCAGTGTTGATGTTGATTTTGCCATCCTAGAAAGCGCTTCCCTAATATCATTCCGATCGTCATCAAATTCAGATGTGTCGTCTATGTCGTATGCAGCATCCGTATTTCCAATATTTCCGCTATTGATACATTGTTTCAACTGCTACTTTCAGGCTTTACCGCTATCGAAAAATGAACATAAAATGGCACTAGTAACCATGGAGACTGAACCGCAACTACGTGGTTCCCTGCTGTTTTGGATGCGTACACTTCCACGTCATGCACGTCACTAAAGATGAATGACAGGCGGTATTTTGTCTTCTCCGAGGAGTATTATAACTAGAAACCACAGCAAATATACTGGTCCCTACACTACTTGGCTCACCATCATATAAATGGACGTCTTTACTGGTGTGTTCAGTGCGCGATTTTCGCGCCAGCAGTAACTTTTTGGGGCAGACAATGACTCGAAATACGCGATTTTGCAATGGAGAGAAAACACTACAAATAACATAACGTATCGAGAATATGCTCTAATACAAATGCCCATACCGAACGCAGGGTCGTGTGCAAATTCAAGCGTGTCTGCTGGAAAAATGAACCGTAAACGTAGCAAAGCTAAAAGACGATCTCCCATCATACTCACACCTTTCCTCCGTCGAAAGGAGTAAAAAATATTATCACTTATATGTTCAAATACCAGAGCTGAAATTTCGCCATTGTTTTGTATAAAACACACGCCATTGTAATTGTCAACATAATATTAACGAAAGCAGCGAGTATTATTAGATATTGGAAAAATCAGGCCTTGGTAATGTAATGCCATGTAGAACACGCATGCACAAACCTTAAGACCGCTGTTAAACAAACGAATTTCAACACCATCACTAGAGCTACAGTACAGTGGTACCTCCCATGAATGGAGATGCCTTAATGATCTCAGTAAGGAAAGCGGTGTGTTAACCAATGTGACATATATATTAACATGATTGTACGGACACACTTGATTTACATCGGTATTCATATTGTACCGGTCACGTGACTTGCTTTGTTCAAAGTGGATACGCTATAAACTGCCTTTTGAACCCTATAAATGGTAATCACAACGGATCACCCCTAGTACAATTGGCTTTTTAACGAAATTGACCAATCAGAGATCCATGACTGCCTGGTGAATGCCGTATTACCAGTTACCGGGTTAGCTCTCGTTTAGTTGTTGGAGGGTATATTGCCAGAACACGACGATATAGTTGTATGCATCGTTGTGACTTCTCCTCTATTCATTTTGGGACTACTCTATTTTGCATCCTTCATGTTCCAAATTTTTATTTGTGATGTTACATAACAAGTCCAAAAATTTCGTTTAACTTCACACTGTTCTGAACGTGTCATATCCGTATCAATGGTCACAGTGTAGTGAACAAAAAAACTGATCCGGGAATATTGGAAATTATTTTCAACGTTGAATGGTTATAGGTGACATGTACATGTCTACTGTAACTTTGGACACAGGTAGGTAAATTACGTCAGACTCACGCTGATGTACGAACGTACGATCCTCAAATTATTATCTTGCTTTCTGTATGCAAGACATTAGATGACGATCAATATATGATGCAAGTTAGTAAGCTATATATCATAAAAAGTGTATAACGACATTCTGATGATGTAGGTACATATTTTACGTTTACCCGACTGCAGATTTTTATAATACTAAGCGTCGTTTGGTCATATGAGATAAAGAAGACATCCCTTAACTTAAAATAGATTTGTAGACCTGTCACATCATTATCACTGTATAATCATCGTTTAAACTTACTGGTTTTGTAACCCCGTGACTTTCAAGCCAAAATCACTTCACTACACTTGTGCCAGATGACGAATGTGAGTAAAACATAAGGAAATGAAAGTAGTTTACTTAGCTAGGGGTCAACGATTAGGTCACGGCTACATTAGAAGGAGATTTATATGTCGTGACAGATTTTCTCTTTCGTTGTTGCCAAAATATTTGATAACAGTCACTGGACACTAAATCTGGGGATAGAAGGGAAGAACTATAAAAATAGTCATATTTCAACGTATTTGCAAATCATGGAAATGCTTGAACTTAGATTAAACACATTTCTAATTCGTAAATGTACATTTCGTGAGCAGTCAATTTTGATAAGATCGTGATAATAGAGAATATCCTAGTTTAGTTATTTGTTGTTTGTGCTAGTCATTTTCTGACTGTATTGACCCTCGTCAGAGTGTTTGCCATTCCAAACGAAGTAAGGCAAACAGCAAGAGAGACCCCGAAAATAGCAGAAAGGCATGAATTGCATGCTACAGAAAAAGACAGTTGCTATGACAGTGATTTTTATCACACCTTATACATTTCAAATGAGGCAGCCAACCACCGAGAGATGATCTACAGTGATTGGTTATCCACTGGTACGAAAATAGCTACCGCTTTGTAATATTTTCTAGTCACAAGATAACTATGATTAAATATGTAACTTTATATTCCATATAAATACGAAAAGAAGCTAAGCTGAGTGACGCAGAAGTGAAAATTTGAACAAGCAAGGCATTATGGACATCATGGATACCATGGTTGCGTATGAAGATGGGAAATCTAAATTTGAGTCGTTCGTCCTGCAAGCCCAATACGAAACTGGCTAGTGCAGACAGATAAATCTAACACAATAATGCGCTAACTTAAAGATATGAAGCAGTTAAATCCCATGTATCAGCTTTGTGTAAAGAAACTGAATAAGGTATAATAATCGTGTCGTTACAGTCGCTTTGTTTACCCTAATTTTCACCCGATGACCCCTAAGTTTTTGCAATACATAGTGTAGGAATTATTAAGGGCCAAATTCAGCTAATAACATGCAACATTAGTTCGTACCATTTATCAAATGAGATGAAAAGTTGGAAGTGCAAATAAAAACAATGCAAACTTTGATAATGTGAAGGTTTACATTTAAACGAGATCTCGTTGGTTTGAAGGCTTTAGAGCGATGAAAGATCCTCGTTTGAAAGTTTAAATAAGTCTGTTCTAATTGATAGGGTTTAAGAGTGTAGTGATGAGTTTTAATAAATTTGAGTAATATCGTTGACTTCGCCGTTTTGTCTGTCTAACAGAAATTTTGAGCTCGTCTTAGAGTGAACATTTCGTATGGATTTGGCAACATTTTGCCAGCCTTTACCTAATTACTGTGAACTCATTGTCTCTGAGCATTTTAAACTCAGCTATTTTTTTAGCATGGCGGAATTCTAGCCCGACGAATTTATGTTGGACCTTGATCAGGACACGTATGATTCTCTCAAAAAAGACGACCCAATTAAATTGTCCCAGTTGTCCCCGAGGTTATCGTTCGCCCAGTTAAAGCGATGAATTCGTTTCTTTGCTTCGATAAAGTTTGTATGTGCGATGTGTGATAGTGAGCATGCGTGCGTGAGTGCTTCACGAACTCTACAACGTGTGGAGCGGTCTCAGTCAGAAAAATGTAACAACTTAGCCGGCTATTGAACCACTCTTTTTTGGGAGTGGAGATTTAGCCGAGCGGTTCTCTCTGTGGCCTCTCCGCTAGGCAACTGATGCCGTATGTTGTGGGTTCGAACCCGAATGAAAACTAGCCGTATATTCTTAAGGTAGAAGTCAAAAACATATGTGCAAGAAGGAAATTCAGTACAATATTGTGAAACATTAAGTTAGTTTAAACAAATTTGAGGAATGTGCTTTGAAAGATCATGAGCTCCAGTCTGCCTTAGAATCAACAACTCAGAATTTGAAATGCAGGCACATTTGGGGCTAATGAAATTGGATCTAGAGAAGGAAAGATTACAAACGGAGAAAGACAGAGATAGAAAGATAAGCAGGGAAAATACAAATTGAAGCAAGACATAGAGAGGAAAAGTTACCAATGGAGGAAAGACACTAGAGAAAGAGAAAGGCAGAAAATACAAGAAATGAAAGACAGGTAGAGGGAGAAAGAAAGAGAGAGGAAAGAGAAGGTGAACGACAAGACAAGTTAGGAGAATATAGATTACAGTTAGAATTAAAGCGTTTAGAGTTTGAAATCCTGGAAAGATTTCCACCTCAGACATCACCAAACACTTCAGATTGATTCCACCCTTTCAAGGAGATGTTTCAAGGATGTTGACAAATATATCCTTCATTTGAGAAAATTGCACAGAGTCTTTAAACTTGTCTAGAAGGTTATGGTTTTTGCTTTTGCAGAGAGCTTTGGTTGGTAAAGCCAGAGAAAGTTCAGTTGTCAGTAGAACAGGCTTCAGATTATAATTGTGTGAAAGAATTAATCCTCAAGGGCTATGAGTTGGTCCCAGGGGCTTATCACAGAAAATTAAGAGCTGTGAGAATGTGAAAGATCAAACTATCTTGACTTTGCTTGAACAAATGAACAACTGTTTGACCGTTGGTGTTCTTCTGTGAAAGTTTGTGAAAATCATGCAAAGTTACGGCAACTAATTTTGATTGAGGAATTTAAAAGATGCATTCAAATTGACACCAAAACATTTATCTGTGAACAAAAGGCAGACACTTTTGAGACTGGTTCACATTAAACGGATGATTATTCATTAACTCATAAAACTTCAGCTGTCGGCAAATCATCCCAGTGCTTTTCATAGCAAAACAGTGCAGGGAAATTTAGCTTCTCCTTTATATCAAAGAATTTCACAAACGAGAGTGAGAAATCAAATGACAACAGTTCACAGAGTTTAAGTAACAATCTTACAGACCCCAAATCTCAATACCCTTCTGGCAAGCAAGTTGGTACTCTGTCTTGTCATTATTATAAAAAAGACGGACATTTAATGTCACATTATCTCAGATTAAAAAGAAAATATGAAGGTGAGAGTGGTCAAAGTGAATCTAAGCCGACCGGTTTATTTCTTCATCATCTCTATTAGAGTCTTATGATGTGTGCAACACATTTTCTGAGGTTAAACCCCCTTATCCCTGTCAATGAGGTCAAGGTCAATGTTTCTAAAGATAGCATTTTGGTTTTTTTTTGCCATTTGTTGATGATGGTTTAGTATTACTTTCTAGAGATTCAACTTCATCTTGGAAACGACCTTGTTGGGCATTAGGTCATTACAAATCCATTTGGGACTGATAAACCTTGTTTAAATCAGGATACAGAGTCAATTGAACAGCAAATTCCTGAATGTATCCTGCATGTGCTGTTACTCGAGCCATGTCAAAGAAAATTCCCAAGAATCAAAATATTCTAAAAAATGACGTCACATTGATTTAAATAACAACTCTCACAGTCAGGTGTTTGATATGAATCAATCCGTTATCCCTAGTGGATATGAAACCTGCAATAAACTTCTGCTGACCAACGTTAGACATTTTCTGGATCAAATCTGATTGCAGAACAACACAAGGACCAAGATATTATGTGTTTGTTTGACAGAATTGTTGGTGAAGGTGAAACTTCAGATAATCCTGTTTGTTATCATACAAAGTCTGGTATTTTTATATGTAAATGGTGACTTCCAAATGTCTTAGTTGATGGCGATTGGGCTATAAAACATCAAATGATGGTTCCAAAGCCTATCTGCTGAAATATTGCGCCTTGCCCATGAAACCCCTGGGCTGGGTACTTAGGAGTCAGGAAGACTTATCATAAAATTGACAGTATTTTTATTGGCCGATTTCTGGAAGGTTGTAGTCACACTTTGTCAAAATGGTAGGAAAACCAAATCAGACCATTCAAAAGCTCCCATTACAACAAATTCCTGCATTTCATGAACCATTCAGTAGGATTCTCATAGACTGTGTTGGGCCCCTCCCAAAACTAGATCAGGAAATGATTTCATGTTGACAATTATGTGTACATCAACTCGGTTCCAGAAGCCATACCACTGAGAAATATAAAGACAAAGACTATAGTGAGAGCTTTAGTCAAATTTTTCACTTTATTTGGCCTAAATCTGTCCAGTCCGACCAGGGCTTCAGCTTAAGGTCTTAAATATTTCAACAAGTAATGGATCAGTTAGGTATTAAATAGTGTAGGTCTTCTGCTTTCACCCAGAATGCCAGGGTGCTCTCGAGCGATTCATCAAACCTCGAAAAATATGATCAGGACCTACTGTTTTGACACAGAGAAACTGTGGGATCAAGGAATGCATTTTCTTTTCTTTGCTGTTAAAGAGTCAATTCAAGAGTCTCTTGGTTTCTGCCTCTTTGAACTTGTATTTGGAAATACAGTCCATGGCCCACTCAAGCCTTTTAAACAGGAATTCTTATCAGACTACGATGATTGTCTAAATCTTTTAGAATATGTATCAGAATTTCATAATAGACTTTCAAAGGCGTGTGAATTGGCCAGAAAAAATCCTGAGTCATCTCAACAATCATGAGAGTTAGGTACGATAAAAACAACTCAAAACAAAAGTTCGAGCCTGGTCAACAGGTTCTTGTTCTTCGGCCGATTACGGGCCAACCACTCCATGCTGGTTACTTTGGTCCTTATCGAATTAATAAGAAATTAAGCGATTTAAATTACATCTAAATAAAACCTGACATGCAATAACAAAAACGGTTGTGCCACATACATATATGTAATAATCATATTTAGATACGAGTAATTCTACAGTAACACAACCTGTCAGTGTAGTCAGTTCAAAGCATTATAAAGGTAGTAATAGTGATACTGACTTTAGTTAAGATTCTCTAAACTCAAAGCCAGGATTGGTCAAACTTCACATTCAAACACTTTAAAAATCTTGAGTCTAAGTTGGCATATCTCCAGCCTTCACAAGAACAGGTGAAAGAACTGATCCATGAATATGAACACTTGTTCAGAGATGTTCCAAAATGACAAATATCATTTATCACGATGTTAATCTCGGCCACAGCAGGCCTGTAAAACAACATCCACATAGATCTACTGAAATCCATCGAAAGCAAATTATCTCCAGGAAGAAGTCAATTACCTGCTGCACGATGACTTTATGAACACACTTACAGTATTAGGAGTTCACCATGCATACTTGTGTCTAAACCGTATGAAAGTAAGCGTGTGTGTATCAACTACAGGAAAGTGAACACTCTTGGAAAGACAGACACTCTCGCTATACCTAGGATTGATGACTGCATCAATCGACACATGTGTTTTATCTGGCGATAATCGATAAATAGTTAGAGCCGACAAACAACAAACAAACCCACGTATTGGCAATTTAAGTCTCAGTAAGTCTCATTAATCCAGCAAGAAGAAAACATGATTTTCATTCCAGAACATTCTGTGTACCATCTTTCTGTTGAAAATTTTCCATATTCTTGAATAACCCATAATTCAGTAGGTTTCGTCGTCACTTCCGCATTAATTCGGCAATACTTTGTGGCCGCCATTTTGTTGAGAATTCCACTTTTTGAATAATGGGCGATGATTGCAAACGTACGTGCACGAAATTGCTTTAACAAGCAGCCTGTGAGGAATATTTTGCCATCAGGGTCACAGCTGAAATTGTATGATAATGTATTTGAAATAAATTTTCCCAGGGTTGAACAATTTTAATTCTTTCTATAGGTAACAGTTTGTATGTGTGATAGGTGTTCGTACTGGGGTAACCTCTTGATTTTCGGGGTACTCGATTTATAGCGACTGTTGTGTGTTTATTATTGTGAGACAAAAATGGGCGCCATATTTGAAATTGTCCGCAATTGACATCAGAATTGGCAAAATCGACGTCAAAGCGTAACCGTACAAAACCAAACTTAAGTTTAAGATGTCAAATATTCTTGAAAATTACATGATTGTGTAAATTCGAATTCTGTTGTTAAGATTGTGATATCAAACCATACTCCTTACACATTTACAATCGCGGTACGTAGTTGTTGATTGATTTTGTTTGATCATTTTGCGATCGGGTAACATAGCTTATTTGAGTCAAGTTTCTGTGAGTACTGGCAATTTGTACGCAGGAGCGCTGCAGTATGAAGAAAAACCAAAGACTAAATGTCAAAGATTATTGAAAATAAAATAAGCAATTCCTTACCACGTTGTTTAAATTGTGATAAAAAAATTGTATTTGAATGTCATTTACGATCACGGCAACTACCACAGTTACTTTACCGGGCGCAATCATATTACACCTTTTATATAAAGTGAATGCTACCACGAATGAATGGCGTGAGTATGATCGGGTACGTGTAACCGTGTTCAACGGGAGAGGTGACACAATGTACCGGTTAGCCAGCCAGCTTCCCGTATGTTGACAGATTTTCCGTTGTTGGCTAAGAATTTTAAAACGTGCATTAGTATGATATTTACGGTCTGTTATGCAAGAGTACATATTTCTAATGCCATAAAATGGTAACTAGTATATTTCAATAATATATTAACAGAGCTTTGCCTTATCTCAAAGTTTGATAAGCCTCATGGATTGTCTATGGGCTGAAAAGCAGCCATACGTGAGGTTTGATTGTTAGTTTGTATTTCGTTCCTTCAATTATGTTACCACATGTGTCGAGTGAAAAAGCCAAGTATATCACAAAATTTGATCTACTCTAGGGATTCTGGCGAGTCCCTCCCACGGATCGTGCTCGTGAAATATACGCCTTTGTTAGACCTGATGATTATTCCAGTACAAGGTAATGTCATTTAAAATGAAGAACTCACCGGCTATATTTCAACGGATGATCAATGATGTGATGGCTAGATTAGAAGGATGCGAAGCCTATGTTGGTGATGTTGTCTTGTACACTGACACGTGGAAAGAACACATCAAACTAGTGCGGAAGTTCTTCAACAGACTAAGCAAAGCAATATTGACAGTCAATCTCGCAAAATCTGACATTGGTAGGGCAAGATGACTTACCTTGGGCATACTGTAGGGCTGGGTGAGGAGAAACCTTTCGATGCCATAATCAGTGCCATTTCAAGCTTTTGTATACCAAACTGCAAACGACAAACTGATGCGCTTTCTCGGTATGGCTGGTTACTACAGAAAATTCTGTCCAAATTTCTCCACAATTACTGAGCCTTTGACTAACTTACTTGAAAAGAAAGTAAAGTTTGTTTAGTCAGAACAATGCCAACAGGGATTTGATACACTTAAAACCATTCAAAGTGCTCCAGTCTTGTCTTCAGTTTGCCATTCAAGTTAGCTGTAGAATAGTGATGTGGCCGCTGGTGCTGTTCTGTTGAAAGAGGATAGCCATGGGATAAATTATCCTGTCTGATTTTTCTCACGCAAATTTATCAAATCTCCCCCTAAAATACTGTACAATTGAAAAAGAGAGTTTATCGTTGATATTAGCTTTACAGCATTTGAAGTTAATGTTATTTCTTCAATCTGCCGATAGTGATTTATATTGATCACAACCCCCTTGCTTTTCTGCAGAAAATAAAGGCAAAAACCAGAGATTATTACGATGGAGTTTGATTTGACAGGAGTTGAACCTTGACATTATTACATATCAAGGGCAGAGACAATTTGATTGCAGATTGTCTCTCTCGTATGTAGAGTATATCACATGTGTAAAATGAAAGACTTTTCTTTGATAAATTTTCTGGTTTTTTTTTTTTGAAGAGCGAGTATGTTATGTAGGTCATTCTTCCCACCCATGACCTGAGTTTAATTAGTCTAGAACATTCTGAAGGTCATGTGTTTAAGGTCATTCTCCTCCATGACCTTGAGTTTAATTTGTTCAGTTTAGAACTTTCTAGAAGGTCATGTTTACTACAAGTTAAGATATTTTTAGAACAGTAATTAGCATATCAATAGAAATTCTAGATTGTTCTTATATCTTCTGGATATAATCATTTTAGTATAAAATGAATGGTAAAGATTGTCAGGCACATTATTCGGATCACTGCAAAGTTTACTTCAAGACTACTTTGAAGTTCCCACTCACGCTGGATTGTTGCTTTGGAAATGAGGCTCGATTCGGATCTCCATCAGGCCTGCAGCCAGAGAAGGCCCACTCCTCAATCACCACTGTCTGTCTGGACTAAATTTGGAGACTTGGGAGTTTGTGCCCTACCAGCTGAAATAGTAGCCTGTAAACTTCTATAGTTTGTACTTTATCACTTGACTTAGTGATTAGTTTCAATAAATTTATTTTGAATAAAAGCGCAGACTTCACTATTTTTATGTCGTAACATCATTGAAGCTACTATGGTATCATATTTATGACGATCGCTTAGAATTTTTACACGAGCTAGTTACTAATTTGCATATTGATACGACTTTTCAACCCAGGGCCATGACTGGAAGGACAGTACAAAAGTTTATGAAAGTTACTATGTATATAGATGAGACAATTGGACTATAATTAGTGAGGATATTTTGCATTTTAATGTCAGCTAATAAATTTGCATATCCAATGAGGAAACTTACTGTCTGATGAAATACAGACAGATGTAGCCTTGTTTATCTTCATTATGTGATTAAGAGTATGGCAACACAATGAAATCAACTGGGATATTGCACTGCATGTCTTTGAAAACTCATGCTGTATCATCATGAAAATTATTTCATTGTGCTACCACTCTCTTGGCCTGTCTTACAATATATACCTAACAATACATCCACATCCACTGTGACCTGTACCTCAGTAATTGTTGAAAATAGCTTGTGGCGTTTTTTAAAGGTCTGCTTTTCTTCTAATGTAAAGAAAATTCGATTGCAGGCTCATAGGTTGTTAATGATTATCTCACCATACACTTTGGTATTGCTAAAGGAGATTGGCTTATGTTTTCTGGTTAATCTGTCTTACGCTTCTCCACAATGCGATTGACTTCCGCTTGAATTATAGATTCTACGAGGAACCACGTTAGTATACTTGATTGAAGAACCTTCTGAGTAATATGGTGATGTGCCTGCCAGTATTGACCTTCATGTGTGTTCTTTTGTATTGGCAAATGTCACAGGTAAACATTCGCCCTCTCCGTTTCATGTAAAACTTTCTTTAGATATCTATGGGAATCTGAATCTGAATACGACGTTGACGTAATATTGTTTGCTATTAATATATACGTTATGAAGTACATTACATCATATTTTCACACCTAAGGTCACCAAAGAAGTGGCATTTCATACTGACTTGCAGTATTTAGTACTAAGTACACAAGAAAAGTAATGAAGTAGTTCGCGAAAGCTTACAAATTTATTTTCTGGGTCATTCATCAATTAAGCAACAATTTTGGAGACGGGGTTTGAACTACTGAAGGGTATGTGGTCTCATACTACGTAATTTGATATAAATTGGTGCAGTTGTGATACCTACATATCATATGCAAGCAGTCTGTTTCTCCAAAAAATACATTTTCAAGAAAGAATCTTTTGCTCCCGAGTGTTTAAAAATATATGTCGATAAAACAGTCGATACAGTTTAATAAGCATAGGTGTATGCAGTGTAGACATATAATCTAGGACTATGTCGCCACAAGCTACAATTTTGTCAACACAAGTATGTGTTGGCATGCTTTCTAATTTGAGACATGAAACCAATTCGTATCTTATTATCTTTTCGATCGAGAAAATAATACTCAACCTTTTTTCTGTCACTCGATTAAAGTAGCCAATGGAATAAACCCTGTCTGGGAAATCATTCCTAGTGACACAATTGCCATAGTTGGACAGGCTGTTACGCTGCACTGCAAACTGAATATTACTTCGCCAGTTATGTGGATGAAAAACCAGGATATAATAGCCAGGATCCCAAAAATGTAAATGATTGCTGTCGTGTTTCTGGGATTTTGCAAATGGCGAATGGGATCTTGAGATCAGCAATGTGAAAAGAAGTGATGAAGGAAACTGGACATGTTTGCATTTCGGTCAACTGAAAGGAAAGACTGCTAGAGTGATCGTTCTAGGTATCGTATATGCTTCATGCGAAAATCACTTAGCAGTAATACTTTTAGAGGTCCCTCACATACATATTTGATGTTTTCGTGTACATACATGCAGAAACTATATTCACCTAAACAGTTGTAAAATGCGTTTTACTCAGAAACAAAACTTACAATGAATATGTGGTATTACTTTGTACTTTGTTCGTAATACTTTGTATTCTGACCAGTAAGACAAAACACTTGACTTTTACATCGATAATTGAAAATCTGACGTCCTTTTCTTAATTCTTTGTCTGGATTTGTCTTGATGAAAAACTATTTTAAGGAAGTTTTCATGTCGATTTTCGAACATATTATGAAGTCAGCAAAAAAGTCTCATTTTAAAAAAAAGCCTTTAACATTTGTACGAAATTCTGTGTAATTATGTTTTGAGAACATCATCATAATAAATTCAATTTTAATGCTTGTATTGAAACATATCACGATATTTTATTCAGTCATTGTTATAGGCAGAGGTTAGAGAATGTCTCACTTTGTAGGGGAATGGTACCATTAGCTGTCGAAAACGTTACGTTTAAGACAAGGCAAGAACACTTGTTGTGATTTGGCTTAAACTTAACGTTTTCAACAACATCAATTATCCTCTACAACGGCCATAACTAAAAACCAAAATATACCAAGACAATCTATGCAATACTAAAAATTGTATACGTCACTTTCATAGATACAGAACCAAAGTGCAGTTTAATATCTGGCATTGGTCCTATGTATGAAGTCATCGAAGGAAGTACACTAAAGCTCGAATGTAACGTTCCGGACAAAGCAACACCACCAGGACTCTTGACATGGACAGAAAATGGAGAAGATACTATAACGGGAAACAGTCATTGATGTACACGAAGACGGTAAACGAACAGACAGCGGGGCTCTACTAAAGTGCAAATTGACTCATACAAGCATCCCTTTGCCACTAACGTGCTCTGAAGACATAAAACTGAATGTTCAGTGTAAGTATGTAAGATTATTGATAAAGGAAAGGACTATTCACTATGACATCATATAGGGTGCATATATGACATTCTAAATGCTTGAACATGAGAATTGAAATAGCACATATGAAAATTGTTATTGTAATGATATATATATATATATATATATATATATATATATATATATAATATATATATATATATATATATACAATATATATATATATACAATATATATATATATATATATATATATATATATATATATATATATATATATATATATATATATATATATATATATATATGATTACGAAAATACTCCTTAATGCTGTCAGGGACTAGAATGCTGCTGATAGTACAGATGAGCAGCAAAGTGTATATTATCTTGAAGTCACACTTTCACATTTTAGATCCTCCAAAAGCGATGAAGCTACCAACAGTATGCGTGAAGAAAGGTAGCAAATTACAAATCAACTGTCCCTACACACCTGGTATACCACAAGACACCGATGTGAAATGGAAAAAGGCTGATGAGATAGATGCAAAAAGGTCAAACCCACTGATTATAGACAATGTTCAACCCGGAAGAAATAATGTCAAACTCTTATTTATGTGTGTTGTCAGCAACCTTTACTACAATGGTGATCGTGGTGAGGATACTGTAACAACCTATGTAACAGTGCAGTGTAAGTACAAACTTCAAACGAAGTCGCTTGTTAAGGAGTTGTTTTTGTGTCAAAAGAGATACGTATGATACCATGCTCTAAACGCGCATCATGCGAAGACTTTTTCAGTTTTTCTTCAGTGTTAGCACCCTGAATCTCATGATGTATTTCAGGTAGCTACAAGAAATTATGTAGTCGATTTCTTTAACTATTTAGCCCTGGGGTCTCCTAATATTTTCATACGGGGATGTGCCGCCCAAGAAAGTTGAAAACACCTAAAATGGAATTTGACCCATTCTTTTGGATTTGTTCGACAAAATTTGAGTATTTCCACCGTTATTCTATTTCATTAGAAGACATTCCTAAAAGCGTGGGGCGTTTACTTTGTTATTAGCCCATCCTTAGGATATTTTTCGGATGAGAAATCGATTCATATTTTACAGGGATGTTTCAGACCCGATCGGGCGGCAATACTAGACACTTTTTATGGGAATACCCTTGGGCTGTTTAGTCTGTATGAGGAATAAAACGTAGTTTACATTGTGACTGCTTCGGTGACCTTTTTACTTTAAGATGACCCAGTTGTTACAGTCCCTTTAGTGAATCATGTCAGAGAAGGTGAGAACCTACATGTGACATGCGCAGTGGACTCTGAACCACTGACAAATAATATAGAATGGATCTGCCCTGACGGAACTACAACGCGAAGTAGGACACTGGCCATAGACAACATCCACAGGTCACAATGGGGAACATACACATGTAGAGCTGTAAATCAGTTCTGTGACGAGATCGGAGGGACCGGGCGTGGAAGCAACTCAACGCTTGTTGAAATATACTGTAAGGGTAACTTCTCGTTCTTTTTATTGTCCAAAATCGTATAACCCTACATACAACACTTTCGGTCCTTTGTCACAGTACCATTAAGCGGCTATTACATGTAACTTTACATGCTTAGCACTATTTCTTGCGTATGTCAACTGCAAAGGATGTTGAAAAACCCACATTTCAGTTTGTGAACACAGCGGCTATACATGTAAACTGCACTATTATTGTTTACAAGTTGAGTTTCGGCCCATAACAGAATTCACTTTGCGAAAATAGCAATGCATTTTATACATGTACTGGTAGACTTGACAAACCGAATATTAAAGGTCTCAAAATGTTCTAGGAAGCGTGAATTAAATTTAAACCATGTCTAAAAACATCACGGGTTCAGCTTCTGGCTCTTAAAGGGTTTTAATGCTTACTTACCATTTCATATGAAGAAACCAATTAAACCAATGGTGATAAAACTGTTGCCTCTTAAATAGCACTTCCTGAAGATGTATGTACATGTACTATTGTTCGAGTCCAACAAAACTTTACCATACAATTGCATAATTTTAATGTTGTGATCCATGTGCTCAGTTCCAGCGACGAAAGTAGACATCTTTGCTAGCGATGTTAGTCCTGTCGAATCCGGTAACGCGGTCAGTTTTACATGTATTACGAGCAGCAGTAACCCTGCAGCAACAATATCTTGGTACATGAACGGTTCCTATGTCCACTACGGGACGAGTCTGTCAGCATCGGGATGTTCATGAAAGTACCGGCGACTTCAACGGCAAAGTATCAGAACAGATGCTAAGCATTATCGCAAGACCAGAGGACAACATGGCATCGTTCAAATGTGCAGCGCGGAACACAGAGTTCGGTGCATTACATGGCGTAGAATCACGTCAGATTCCGATTACAGTATACTGTAAGTAGTCATACACGTATCAGTATACTGTAAATACTCATACACGTATGCGATGACGGGTTATTTGTGTTTGCATGATTCAGATGAAAATGCTTAGTCAGAGGACCAGAGGACAGCATGGCATCGTTCAAATTTGCAGCGCGGAACACAGAGTTCGGTGCAACGCATGTCGTAGAATCAAGTCCGATTCCGCTTACTGTATGCTGTAAGAACTCGTGCACGTATGCGATGATGGGTTGTTTACACATAAACGGATCCTAAGTGCTTCATCCTCCGTTTGTGTTTTGCATGACACAGATGGAAACGTTGATCTCAGGTCAAGTCAACCTGTCATGTACTCTGACGTCTTGATCCCGCAATTCACTGAATTCTTGAGTGTCATTGAACCTTTTCTTAGGAACTGGTTAGTTTCTCCGGCTGTCGCCGTTGATTTATGGGTTCATAATGTTTTTGACTTTGGTGATGGGGGGGGGGGGGTCACTTTGTTTTTGAAATGCCCAATAAGGGGGTAAGTGGGGTTTTTTGAATTTGAATACGGGCTGATACTTGCCTAATGTTGTTTTCAAATTGAAAGTCTGTTTTGCAAAGTGTACCATAATGAAGTCTGCTGTTCATATGAAAAGCATGACAAATTCCAGATGTTTTTTCGTTTTCTCTATGAGAATTCAGTATAAGAAAGCAGCATGCACTAATATTTCACGATGCGTTTAAAAGAGCAACATATTTCAGAACGAGAAAAATGACATATTTTTCGTTCTCACTGATGCAACTATTTTCTTTGTGTGACAGACTTTCTGTAAAAGGATGTTTTTTCATGACTAAAAAAAGTTAACAAAACGTAGTTTTTGTCCTTAATACCTGTGCCTTTAAAGTTTCAATGTTAAAGAAAAGGTTCTGCCACACACTGTGCACATCATATTTGGCTACAACTTATAACCAAATGTAAACTGAATGTGCTCACGTGTCTTACAATAAGTTCATTAAGGAGTATGCTTAACAGAACGATCAGATATCTGATATATCACTATATGTAGCATTTTTCATCTACTTTCGCACAGTACTCTCAGAGTTAAATCACTAATCACAAACCTTGCAAATGAGCTGTTTATTAACTTGACAATTTGCACAATGCTTCATGGGACAATTAGATATCTATCAGATCAGCATTTGTAGCACGTTTCATTAAATTTAATGCTGTCATTTTAAAGTAATACCACTAATTAAAAAGTTCATGAAATATGCAAATGAGCTATTTATGAACTTGAGACTGCCTAATTCTAACAGTACAATTCGATATCTATCAGATCAATATTTGTTGCATGCATCATCAAATTTGGTACAGGAATTTCAGAGTTATGTCCCTTATTACAAAAGTTCATTAAATATCCATGAGCAGATAATTGACATGACACTCACAGTACCATCATATGTTCTGAGATTGTCATCTGCGAAAAGTTTCATGAAATTTTGTGCAGTATTTCTTGATATATGTCGACATTGTCATTACCGTCTCCATTAGAAACCATTATATGAAGAAAATGATATTGCATAACTTCATTGATATGCAAGCCACACTCACAAAATCTAATCACTTCTCACAATTAGCATATAGTACTTGTCTGCCAAATCTGACTTGAATCCGTTCAGGCGTTTTTGAGTTATAGTGTAAACAGAAGACAGACAGACAGACAGACAGACAGACAGACACATTCTCACAAACACACACATACACACACGGACAGACAGACAGACATCGCTACGACATTAGATCACAAGTGTGAAAATCAAACATTTGTGGCAGATCGTACACGTGGCAACTTTTAATGAACCAGCGAAATTACATTTTAATGACAACTCATCATCGTACCGTGTTGATTTTAAATGTAAATATGGCCTGATGAACTTGCGTGCGAGGTTGTTAAAGTTTTGGTATTTGACGAACTGCACGGAGACTGGTACTGTTCAACTTTAACATAAACTTTTGTCACAGGTCGTGGGGCTGTTAAAGCGTTAGACACGGTGTTCTGCGACAATTGCTGATACGTTTGTACGTGCGAAATCTTTCGTCAAGACGATGGCCCGTGCATTCTCTTATTACTTTTTCATTCATTTTCGTCATTGTTCATCGAAGCCCTTATTCACACAAAGAAGTTTCTGCAAACAACCTGGATTAATGAAAATAATCAATAATTGAAAATATTGCCGTCGAAAAGGAATGACATTTGAGTGAAATGTAATGGAATCCCATACTTGAAATTTCGTTCAAATGACAAAACTCAGCGACCTTGGTAGATCCACTGCATCATAGACACTAGAGGGACCGTCTATGACTGCATCGAGTGTTTCAAAGATTAACCTATCGTGTCATATTAATCTGGCCTTTCCATACCACGATGAAAGTAATAACGATTACAGTTACGCCTGGAAAACGTGAGAAAATACTTGAAACTAACCTGCCAGAATGACAATTTTTTAACCTACCTACCTACCTATCGTATTTTTAAAAAGCATTTTAATGGAACCACGCAATATTTTTAAGGCTACATGAAGTGTGACTTTCACACGTTTTTGAAAATGTTACGAGTTCTTTAAGCCTCACAATTTGTTTTACAAAGTTTTGAAACCAAGTAGCAAGCACCAATGTAAGGTTCTTTTTATTACCGCGAACAGTTTTAAGGTATCCGAAGAAATTGCAAGGCTGTACTGCAGATAGAGAGGAGCTACCCTCCCATGAAGACTATTTGAGGCGAATACAACCTTAGTAGTGAGGCTGTACATCTTGCAGCAGTAACCCACCCTCTGATCTAAATTGGTACGTCAACAATGAGAAAATGACGTCATTGCTGCATCCAAAGTCTCATCGAGAAGGACTATGTCGTGGTAAAATATCCGAACAACATTTTGCCATACAGTTGACGTGGCGTCATCACGGTGCTACTTTGCGATGTGACGTGACAAGACCCAACGATGCTGACTCTGTTCTTGAATTTGTCTCTTTGAGGCTGAATGTGCACTGTAAGTAGTTTTGATGTTTGTGTGCAAATCCTACACACTGCGCCCGTCTACCAATTAAAGCCTGTAATGTGAGCAAGTCTCTGCGATTCTCGATTTCTGTGTTGAGATCAGATGGCCTCAATCTAATATGATTCTAGGCGATATTACGTCAGTGAATATATCAAAGCTTCAACGAGCGTGATACTGTGATAGTCAACTAAACTTCATAACAAGATGTGGCATATGATAATACTTTCTTTCATGAATCGTCACGATGCAACTTAGGCTATACTATACAACCTGTTTTTCCATCTGAGACGCAAGTGAATTACGTTAATATGCTCTCACCGTATAGAGTTACACCTAATTTAAACGCAAGATGGGTAAATAAGAGTATTACAGAGTAGTTGATGATCCTTACCATAATACTTTAGTTTTCATTATTTATCTCTGACATGGTTTATATAACATGAAACAACCAGATATTCAATCTGCGTACAAGATTAGAATCTAACTGTATTTGTCTAACTGTCCGGGAGGGTACTGCTTACTCTTAGGTTAGTATGTGTTTATCCTTATTTTGCAATAAAACTGCATAGTCCGGATTTTCAATATGTCCCCTACGTCGATCGCTGTTGATGTTTTTCCCCTTATCAAATTTTAGATCCACCGACTGTACTGTATCAAGACCGAAATAAGCAATCGAGAGCAAATCAAGGCGAGTCTACAGAACTGGTGTGCCAGATGACTGGTTATCCAATCCCTAAAATAACATGGTATGACCCGGTTGGTAAGATGGGCATTATCTCAGAACTTAATAACCGCATCAATGACTCGGTCGTAACGAGCATGGTTACCTTTAGCAGTGTCACCAGCGATATCAATGGGAAGTATATATGTCGGGCCAGTAATCACATGGAGAAGTCAATTTCACTATCACCCTGCGACAAAAAAGTGAGCATGTTGTTTTGTTTCAGTTGAACCTGCACAAGCATGCCACAGTTTGAGAACATGTATACATACACACACGCACATACGTATGTACATACGTACATGCATGCATTCATGACTACATACATACGTACACACACATACACACACACATACATACATACATACATACGTACATACATACATACATACATACATATATTACACACACACACACCTGCCTCCCTGCATCCATCCATCATCCTTCAATCCCTCCATACAGACAGAAAGACAGAAAGACATCAAATATATATATTATATATATATATATATATATATATATATATATATTATATATATATATATATATATATATATATATATATATATATATATATATATATATAATTCCAGAAACGTTAAGTGGGAAAGATAGGATACAATAGTATAATATTACAAAGTATCACAGTATAATACGACTTGGTGACGTTGCCTGTACCTTTCCGGTATAATATTTATGATATGAGTTGAATAGAAAAAATAAAAAAATAACGAAAATTCGGTAGATTTACCAAACAAGCTAATCTTACACGTTCCCTTATCATTGCAGCCAAGCCAGATGACGTCACGGATATCAAAGTTACTGCAATGACAAATTCACTTATTGTGACTTGGAAACCTGGTTTTGACGGAGGAGAAAAACAGATATTCTATGTTGAATATCTAGACTTATCCTCCGGTGAACAAGGAGCGTCAAAGACGACGGAAAATGAGATGATCGTAATTAATGAGTTGAAACCCCTTACATTGTATGCTGTGACAGTAGTGAGCGGGAATTTGTTCGGCGAAAGCAGAAGTTTAACAGTTCAACAAACAACATTAGGTATATTTTTCGATCCGATTGCGACTAATCATTTAACAAAAACGTTCTTAATTACTTTCTAAATGCCGTCACTAAAGGAAATTTGCATGTGGAACTTCAAATCACACTTATAGTAAAGTGATGAGACCAAACATAAATACAAATAGGAGTTTTTGCGTGCAAAAAATTCAAAGTAAAACAAAGTCAAACAATCTCTAACTCTGAAAATGGTTAAAACTCGATGAAGAACATATTAGGTACTCGATGTGTTTTGATATATATTTTTCTCGACTGCGCAGTGTAATCTCCTTAAACTTGTCAGATTTTTTTTTCAATTTTGTTAACGCTCAAATACGTCTACTTCCAGATCATGTGACGTCGTCACCTCCTTCCACAAGATATGGCAGACGATGAATCTGGTTTCATTAGTGAGGGCATTTGGATTGTTGGCCTTTAGCGGCTTGCTGATGTTAGCACTTTCGCTCGCGGTCGGATACGCAGACGAAAAAGAAAACGTGGGTAAAACACACGGCGTTTTCCGAAATCTTTGATATCTTATCATAATGTGCCTCAATCATGGAAAAGTGTGCATTTGTCTTGATTCTCTGTGAGCAAGCCACTTTTTGTATGCCTTTCTGAGTGTTAAGGGTTTCAAAACCAGTGTGACTGTCTTCAAATATGGGGTGAGATCAGTGCCAAAACACTTGTGTTAACATTATTTCATTATGTTTACATAATTTTGTTTTCTCATTTTGTTTGCATTTTTATTTCATTTTGTTTGCATTTTTATTTCATTATTTTAAATTTTTATTTCGTTCTTTCATTTTGTTAACAATTTTGACTATGTTTATATTTTTATTTTGTTTCCTCATTTTGTTTGCGTCTTTATTATATTATGTTTACATTTTTATTTCATTCTCTCATTTTGTTTGCATTTTTATTTGATTATGTTTACATTTTTTTTCTTTTATTTTTTTGCATTTTTATCATATTATCATATTATCATATTTTATCATATTATATATCTTCCAACTGACCACCTTGGGATGACGATCGAAGGGAATCAGCAATTTCTAGTGCTAATTCATTAGCCTGTGTCAAACCATTGGTACCAGCCATTTTGTTGAAAGGATTGCGGGACAGGTTAAACGAATCGAAAATGTTAATATAATGAAATAAAAATGATCAGAAAATTTAAAAATGAAATAAAAATGTTAACAGAACATAATAAAAATGCAAACAAAATGAAAGAATGAAACACAAACACAAACATAATAATAAAATGCAAACAAGTCATCGTTGATGACACAGTCCCCACTTGTTAATGGGTACTTTGATAACAAGTCCTCAGAGAGGATAGATTCCTCTTCATTAATTAGGTCTGTGATAAAAATACTTTGATACAGATGGCGCTCAATGGCCAAGAATGAGTTCCATGGTGATGAAAACATAAAACCAATGTAGGCCACCATCCTAAAGGTCATTAAATGAGTCAACTAGGAATTAATCGACAGGATGTTGCCAAACATTTTTGCATACTATCCTAACACTAACAGATTATCATCGGTACCATATTTCATAAAGTTTGATGCAGTATTTACAACACTATGAGATCAACATCTGTATCAAGTTTCATCAAATTTGACGCTGTATTTGTGGATATATCACTCTAATTAGGAAAGTTCATTACATATGCAATTACAAATTAATTAAAATGACACTGATAAATGTCTTTTTCACTGTTAAAGCAATGTGAGCTTAACATCTGTACCAAGTTTCATGAAATTTGATGCAGTATTTCTTGACATATCAGCCTAATTACGAAACTTCAATAATTGACATGATACTGCTACATGACGTGAAACAAATTGACGAGCATATATATGAAATAGGTCAATGTCCTTGTACCAACTTTGAATGATCCTGGTGGAAGTATATCTGAGTTATGGCTCTGTACATGAAAAAATCGTAGCCGCCACGCAGCCATATTTGATCTTACTGTTTAAAAAATCAATACGTATATGTATGACATAAGTCAATGTCCATGTACCAAATTTAAATAAAATCAGGTAGGACTTGCCAGAGTTATGGCTTTCGACATGAAAAACACCATAACAAAATTGCCACTATGTGGCCATATTGGACCATATCGTGAAACAAATTGACGTACAATGTATAACATAAGTCAATGTCCTTGTAACAACTTTCATGAGTTTGCTTGATACATGTCTGAGTTATGGTTGCGGACATGAAAAAAACGTAACAAAACGGCCGCACGGCGGCCATATTGGATCATCTCACTAAACAAAGCAATGTTCACATGTATGACATAGGCCAATGTCCTTGTACCAAGTTTAAACCAGATATGAACTGAATATGCTCACGTGTTTTACAACATGTTCATTAATAGTAGTACGCTTCACAGATAAATGAGATATATGTTATCACTATATGTAGCAGGTTTTTTAAACTTCGCACAGTACTCTCAGAGTTTATAACTAATTACAAAACTTTATTTAATATGCAAATGAGCTGTTAATTAACTTGACACTGCTCAATGCTTTATGGGACAATTAGATCTCCATCAGATCAACATTTGTAGCACGTTTTATTTAATTAATGCTGTAATTTTAGAGTTATGTCACTTATTACAGAGTTCATTAAATACGCAAATAAACCCTACATAAACTTGACACTGTTCAATGATTCATAGCAGACTTAAATGTTTATCAAATCAATATCTGTAGCAAGTTTCACAAAATTTTAGTGCCGAAATTTCAGAGTTATATACCTAATTACAAAGTTTATTAAATATGCAAATGAACCCTTAATTAACTTCACACAACTAAATTCTCTACACCACAGTTAGATATCTGTCGGATCAGTATCTGCAGCAGTGTTCATCACATTTCATGCAGTTATTTCGGAGTTATATGACTAATTATAAGACTTCATGAAATATGCAAATGAGCTAATTATTAACTTGACACTGCCAAATGCTTCTCAGTACAATTAGATATTTATCAAAACAATCTGTACCCAATTTCACTGACTTAGGTGCTGTAATTTCAGAGTTATATACCTAAATACAAAGTTCATTAAATATGCAAATGAACCCTTAATTAATTTCACACTACTAAATGCTTTATAAAACAGTTAGATATCAGTCGGATCAGTATCTGCAGCAGATTTCATCACATTTGGTGAAGTTATATCGGAGTTATATGACTAATTACAAACCTTCATAAAATATGCAAATGAGCTATTTATTAACTTAACACTGCCTTATGCTTCTAAGTATAATTAGATATATATCAGATCAATATTTGTTGCAAGTATAATCAAATTGGTGCAGGAATTTCAGAGTTATCTCACTATTACAAAAGTTCATTAAATATGCAAATGAGAAGATAATTGACATGACACTCACAGTATCATCATAATGTTCTTAGATTGTCATCTGTGAAAAGTTTCATGAAATTTTGTGCAGTATTTCTTGATATATGTCTACACTGTCATTACCGTCTCCATAGGGAAACCATTGTATGGAAAAAAACGATATTGCGTAACTTCATTAATATGCAAGCCACACTAACCAAAATCTAATCAGTTCTTGCAAGTAGCATATGGTACCTGTGTACCAAATTTGACTTGAATCTGTTCAGGCGTTTTTGAGTTATCGTGTAAACAGACAGACAGACAGACAGACAGACAGACAGACACACACACACACACACTAACACACACACACACACGGACAGACAGACAGACATCGCTATGACATTAGCCCACGTGTTTACAGACGTGAGCTAATAAAATCGGTCGAGACGTGCCCGAGTTTGGGCTAAGGACATGAAAAAAATGTACAAAATGGCTGCCATGCAGCCATATTGGATCATATCATGAAACAAATTGATGTGCATATGTGTGACATAGGGACATAGGTTAATGTCCCTGTACCAACTTTGAATAAATCGGTTGAGACATGCCTGAGTTATGGCTCTGTACATGAAAATATCGTAACAAAATGGCAGCACGGCAGCCATATTGGATCGTATCACAAAACAAATTGACGTGAATATGTATGACTTTGGTTAATGTCCTTGTACCAATGTCGAATAAAATCGGTTGAAATATGTCTGAGTTATGGCTCTGTACATAAAAAAATCATAATAAAAAGCCCGATGACGGCCATATATGATTGTATCACAAAACAAATCAACATGCATATGTATGACATATAAAGTAATCCTTGTACCAAATTTGAATGAAATCGCTCCTGGCATATCTGAGATATCTGCGTGAACGGACGGACGGACGGACGGACGGACATGACCGAACTATTAGTCCTAATAAAATGAGAAAAAGAAATAAAAATGTTAATATAAAATAATAATGCAAAATGAAAGAATGAAAAAATGTTAACATAATATAATAATGCAAACAAAATGAGTAAACGAAATAAAAATGTAAACATAATTAAATAAAAAAATAAAACAACATGAAAGGATGTATTAAAAGTATAAAATTTATGTAATATAATAAAATGAAAACAAAATAAACGATAAAATAAAATGTAAATATAGTAAAAATACAAACAAAATGAAAGAATGAAATAAAAATTTAAACCATACAATAAAAATTACAAACAAAATGAGAAAACGAAAAAAATGTAAACATAATGAGAGAATGAAATAAACATTTAAACATAATATAATAAAAATGCAAACAAAATACATTTGATTAAAAATGTAAACACAACGAAAAAATTCATCATAATTTAATAACATTAACACAAGTGTTTTTGCACTAATCTAGCCCCAATAATATCTAACCCCATATCCAAATGCTCTTGAAATCATTCTTTTCATCAGATTTACTTTTGGTCGATGTAACAATGAGGAGGTCTCAAGATTTGGTTTTTGTTAGATATTGACTAATATGAGAAAAAATATGTTCGTAAATTGTTTGGATTACCTTGGATGATAATTGACCTACTTTCATGTATCTCAATTACTGCAATATGAACAAGGTCCTGACGTTTAGTTTCTGTTGAATGTTGATTAGACTTGGATGACCTTGGATGCCATTTGACCTACTTTTGCGTATCTGAAGAACTACAACGGCTGCGGTTCTTGTATCAGTTGCATACGTCACATCCTATAGACAATAACTTAAACAACTTTTTAACCCTATCAATTATGTACAGATCAAATGTTCGGTTTACTTATAAGATAAAATGTTTGACTTTGGTGGGTATTGATGAGAGTATGGCGAGCTATTGTCCTAAATTAAGGGTTGGTCCTCGATGACCTTTAAGCTATTTTCACGTACCTCAGAAACTGCTACAGCCCTGCTTTTTAAAGTCTGAGTAAACTTATAGCACTCTTTGCATAGGATCTGGGTAGACCGTCAGCACAAACATAGATGTTAACATTTCGGAATCTGGCCACGATCCTCTATACTTATTTTATCAATCATTTTATCCTGGTCTAGTCCATGCATAAACACTTTCTTGTTACTTATCTGTTTGCCTGTAATTGTCTACCATTAACAGTATCTTTCCGCCCGCCTTTCCTAGATTAATGTATTCTAAATACATTTGTGTCTTAACAGGAGTAAACTCAAGAAGTAATAGGCAGAGGTAGAGTTACTTACATTTTTCGAACTTGAATTTGTGACTGAAATATTTTACCTTTCAACGTATGTTCTCGATGAAAATCATTTACTCTATCAGAGTCTTGTGTTAAATGAGTTTGTTTTTGTTTCAGATCCAATGTCGCTGAAGGTCGGAATTAGAGTACATAAGTAAGTTTCCCAATAAATAATAATAATAATAATAACAATAATAATAATAATAATAATAACAAGGCAGTATTGCTGAAGGCAATGAGTACTTGGGCCGTGATAGAGTAATTTTGAGGACAATATATACTACTATTCAAATATGGTCTTGAATTTCCTCCTGTCAATGAGGCATTTGATTAACTGGTTATTAAACGAAGCAATGGCATGACAACGGCAAAATATGTCTAGCAACTTTGTGGAGTTTGAGGCAGGGGTTCTTTATTTATAGCGGGAATTGCTTAAACTCCTTAAATATTCAAATTACAGCAAATTTCTTTTGTTCTCGATGGTAGATGTCTAATATTTAGATGGGCATATTTAGATTTCTACCCTATAGTTATCCTATATACCAAAAATCGGACATCCAGCTCTATTGGCTTGCTCAGAATTGATATGCGCATAATTAATGAGGTACAATATGTGGTGTCATAAGGTGTCCCATCATACCATTTATGAAGGGTGTAGCACTTGTGGTTACTGAGTTGTGGACAAATATATATATTTGAGGTCAAAGGTCATCGAGGTCACGTGACATTTTGTCATAATAATTGTATTGCTAAGTTATTCCTATATACCAAAAATCAGACCTCTAGCTCTATTGGCGCGCTCAAAATTATATATGCGCATAATTAATGAGGTACAATATGTGGTGTCATAAGGTGTCCTTTCATACCAAATATGAAGGGTGTAGCACTTGTGGTTACTGAGTTGTGGACAAATATGTATATTTGAGGTCAAAGGTCATTGAGGTCACGTGAAGTTTTGTCAAACAAATTATATTGTTAACTTATCCCTATATACCAGAAATCGGACCTCTTGCTCTATTGGCTCGCTCATAATTAGATATGCACATAATTAATGGGGTACAATATGTGGCATCATAAGGTGTCCCATCATACCAAATATGAAAGGTTTAGCACTTGTGGTTACTGAGTTATGGACAATAATGTATATTTGAGGTCAAAGGTCACCAAGGTCACATGATATTTTGTCAAATGTCTGAGATATCTGCGTGAACCGATGTACTCACTGATGGACTCACGGACGGATATGAGCCAATCTATAAGCCCCCTGGACTTTATCCGTGGGGACAAAAAAAACGTGTCACTGCATCCTTTAGGCAATATGAATACGATGAGAAACTAAATTTTTATTTTTCTTGGCATCATACATGCGAGTCTATGGAGAACTGCCTTATACATGGGAGTCTATGGAGGTGTAAACTAAAAAGTCCTCTAACACGGCCAAATTTGATAGCATTGTGAAACAAATCGACGTGCATCTGTATGGGGTTGGGTACTAGGCGTGAACGGACGGACGGACGCACGGACATGACCAAACCTATAAGTCCCCTCGGACTTCGTCCGTGGTGATTAAAAACAACGCAACAGTTATTACAGCTACACCGGCGGTAGGTTCATATCCAGAGCCCCGTACGGTCTGCCGCCGTCGCTTGAAAACAATCTCATGCACCCGGCCATATGGGCAGCTGGCCGGATGCATGACTTCCGGAGAAGGCGAGCTGTCACGTTCAAGTCAGGATTATTTGTCGATCAAATTTCAGTAAATTTACCTTACCTAGATGAAATTTGTCTATAGGCTGAAATTTCGCCGAAGTTTGACAAAATTACATCGATTTTTCAGGTTCATATGCGACATTTTTGAGTTTTGAGTGCAGACAGAAATAAGTTTTGAGGCAACGTGGCTGCGACCCCATGTTGACCCCTAGCCTGCGTACGATGCTATGTGCTACAGCTAACACACAGCATCGTACGCAGGGCCAGCGAGAGAGTTGCCGACATCGACGGTTATTTACGAGAAGTGAATAAAAGACTGTCATTTTTGGAAGCGATCGAGTAGCTGAGGTAGGCTGGGATACGACTTGGGCCCAAGAACGCTGAATTTCGGCAGTAATTTGGCTTTTTACGTCTAGTCCCAAAATGGATTTGAAGTCACCGACCCAACGTACGGGTCTTTGCAGGGCTGTGGTGAGCGGGGCGGTAGCTGTAGCGGAACACACAGCATCGTACGCAGGGCTAGTTGACCCCCAAGTGAAAATGTGTTCGCGATCAAATCTTCCTATATTTTTTTCAGAATTTTCAACAAAATCATTGCTTCTTACATCTTTTGTAAAATATAAAATACTAAAATAAAACTGCGATGTGCCAAGTCTCCAGATTTCTAAAATATCGTTCGTTGACCGTTCGACGCAAACTTGTGACGCAGTTGAAATTCAATACTGACCGCCAAATAATCTTAATGAGACGAGATCAGTCTAGACATCCTCCAAATTATCCAACCATTCGCATTGGAGTTCAGCTCGCTTAGAGTATCATAACATTTTTCGGCCTTCTTTTAGATCGACCCTAATATCTCCCATTTAGGAAATAAATACACAAGCTACCTCGACAAAACTTCGTGCACCATCCAAGACCAAACGCACTACAAATCTGTCTTGACGTCATCATCTCCTTACATGGTAATCGGCATACCGTATTTTTTAGCAAAGGGGACACAGAATACGTCGGAGTATTCAGTTTCAAAACGTATTACATTGTGTGATGTTGTCAAAAAAAGGTCATGTTACTGCAGTGGTATAAATTACAAAACACAAAAGTTCAAATCAGTTTATTTTGGACTGGCTTTACCCAACATTTCATATTGTTTCTTATGCCAGATTTGACCACGTGCTTACTGGCGACCCCTTTTCATGCAAATTTTGTGTCAAATGATGTGTTCCCTGGAAAAACAAACGTACGATTTCTAAATGAAGGAGGCGAAATTTGCCCTCAAGACGCAAAACTATCCCTTTGGGATGTACCTAGCTATTTTTAACGAGCTTCTCGAATCTGCAGCTCTATTTCGAAATGATGGTCTGGTTTTCTCAGCTCAAGGATAAGTGTTCTCCATCGCTTGTGGCATTACTATTCTCAACCGGGGTACAGTTTCCAGTCGTAATGTTTTTCATTGTGTCCGGGATATAAAACCTTTCCTTTTCAAACTTTCTCTTTGATTAACACTAATCCACATCTTGTCAGTGATTAAACATGTTTCAAGTTTAAATGTTAAATTCTGGTCTCGAGCCCTCCTGTTCGACCAAACCGAAATTACCCCTCCCACTTTGGCTCGTCCAGTGGGTGTAGCAAGGGTCGTGCCATCGCCTAGGAAACGGAGGGTGCATTAATTGTTGCATTTCGATGCACATTTTGATTATATTCAGAAGATTTTGTGGCAAAAACTCAGATAGAGAAGCATTTATATTCACATCTCACTTATTCAAGACTGGCTGAGAGCAGCACTTCCATTCAGTTAACATCATTACGCCATTTATTATGCCAAGAAAGATGAAGCCAATACATTTTGCCCTCCCTGGTCTCAGCCAGAAATGGTTATACCTTATAGTTTTTTCCCACGGAATGAAAACAAATGTACTGGGCTGAGGCCCAAGTACAATAATATAATAATATAAACAACAACAACAATCATCATCATCATCATCATCATCATCACCTTATCATCATCATCATCATCATCGTTGTTGTTGTTGTTGTTGTTGTTTTATTAGCCACTGTTGTTCGTTGTCAAGCGAACACAAATAGTCAGTGGAATTTATTTCAGACGTGATCTCAATGGGAGCTTGTATGTTTTGTCGATTTTGTATTTTCATAAAATGATTTTCTCTGTAATTTTCACTGAATACTATTTATCCCATTGGGATATCTTTTGTTCGCCGGAAAGAGGGGAGAGCAATCAGGGCCAGCCATTCTGAAGATTAAGAGGCATCTCAACATTTCAATATACGCTGTTCCAAGACAGACTAGCAAAAAAAAACAAAAAACAAAAGGGGATTTTGCTCAGTGATTTTCCAAATGTAATGTTAAACAGTGCAACTTAAGGTTTTTTCATTATTACTGAAATTTGCATCTGTAGAAATCTTATGTTTGCATCACTTGGTACTTTGGCCAATGTACTAAAACTGTACACACCACTCAAAAACACAAATGTTCCGTCAACTTACATTGATTACTTCAAAGCTTTAGAAATGAATCTTGCTGTGGTTGTCCTTACGAAATTTCTGACCATCTTCTCCTTCAGATTCAATGGCAACGAAATGCACACCTTACGAAAATATACCTTCTGCCGACGATTCAGCTGTGACACAGAGAACTATGACCAAGCAAATACTAATTGGTAAATATTCTAAAGTTGACACAAGAACACTTTGTATGACCAATGTCCTTAAGCTCAATATTACAAGCCTGTATAATTTTTACCTGTCTGTCGGCTTGTATGTCTGTCTACATGCATGTGTACATGCATGAACGAGTCACTGAGAAGAATACCTGTTTATATGTAGTATAGGAGCCAATATTAATTTTATCAATGGATGTTTTCAATGTTGTTCATTGGCTTTGTTTTTTCTACTTTGTACACGAAACTGAAAACAAAACGATATTGATTAAAATAAGTTCATAATCTAACATTAATGAGTTCAAACACAAAAGGTTTATCGAAATAATATTTTAAATTTTAAATTTTGCTTAGCGGATGCAGAGTCAGTACAATACACAAATATGAAGGAAGTTCACATATTACATCAGAAAGCACTGAAGTGGAGGGTATGTCACGTGGCAATGAGTTTCGCGATGACGCGATGACGTATGTGAACTTGCCACATGAGGATTGTCGAGAGACAACGCTACAGGAGGGTGTCTACGAATTACCTCAGTAATCAATTCCTTCAAGAGATGTTGGCTCTTTGCTTAATGACGGATGACAATGCAAACAATGGTAAGGCTTACGTTTGCGAACGCATACAATATGAGAACGTGCCACTGCTTTAAGTTCCGGTGCCAAAGACGTCAACACACGTATCGGATGTATGGTGCGACCCTTTAAACGGAGCGACTTGTGACAGAGAACAATGCAGCAAAAAACACAGATATTCAAATCAGAATCAAATCAAAAGTGAAAGTTAATACAAGCTGCCTGAATGAAAATTGCCCGCTTGCCTAACCTGACTGTACAATATAATTTTTCATTACTGTAAGTCGTACATTTTATCACATTTCATCAAGTGATTCGATTGATATTTGACAATTACAAAAGACACAGAATGGTTCCTTGTGCTGTCATAAATGTAAAAAATATTGCGATTTAGCCCATAAAACTTTTGAGTAATATGTCGGGCAAGTGTTCAGAGAAATAAAGGCGATAGGAGTCACATATAACAGGTTCCACAAGTTAAAGAACACACTTGTGTAACTTTCTCTTAATCGACCGGCTATTGATTTGGGAACTTACAAAATAACCATATATTTCTAAAATTAAAGAAACGATCACATAGCATAATTGTTATAACATATCAAGATATCATCTCGAAAACTTAAAATCCATCTGATGTTTCTGTAATTTTATAAAACTCTACGGAACTCAGTGTACTTAACGTTGCTATGTTTTTGACTGACCTGACACCTTCTGACATACAAAGTAGTTAAAAGTCACAAAATTCTATACTCTGTCAAGGTATAACAAACGTTCCTGAGACAATGGTTTAGAACATAATCCTTATAAATACTTTGTGCTCTGCTTGGCTGGTAGGATTTCTTTCAAACACCGGCTATATGACCAGCATATTTGCATTACATACAAATTATACTTTTTGAATTCCCTTTAGTTGTGATTTTGAAGGATTTCTTTCACGCCCCGGATGTATCAAAGTGAGTTTTCATCATTGATTTTAGTAATATTGAAGGGAAACAGTAATGTTGGAAGACTTCGTGTTATTTTGTCTGTCTTTCTGCTTTCCAGTAGACATAATTTACGATTTGTTTCACACAGGTAGACTGTGCAAATAATCGTACCGTAAAAGGTCATCGAAAACTAAAACAGCCTTTATATTTTGCCTAGGGCGCGTGTTCAAGACCTGCACTTTGTGAAAGAATTATGACTCATTCTTTCGATTATATGCCATTACGTTCATTGTGGTGCGTGATATACCTTATCTTACACGATCGGTATCTAGAATACATACCGATCGATATTAAACGAGTATTTGAGACATAAAAACCGCAAAATATAGTATTTTAGCACACATGAAGACAATAGAAATCAAGTTTCATGATAGATAATAAACATGCTTATATCTTTCACAATCGACTTCTTTCGTTTCATGGTATTGTGTGTGAACGTTTACTGTCTGAGTTCTCCGCCATTTTTTCGTTCAGATTTGATCAACATTTTTAACATGTCTACCAGAAAAATACTATGTCTTCTTTCTGTTCTCAAAAAATAGCTGGTGACATTTTATTGATATTATTCTGTGTTTTTGCCTCTCCCATACTAATATATATATTTGTTACAACTACGCACGACCATCAATTTAAAAGGATTTGGAGGTGACGGTTGAGCAAAAATCCCGGATGCATTGTTGTGCGTTACTCCAAACTATCGATAACTCATAACGGTGAATTACGGGCGCCTGTGACCTAATATCTACTTCCATGTTCATACTCAATTATTACAAACAGGCCAGACTCGCCTGATTCCCTTTCCTTATCTGCCGTTAACTATCTAGACTAATATCAGACATGAATATACAGAAATTTTCTGGAATATTTTGAGTCTCACTAAATTTCTTGTTATCCGCCAGCCAAGTCATCTTCTAATAAACCTACAGTATTGAAAATGTCACATCACTATAGAATATTTAAGATGTCATATCAATCTTCAAACAAAACTAAAATAGCAAAGTTCTCTGTTAAGGTTCGTTATACCAGCAGGTATTAAGGAACGTTCAGTTATTATGGCTAAGGGTGGGCAGGCAAATTCTTCTAGTGCATCAGTCAGAACAAGTAAACCCACCTACCAAATTGAATACGATAAGATGAAAAAATTTCATGACTCCTTCCCATTGATTGAGTAAAGCTGCACACACACTCACCTCTTGGGGCGGCGATAGAATCCAAATTTTTTCAAATTAACCCCCCTAACAAACTTACAATGTGTTCGAATCTCCCCTTCTTACTTTATTTAAAGTTGTTTGAAATCCCCTAAAAGGGATTGGACAGAAATTACAGTTTGGTCGCAATTTTTTACGCAAGAAGTTTTGAATTGTTATGAAATTTCACGCATTTTGGCAAACTGTGGCTGATATAGCTCTTTGTCCAAAAATATAAAATCATAATACATGGGAGTCTATTTGGAAAACTATTACATTGTGAAGGTGAAGTACTTGCAGTTAATCAGTATCAGTTCATTCAAAAGAGCAGTTGCCTGCAGGGTTTTGTGGATTTCTCATCAGTATTAAGACAATAAAACATTGGATAAACGCGAGGTCATATAGCTAACTACTAAGCGAAGTTGCTTTGTAATTACCTAATTTGACATGGCAATTACTCGTAAGTCTGTTGTATTTGTTTGTCTGCAAAATTGATTAAATGAACTCTGTGGAGTGGTTAGACGGATTTAAATCAGCCACTTTATGGTTAAGGCGTATCGAAACTAATTACGTCATGTCGAATGCATGAAATCTTTAATGGCGTGGTATTTGGGTTTCACGACACGAAACCTTTGACCGAAAGGCTAAAAGCGTATTATTTAAAATAGTTTACCGGGACGGGCAACCATACCGACAAAATGAACCCTTAAGTAGTTTAACAGACTCCATGATTTGAACAATTAAATGTTAATACTCGTTCTCACTTATTAATATCTAAAAGATCGAGTCGACACTCGTATTTCCACGGGGAAAAGTTGGGTCATAGCCCTGTCAAGTAATCGCTAAGTATCTCACAAAACTATCATAGACACTCGTAGAGCCTGTACATTTGTTACAATGTACATTCCCATAGACTATAATAATTAATCGCTTTTCGTGTGCAATTGACAAAAAACCCGATTAATTTAGTGGTAGAAATTGGGTCAGTTTCACTTCTTCATCACGTATCATAACACTGGGTGAGCCTGAACGCAAGAAAAGTCAAACCTGACTAGATATTTTCTAAACTTCAAAAAAGCTAAAATTGTTATTTACGGACTAATATGACCGAAACCTACCTATGAAGGCAAACATCTTCTGATACCTCATAATTCTTTCAAATCACGTCAGCAATGCATGCGAAATGTCGTGACTTGGTATACCGTTGCGAATGCTGTAAAATTTTTGATAGCAATTATGTACAAATGGAAACATTTCCTCGAATTGCGCAATGATCATTACAATTACGCTTACCGAAAATTGCATTTTAACAATGTCAAAATCACGAATGCAGACATTATCGCTCGTCAGGGGGCTTTTTAAGGACAGCTGTGCGGTCTTGGAAACGAATGAGAAAATGTATGATGGATGCAAAATCGATTAAGATTATAAATTAAAATTAATTTTAGAGCGAGAGTGGGAGAGGCAGAGAGAGAGAGAGAGGAGAGAGAGAGAGAGAGAGAGAGAGAGAGAGAGAGAGAGAGAGAGAGGAGAGAGAGAGAGAGAGAGAGAGAGAGAGAGAGAGAAATCTACGTACAGAGAGACAGAGAGACAGAGAGACAGGCAGACAGACAGACATACGGGTAGACAGACAGAGGGGAGGGAGGGAGGGAGGGAGGAGAGAGATGCTGAGAGACAGAGACAGATAGACCGACAGACAGATAACAGGAAGACAAACAGGCAGACAGATTTATACCTATTTATCATATGTTCGTAATTATTTCATACAGAAAGTGAACCAATGGACCCTTCTTGTATGTTGAATACCCGTAGTTCTATTGATCGTTATAGATATAGCGGTCCCATTTCAGTTCGGCAATATCCAAATAGTGTGACATATACATGAGTTAAAGAATAAAATCACCTCTGACCAGACATTACGTCGGTTAGTGTTCAGACACAATTTATCTGCCGTACACTTGAATGTGTATTGTAAATGGTTCTAGAGTTTGTGACTATATTGAAATATATGAAGGAAGGTTACCAGAACAATGGTCCTATTGATGTAGTCTACTTATAGTGTAATATTTATATTTTGTGAAGACATGAAATATTGGGTACTTCTGCTAAATTGTGAAGGGAAAGGATAGCTTAAAACTGTTGGAAAAACTAAAGGTTGAAAATTACGTACATTTTCCATATGAATCATCTCCTTTAAGAGACTGATATATGAATCCCAGTATCCGACTTGCGTTTGCTTTAACGTTGTATCTTTATTAAGTCTGTCATCTTGAATCCTTTATGTACCCAACTGTATCCACAAATTAAAATTTACTCCTCGAACTAATTTGATTCTGAACTATGGCCTTTCAACACTTGAGAAACTGGATAGTGAACTTGCATGTTCTATGATAGCCGGGAGCTCCGCTTTCGAATACACGGGGACGCGGGTGTTGTCAACAAGGCAGACCACAGTCCTTGTCGCTGACGAAAACACATTTTAAGAAGTGGTTTTCCGCATTGAAAAACCCCAAAAGGAAATATACTTTTTACATATTAGGGTACAATAATTGTCGGGCACGCCTACAAATCTGATAGTTTTAGGCTTACTTTTGGAATTTACAAACTTTGAGTCATTGAGTGCAATTCTACTATAAGGCTACAGGCCCATTTTCCACCAACAGGTTAGGGGTCGTGTAGGTCTTTAGCCAAAAAATGCACACTTCAGTCTTGTGATTTTGAAAGGTTACAGATGCTTCATGCCAAATATAAATGTTGTACTGCCTTGCAAACACAAACGACGAGGTGTTTTTGGTCAGGCGACAGACTCAGGTCACTCACTTCCAGGTTTCGATGTGGCGACGTATACAATGAGAAATGAAAGGGAAGTATCCCAATTTTAAGCTATCTTTTCCCTTCCGTGGGTGGCCCGAGTCGGTCGCCTGACCTAAAAACCTGAAACTAAGGTGCACCAAATGTTTAAAAAATATTTATGACGAAAGTGTAAATATAAACTGTCAGTTCTTAAATGCGTATGAATAGTACATAGAAAGCTATTGGTCTTAAAATATATGGGAAGTATTAAATATAGGTACAGATAAAGATTGAGTACAATAAAAAATATAAAAATCTAATGAAAATACAGAAAATAGGACATTGTAAGTTATTCTTTGAAGCGACTAAGGAAATAAATGGAAAGGCATAAACACAATTAAGCCTCTAGTAAGTTTGCAACGACTTTGAAAAAGGTTGTACACATACTTATTTTTAATTAACATGATTGGAACTAATTTGGGATAATTGGATGGAGAAGAAATGTCGATTTAATCTACAAATGTAATCTCATCTGCTTTTCTTTCTGTATTACACACTTGTTTTTATGAGTAATTTGCAATATTGCAACATTCAGCTATATGGCACCTAACACTTTTGAGAAATTTGCAAAATATGAAAATCCAATTATCCCAAATTAGTTCCAATCGTGTTTAATACATATGTAATAATTCGCACAAAAATTAAAAAATTCAATGAATTCTGGTTTTACAAAAAAGTAAATGATCTTTAAAAACAAGACGAACTACACAAAAACACGATAAAACATCATTAAAAAGCTATTACCATTTTGAATAAAACTATGACCAAAACAACTCAAATGTGAAACTAATTTCCGTGCACGGAGGAAGAACAGAGGGCATTTGATCTCCGGGTGTACGACATATATTAACTCGAGTAGATATTAGATGACATTATAGTCATTAAAGTGTGAGTACGTACTACAAGCTTCAAATAATGCCGATTTCCTCTCGTAGAAATTACATATTGTGGCAATCTGGAAATTTCACCGTTCATATTCTATTTTATGACCACGATTTCCACGCATAAGTTGGGATACAGACATAATAATCAATAGACATCATCAATATTACCGTCATGAGCACCATCAATTGGAGGAGCAACAAACAGTGATCTTGCCCTTTTTATCATGAGCTATTTAAGCAATTATGTACCCTCTCCCGGCCCATAATTGACGAAAGAAAACTATAACGTAATGTACGAGGCGAAGCCGAGTACATACATTATAGAGTGCAAAGTTTGCTTGAGTCCATTATGGGCCGGGAGGGGGTATATTATTGCTATTATTTATAGTTTTAACAATACCAGTGAATTTGTAGAAGTAGAAACGAATGAAAAGGAAATTTGGAACTTATCTAATAATTATTATGCCATTATTGTAAAGCCCGCTTTTCTCTCTCTATGCGAGGGGACCGACCATATCAGCTGCCATCGTGAATCTCCATGTACAATGATTTCTGGGTAGGGTTCAAATGCAGGTCAAATAATGAGTTCAGATAATAAAGGAGGTCAAATAATTGCAAGATAATTCCGTAATTATGGCCAGATAATCGCCTAATGAAGGGCAAATAATGACACAAAAATGACCAAATCACCAAATAATGGCACAATAATGATGAGATAAGTTCCACATCAAGACATTAATGCCGGAATAATGGCAAAAGAACCGAATTAACATAATAATTTCATAATAATGTCAAGATAATATCAAGATAATGTCGTAATTATGACCAGATTATCACACAATAAAGATCAAATAATAACATAAAAATGACCAAATATGGCATAATAATGAAATAATTAAAGGCCAAATACTGACATCGCCAAATCACCAAATAATAGAATATTCATAATGTGATAATTTTGGCGATGTTCTCACCCATAGATCAACACGATCATTATTATGTCGCTAGTAGTACAGCATTCAATTGCAAACGATATCAACAGAGTTCAACAATGTTATTCAATTGCTTAAATTGTCATTAATAATTGTGTCTATAAATTTAATTTTCGATGGCTTCTTGAGAAGAGCTATTTCATTCGGCGAACGAGAAATTTCGACGTAAACGGGTGCTTGAAAGGTGCAGTTGACAAACATACTGGAGAGTCTCCGTCACGAAGTCGTAAACAAGGCAAGGTGAACCACAGACAAGGAGAAAAAACAATGAATTAAAGTTGTCTCCGATTACAGTCAGTGCATCAGAATTTGGTAGCCGAGATGTTAGATCAACGGAGAGTCCACGGTTGTCATGATTGTTGGCAGTAGCTTACCTTGGACCGAGACTTTGAATGAGTATTTTCCGTAGATACTTCCGGTCAAGGTTGATGACAGCTGCCGTTGTTGGCCCGTTTGAGACTGGTTCGAGTAGCCTTTCACGCTTTCATAGTTTACATGGCCACTGACATACATAATATGGCATGTGTCTAGGAGTTTGCAAGCGTACTGAGTTCTGTTTCACCTATATGGCAACGAAGCGAACCATGTGTCCACACCGTAGTAGTAGTACTAAATACTGCAGCGTATCGGATGGGGACCGCATGCTGAGCACGAGCCAGACAGCAGACGACCATGTGCAAAAAATTGATAAATCGTACAGTAAGACATTATTATCAATATTGTGCACAATTATCAAGATTTATCGTTTTCTGAATTACATGGTTATCCCATACTTTCCCTCCTTTTAAATACGGCGTTTTCCAAAAAAAAACTTGTATTGTTATGCTCGCCGTAGGGCCTCGATGCTGAATAATGGAATAAATAATAATGTGGAGATATGACGTCACCAAATTTTTTGGTATTGACAAAACTATAATATAATATTAAATATAAATTAAATATAGCACTCTTGGAAACCTATTTAGCATTTTCACTTCAGCTACTTGTTAATTTTGCATATTTAATGAGCTTTCATATATTAGAGATATATTTGATCTGACTTAATCAAAATTCACGAAGCTGATTGGAAATTTTTACATTAATGAACTTTTCAAAATTAGTGAAAAGTGAAGGAACATGGCCAAATTTGATCAAAGTGCTATGTATATTGATGATAAAGCTCATATAATAGCAAATAAAGACATACATGTACTATGGTTTCGCATCAGTTCATTTAACATATTAATTTACATATTTAATAAACCTTCACAATTCGATAAGAAAAAGTTCGAAGGACTTTACCAAAGGTAATTGCACTTGTTAGTAAATTTTGTAAACCGGTTACACAATGACTGCGATAAAAATATATTTTGTTATTTTCAATTCGGGCAATCTGTGGTGAATATTACTCATGATGTCAATCATAACACTTTTAATGACGTTGCAAACATGTGATAAAAGTTTCAATTTACAGACAACTGCAATATTTACGAAAGGACGGAGCATTTTCAGTTCATATCTGGTTATCTTGAGCGATACTGAAGTTATCTCAACGAGTGATGCATGGTATCCTGCTGTGGTACTTTTCATGACCGAAAGTGTCAGGCTAATATTAGATACACGTAATGAGATGTGCAATAAACGTTTTTCCAACTGCATTATTGCACGTATTTACGAAACTTAGCAAGGTACAGCAATATAATACGGTGACAGAGATGGAAAGACATGACGGTAGACGCTCTTGACGATGTTTATTCATCTAGAGGGAATAAAGAAAACCAGAGGTAAGACAAAGCAACAATACGTCAAAATAATTTCTTATGAGCGCATAAGATGTGGCATTCACTAGGCTCTCTATGACATGTATAATAAGTAATAATTTGATCGCATCGGATTTTTCTATGTATTGCAACCATATTTTATTCCACATAAATTCGAAATACTCTGATACATATGAACGTACAAGCAAAACGTATACACAATTACATGAGCAAGAGAACAGTTGCCATTTCATATTTTTGGATTCTTTACCGTAATATTCACCCTTGCTATCGTTGTCACACTTATCATATAATGTTGAGACAAGGCGATAAATAGTTGAGTATGAAGCAGTTTGGTTAGTGTGTAATTGATAAAGCTACATAGTCAGCCTTGCTGCGTTTATGGATATGTTGAAAGACAACGCGAAGGTAATTTCAAAATTCAGTATAATTACAAACACACATTCCAAGGCCATCAAATTCAATATACCATCAAGCAAGGGGATGGCAGCATGGGTATTAGTCGAGATAAATTACGGGACTTTCACTGACACAAAGCCAAGGAAGCTTTCAGATAATTAAGAATATTACGACTCCGTGAAAAGAGTCGTTCTATCTTACCTTAAAATATGAAATACAGCTATACATATTCACAATATGACAATTTTCAAAATATTCAAAATTTCACAATTCACAATTTTTCATGTTTTTGCCAGGTGATTCAAAGGAAACGATGAGTACGATATTCAAAGCCTTGCAAACATGCCACACAAATGTATACACTAAGTTCTTTATACTCACATTTTGCACTACGGTACAGCTAAGAAAACAACGACGCTAATCACAAAGGAATAAAGTTGAACGGTTTCACTTTTGCCTGTGATAAGGAAAGACAGACACTTTCTAAGACAGGAGGGACTTTTTCACATTTACTCAGCTCGAATAGCAGTCATCAAGTCAGAGGGACAATAAGGTGATACGTTTTATGCATATTTTTTTTGTTTTTGTTTTTGTTTAGTGTTTCATTCAACTTTTACCAATAGTTTTCTGGTCTGCTGCTTTTTTGGATTCATTTGCTGCCATGGAAACAATGAAGTTTTTACCGCCTTATTTAACTCATATTTCTTTTTATATAGTCAACTCAGGTATGCAAACCGTTTAAAATTAATGGTAAATTTAAGTAAATTTTTTATCTTGTCCCAAATTTTGCGTGGTTATCATTGATGTGATACTTTTTATGTGAAGGACATTGTTTAAAGCTTCTGAAATGAAAGTTTAAGCAGCAATTAGAATCCTGCATTGTATATTAAGCAGAGTTATAGTCATGTCTTTCGAGACGCGTTGGGAAACCGCAGCAATCACATTAGGTACGCTAGTTGATGACTGGCGACTTTCACTATAGGAGGCTTGATTCGTGCTGCAAAAGATATTAGCCGCGTCTGTGCTACTAACAGTAGCTTTAACTACTGTGTTATTGCCACAGCAGGCGTAACATACCCAACTATAAGACTTCGTTTTTTTCTGAAAGGAGAATCGTCAATTTGTGTCTCTACAAAGCGGGTAACATGGTCATTGTTCACAAATCATTGAAAAGTACCTTGGGGTCTTGCTCTTGACACTTCGTTATCTTCATTATGACCTTTATTTCCAATCCTACTTTTGGTGACTTTTGGTTTTTCTGTTGGTACTGCAATGAAAAATGGATGAACCCTTCAGTCCAGTTGAAACCGTGTTAAAAGTGGAAGATCCTGTCTATTTCGAGTGCCATGTCGATTGATTAGTCACAAACACTGGAACCATTTACAATACACATTCAAGTGTACGGCAGATAAATTGTGTCTGAACACTAACCGACGTAATGTCTGGTCAGAGGTGATTTTATTCTTTAACTCATGTATATGTCACACTATTTGGATATTGCCGAACTGAAATGGGACCGCTATATCTATAACGATCAATAGAACTACGGGTATTCAACATACAAGAAGGGTCCATTGGTTCACTTTCTGTATGAAATAATTACGAACATATGATAAATAGGTAAATCTGTCTGCCTGTTTGTCTTCCTGTTATCGTCTGTCGGTCTATCTGTCTCTGTCTCTCAACATTTCTCTCCTCCCTCCCTCCCTCCCTCCCCTCTGTCTGTCTACCCGTCTGTCTGTCTGTCTGTCTGTCTGTCCTGTCTGTCTATCCGTACGTAGATTTCTCTCTCTCTCTCTCTCTCTCTCTCTCTCTCTCTCTCTCTCTCTCTCTCTCTCTCTCTCTCTCTCTCTCTCTCTCTCCGTAGATTTGTCACCAACTGGCCACTGCGTGAAAGTGTCGTACGTTTGTCCCGAGGAAGACTGGCTGTCATGTTCAATGAAAAGCAAATGTTTTCTTCTCGGATCTCAAAGGTCTCTTTGCATTTCTTCACTAGCTCCTCCTGCGTGCTAGCCCATATTTCAGTGAAGTTATCACACCAAGTCATCCACATCTATGCTCAAATCACAGTCTTATCTCTCCGATAGAACCCAAATTATTTCAGTGAATAACTTGTTTTCAGACGCATCATCACTTTGTTCTGGGGTCCCAAGGGTTTTTTCCTCTTGGTCCTGTACACTATAAATCTAGCTTTGATATTTTCAGAAAGTATTCTGATGAACAACATGGTTTTTTTTTCTGATGACAACCAGCTTTACAGAGTAAGCTACGCGTGTACATTAAATCATCAGTCACAAACATAAAAAACTGTATCGCTGACGTCAAGACCTGGATGAACTATAGCAAACTCCAATCCAATGACAGCAAAAGCTAGGCTATGTTAGTTGTGTCCTAAATATCATCTTTAAAATTATCCTCGTTTTCTACTTGTATATGTGTTGTAGAGTCTGGCATTAACTCAGCTTATAACGTCAAAATATAGGTATCACTCTTTATTATCATCTAAATATGTCCGAACACATTGAAGAAGTGTGTCAAGGGGCCAACATTCAGCTTAGGTGCGTAGTTTCCATTCGTCACTGTCTCTCGAAGCTATTGAAACACTTATTTGCACATTTGCTCTTTCTCGATTCGATTATCGTCAATCTCTTCAGTCCGGCCGCCTCAAATCGTTTTGATAGGACATACAAAGAGTGAAAAATTTTGCCACTCGGCTTTTTTGTAAAACAAACAACATCTGACCACATCCAACCTCTTCTGCAACCTCTGATCTTCCTATCACATCCCGCATCCGGTTTAAGTTGCAATGACTTGCTTCATTTAAATTTCCGAAACGGTATCTCAATATGTTACTTATCTTCTTGACCGGTATTGTCATTCAAGATGACTTCGATCTTCTTCTGACTCCGGTCTTCTCCAGAACCCACGGGGAAACAAAACATCTTTAGGTGAACGATCATTCTCCTTCCCTGGTCAGACTCCTTTGAATAGTTACCCCCTTTAATCTCCGGTACTCCTTGTCCTTGTCATGTTTTCGTCGTGCTCTAAAGACTTCTCTATTCAAACGATAGCTTACTTACTTCTTAAGGATTGTATAACATTGAGTTCGTAGAGAAAAGGCGCTTTGTATAAATGTAAATTCATTTACGTATTATTGTTTGTCATCTAGAATGCATTTTATTTATTTCGCTTTTATACGGATAGTATTAGACTATGGAGGTAAAATATACCTCCATGATTAGATGTTCATTAAGAAGACATCGACGTTGAAACAACTCAAAATTTCACGACTTACTTACCAATTACTTTAAGGGTTGCTTGTTTATGTTGGGGATTAGCTTTGAATTGTGCACATTGCCACCTGCTCTGCTCGTCAGGCAAGCTTAGATTTTTAATCAGAAGGTTATATTCTCCATTACTTTGGTCGCCAATGATGGAAAAACGTTCCAGAGGTGATTGGTTGCCGAGAGAGATCAAGTAAGGCAAGTTGTCGGGCTTGATCTGCGTCCAGACAGGTGCGGTGCTTCCCGGACAAAGTTGAAAACCACACATTAAGGTGACATTTCCTCCGTCGATACCCTGCGAGTCCACTGGGGAAGTGATCCATTCAGGAGTACATGTACCTACAGTAAAAATGAAGATTGTCAGACTTGACTGAGACTGCACACATATTTGAACACATTAAATCCTCATGTATGCCGTTGAAGGAGTGACTGACAGACATTGTTTCGAAAGTTTCATACGCTGGGAACTTTATCTCAGTTGACAAGCTGATTGATTAAACTATCCTTCGAAACAGAAGAAATTCAACTCTTTATTCGATGCCGATACATATATACATATATATATATATATATATATATATATATATATATATATATATATATATATATATATATATATATATAATGAGCTATGGAATGAGAAAAGGGCCCTCTTGGCTATAAAAATTACTGTTTGAGTTTTTTATCATAATATTATACTATGACACTTAAATTTTCATTCGATCAACTTTTTAGGGTCAGGTCAGGCCGAATTTGCATATGTATCCATAATTTGAATATGTAATGAGTTTACTTGGCTTCAGTAATGTTGATTACAATTACAAGTACTCATATACAGCTAATTATTCAGGTTTTCCTGCAATTGCATAGGTTGTTTTCAATATTGAATATAATGTATTGTGTTTCTGTCATATTGCAGGGCTTTCCTTTTCAAAATTAGACTTATTAAAATAAATAAGCAATATTGAAAAGGGTGGAACATTGCCAGCAACTGCAATATTTTAAAGACAAACTGAGAAACTAAGAAAAATATAACCAAGTCTCTCTGAAAAGGACAGTAGCTTTTTCCTTTTGATAGTTTTCCAGTATCTTTGTTCTTTATATCAAATATTTTTCTCATTCTTATTTTTAAAGTATTTTAAAACATTAAAATTTGTCAAGCTGCATTAGCTAAAACACATGACTGTAAGTCCAGACTGAAATTCATGCTGCCGACAGGATTACACATTTTGTGTGCTTACACTGCAGCGTGTCTATTTGTGATTCTTGCAATCATAATAAGTCATCACATCAAAGACAGCACGACACAGGTTGTGAGTTTTAATACTGAAAAATTCATCGACCATTTCATCATTAGTAATGTCTGTCTCTGTAATATTACTGTTGACCATAGTTTCTTGGCAGACAGTCCATGTAGCAGATAATGACATGCTAATAAGATGCATATGTACGGAGTTACAGGTTGGCCTTGCCGGAGTTCCAGTATATCTGTGTCAAGTATCAACTAAAGTTACACCATTACACAGTAGAAGCGAGATTTTTGTTACACCTATATTACTACCTTACCTACGTCTGATTAACCCGGCCTCTGTACGAAGTTGCGTACTAAGTTATGAAGTTAGATGGGACTGGTTGAGGGCGTCCTACACATTCCAATGTGTACGTCGGGGGACTTACGTATAGTAAGTTGCAGTAAGAGAACTATGCGGGGGCCTGTATCAAGTTGCGTACTTACATAGTTACAGAGTTAGGCTAGGGCAACTATGCCGGGGCCTGTACCAAGTTGCGTACTTTGATACATTGTTACAAACTTAGGCCGGGGAAGTATGCGGGGGCCTGTACCAAGTTGCGTACTTACTTAGTTACAGAGTTAGGTTTGGGGAACTAGGCCGGGCCCTTTACCAAGTTGCGTACTTACATAGTTACAGAGTTAGGCTGGGGGAACTATGCAGGGGCCTGTATCAAGTTGCGTACTTACTTAGTTACAGAGTTAGGCTGGGTGAACTACGCGGGGACATGTATCAAGTTGCATACTTACTTAGTTACAGACTTAGGCTGGGGGAACTACGCGGGGCCTGTACCAAGTTTCGTAGTTACATAGTTAGGCTGACAGAAGTATGCAGGGGCCTGTACCAAGTTGGGTAGTTACATATAAGTTACAGACGTAGGCTGGGGGAACTATGCGGGGGCCCGTACCAAGTTCCGTATTTACATAGTTACAGAGTTAGGATAGGGAACTATGCCGGACCCTCTACCACATTGCGTACTTACTTATATAGTTACAGAGTTAGGCTGGGTGAACTATGCAGGGGCCCGTATCAAGTTGCATACTTACTTAGTTACAGAGTTAGGCTGGGTGAACTACGCGGGGACATGTATCAAGTTGCGTACTTACTTAGGTACAGACTTAGGCTGGGGGAACTACGCGGGGCCTGTACCAAGTTTCCTAGTTACATAGTTACAGAGTTAGGCTGACAGAAGTATGCAGGGGCCTGTACCAAGTTGGGTACTTACATAGTTACAGAGTTAGGCTGGGTGAACTACGCGGGGGCCTGTATCAAGTTGCGTACTTACTTAGTTACAGACGTAGGCTGGGGGAACTATGCGGGGGCCCGTACCAAGTTCCGTATTTACATAGTTACAGAGTTAGGCTAGGGGAACTATGCCGGACCCTCTACCACATTGCGTACTTACATAGTTACAGAGTTAGGCTGGGTGAACTACGCGGGGGCCTGTATCAAGTTGCGTACTTACTTAGTTACAGAGTTAGGCTAGAGGAACAATGTGGCCACTTTTCTCATTGGAAAACCTTAAAATCACAATTTCTTGACTTCAAAACACATACGAAGGTATAATGTTACAATGTCATAACAAATCGCATTTCTTCAAATATATGTTAGATGTGAAACCCCGATTTTATGTTAATTTTTTCATTGAAAATCTGCGTCCACGAACCACACTCACTTCATTCATTTTGTCATAAATTTCATCTTCTTTTCATTGACATGGTTTGGTCTGATTCATAGTCTACTTTTCTGTTTACGCATTTATAAGTGTTTTTTGTTGTCTATGAACCAGTTGCCCTACCACCCTGCACGTCAAGGTACATGCCATAGGTAGGGTTTGTAAGTATTGTTATGTATTGTGTGTGTGTGTGTGTGTGTGTGTGTGTGTGTGTGTGTGTGTGTGTGTGTGTGTGTGGGCGTTTGTGTACTAGTACTATCGAGACCATGTAGCAAGGAATTCACTCGCTTATCGAGACCAGACTTGCGTAATAAAGCCAAAAGCCCTGGCTTTATAATGTTAGCCTTCCAATGGCCTAAGAACTGCCTAAATAGTGCTTACTAACGTTTTTATCGACTGGCCTCATTAATCTACGCACCGGGAAAATGAGTGTGAAATTTGGAGTGCGAGGTGCGTGCCTCGCCAGGATCTACGCACCCGTAGTTTGCCTGAACGAGCGCCACCATTCGACAACGGTGATGTCAACACGTCCGCCATATTGCTATACTGCTTGCAAGCGTACAGCTCGACACGTCTGGAATCTGCCTCTCCTGCGCTGTGTGGTGTGCTTGTTGGACACGTCGTAGGTCCAAAGAGCTTCTTTGGTTACAGGTTAGTACAACCATCATATTTAACTTGAACTAATGTTGTAAATTTCGCCGATTTTGCTTTTTAATTAAATATGTGCCACCAGCTCTCAACCAGCGATCGATGACTCCTGACCAGCGCGATCAAGTTTAGTAGGGGTACAATTTCGGTGAACAATTTTGTCAGAAAAATAACTGAGTTTATCTCATTTTTGTCCGTTATAGCAAAGTTTGATACCTGATGTGTATGTCTATATACGAGGAACTGCTCGATGTTGCATGGTCATCATTTGAGCACAGTTCTGTGACAGAACTAGCTTCTAAATATAGGACAATGCGCGCGACATTGGCACTTTGCATCAAATGCAGACAACTTTGCTTCGGTTCATTCTGCGGCTATGTCTCAACTTGATGCAGGAGTTGCAAGCATTTTATATGCTTGCTTGCAGTGTTAATGTCGTCGGTTTCGATAGACACCAAGCCCAGTTTTCAACATTGTCATATTGCCAGTACAGTCTGAGTGTTTTGTCTAAATTTGCAGACAAATGCCGATTTGTATGTGGTCGATGTATACTCTGACTTAAGCAATTACCATGTTGGACTAAATCACATTTATTTCTATGCAATACACTGTACAACTCAACAGATTTTGAAACTAAAGTTGAACAGTATTTACAGGGGTTTCGTTAAAAGCCGGCCACCGGTCATACGGCCGCCTGTTATTACCTGAAAATCGTGTAATTGTTGTGCTTCCTACAGAAATGAATAGCTAGTAACAAACAGCATGTTGCCAAAAGTTTACAATGATCTGTATCCTTAATGCTGAATTACTTGTTTTTCAACACTTTTGGGGTGTTTTCAACGAAAATTTTGTGTTCATTCGTTCGCATTTGTCGATCGCGCAATGCCTCGCTAAGCTTGAAGATGTAGGTACCGATAGTACCGCACGGAATCACAGGCGCTCCTTAGCTGGGTCGTCTGCCAAGTAGATCGATTTTCGGATCGATCTATTGATCCCGTAGTCGATATGCCCGCCACTGCAACCTAAATAGGTTAACCTAATTAGGTTTGCAGTGGCGGGGATATTTACTACGGGGTCAATAGATCGATCCGAAAAACGATCTACTTAGCAGACGACCCAGCTAAGGAGCGCCTGTGCATGGAAAACGTCAATACAACGTACACAGCTGGTTGGAGGTTAGAGGTCATTGAGCTTGTGCCATAACGCAACATTGCGTTGGCCATGAGATGTGAGTGAAGTGATTCATTGGGTCGAAATGGAGAAATACAGACGGGTTGATGACGAAAGGTACAGTTTATGGCAATTTCTCAGATCATATTGATACTTATGCGGCGTTTTATGAATATTTATCAGGAATGTTTCTTCTGAATGCATCAGCATTCGCCCCTACAGCGATCCACCAGCCTCGGGTTGTAAAATGTAAACAACACCTTGGCATTGGTGGTCGATGTTCGCTCTCGGATTTTAATGATTTTCTTTATGTTTGACTTGCCTTAACTCCGTGGGCATATAAATTTCAAAACTGAATAAATGAAGGTGTAAACTTCAGCAGACTGTGACGTTTAGCGGTTGGCTGTAGCACAGTCGTCATACACGGCAATGCAGGAAGTCCGGAAATGGAATAACCGGCCATGGCCGCTATAGCCTGCACCTATCGCTAAAGTTCGAAGACTGCTTTCCTGCACCAAAAGCCGCAATAATTCATTCAAAAACCCCCGTATCGATGGCTTCCAATACATCTCTAAATTCATATCTTGTATGCTTTTTGTGTTGAAGACGATGCATTTTTGAGTGTGGTTTCCAAAAAACGAACACTTTCATAAAACGAACACTTTTTTACAACAGCTGCCGTTGATGATTTTAAAGTAGATCCAGGCTGTCTAATGTTGGTCCCTGATCCTTTGAAAAATGTAAATAAAGTAGAAATGCGGAGCGACTGAGGGCTAGTGTACTAGGGTCAAAGTCAAAATTCATAGAAATTTTCATTCTGTTCTACCAACAATCACTTGAAATGACTATTTTCAGTGGTGAACCATAGAGGAAAACTGCATCAATGTTGACCACCAAGTTTTCGGAGGTCACACTAGTGCTGCAAAGCTGTAAGTCTTACATTCCTCTCACAGTTTATTGCTAGGAGTATCCAGAAACAATATATTATCCTCAGAGATAGATATAGCAGTTATCTAGTAGTACACATCTTGTCTGTTCAATCACAGTCCCTCCACTTTGGTTTAATGTCAGTCCTTCAACCCCACTCCAATCTACCCAAGTGAGGCGTTCCTTTGGATAGACAATGTCTCTCTTTGTTTTACTGTTTACTGCTATGATTATTGTGATTAAGTCTGCAAATGTTGCATAACATCTCATTGTACAAACTCTGACAAAACTTCATAAGTTCAAAAAATGCAATAATTGTCATGTTATCAGCAGTAATTGTCATTTCTTGATTACTCAGTTTGTAATTCTGTCAAACTTACAGTCAGTCAGTCACTCATGCACTCATTTCAAGTTGTGAAAATACTGAAAATTTTTCTAGTGGATTTTACTGGGCATCCAACATAGACCAACGTAACACGAGTAGCAGCATAGTGGAATGGTTCCAGAACAAGATGTCAGCCCACTATTCACCCCTATGGACCCTGACCTCCACAAGAATTACACTCTGACAATGACAATTATTTTTGACCACCAGAATTTTGCAATTGACCACCAAAATTTGAATCTGGTGGTCAAACTTGACCACCAAACAAAAAAATAAATTTCGAACCCTGTTTGTAGATGATCATAATGACATATTTCTGTAAGCAATGCTTGAAATAAAACTTGTAACTTACCGTTTGTGGTTGATGAACTGTTTTGTCCAGTTTGTAAAAAGCTAATTTGGAACCGGTATTGGTGGGTGAGGGTGGGGGTACGTACCAAACATCCACATGTTTGCTGGTTGGTATGGCTTGGCCCCCTGTAATTTTCATATGGCCCCCTGTTTCAAAACTTAGTGAAACCCCTGCATTGTCTTTTGCAAAATCTTTTTTAACATCACCATGATTGCTATAATACAAGAGGTCCAATTGATGGCTTTAAAATTGGTTTCACAAAGTCTGTTGTTGAAAGGGGTATTGACATTGAAATTGACAGTTTATAGAGCTCAGCTGATAGATAGCACACAGCCATCTGTGTTTATACAAGAGATGAAGTATACCGGTATGTTCACTGCGGCCCAGCAGCGCCCTGTTTGTCCAATGCTTCGTGGAGCGCGTATACCTATATTGGGGTCATGACTGAGGTCATTTACCGTAGTTACTGTAAATCATATGGCGGCGCCCATGTTAGTCATCGCTACAGCTGTCAAGCGTAAGCTACGCAACGCAAAGTTTGAGCTTATGAGAAGCAAGGGCGATTTCCATTGTGACCTACCGGTACATGGCCTTTTCGATGAACTAGATGCCAATGTTGACCCTGCAATCAAGAAACATGATAAAATCACAGCTGACAAGGTAAAGCTCCGCCAGATAGAGGTGTACCCAATATTTGAGTGTGAAATGAGACATTGGCGATCAGCAGTGACCCAGAAATTGAAACCCTCTTGCTCAATGCGGAATCCAGGAAGGGAACCTTTAGCAGAAATATCCCAGCAGAAGTGTTTGAGCTCATTCGGCTGTATTCAACCCGCAATTCAATGCGCATTGAAGAGTCTGAAACACCGTGTACAGTAACTCTGAAATTTACCTGGTTGAACAAAGTCAACTATCCTTGGCCGTGGAGCCCGCTACGAAAATCAGCAGCTGTTACTGAGGTCAGTAAAGGTTCAGTGTATGGAAGTTATCTGTACCGATGACAAGCCCATGATCGTGCGGTATAGGAAGACATCAGAAACAGCGACGATCAACTTCCACTATGGCTGTTGGAACAAACATGGGGTTCCTCAACATGTTTGAATGGTGAATTGTCCTGGAGAAATTTTGAACTGCTGAGGTTTGACGTTCTTGTTCAAGTTTTGAAATCATTTCATAGCTGTGAAGAGTTCACATTTTTTGGCCTTTTTTCAAAGCATGAAATCAGCAGATGTTTCTGCACATGTTCAATCATACAGAAATAAAAAAAAAAATTGATATTTCATCAAAGTTTGTGATCTTTATGACTTTGCTTGAAAGTTAACTGTGGCATACAGTAAATTACAGTCCATATTCCTTACATACAATGGTGTTTCAGAATGAAAGGCATCCTAAATATTAACAAGATAACTTGTCAATAAAAACACTACATGCATTTATTTCTTAACCATTGGTCAAACATGTATTCGAGTATCACCTCTTTGAAAGCTCTGCTGCAATGTTCAACTCAGCAAATGAAGTGAACTTTTGCAGTCCCATGAAGAAATTTTTTTACACTAAATTTTACAAATTCAGACTTTACAATTCCATTAAATGCGGCAAAATATTAAAATTACATTACTTCAAAAACCTTTGGATATAGGCTCAGCAGTGATTGTGAAACTAAATTATGATCTCACGTAATTCTAAAAAATTGAAATTCTTTTATATATTTATCAAAGCACAAAGATCATTCTCAGACAAAAACTGAATTCAATCTTACACTTAACTGTTTAAAAATTTCATTCTCAGCTGTTTATGATTTTCTAATAATCCTACAAATGTTTAACAATTAGCTTCTAACTTATATAGGCAAAACTTATCAACATCTTTGTATACCTATTATATCCATTCAAATTTACACTGTGAAGGCATGCACAATTTTGCATCCAAAGCTCATCACTTCAATGTATTTTTCAGAATTTTACTTATTTTCCCACTCACTGCAGACCGTTTAATTTCCCCCATAAATTTGCTGCTGCAAATTTCACAAGATTCAGAGGAACACTGCTTCTCATTGCCACAAAAACAGTAACTCGGGTCATCATAATATCTGTCTGGAATATATTTGGCATTCTCTATGGCTTTCAATCCCATATGACCCCCCCCCCCCCCTATAATTATCAGAACAGGGGTCTTGTGTGCGTAGCCAATACAGTAGTACGTATTCATGCCTGAATATGAGAGACCATCTGTTCTGGGGTGTTGATTTACAACTGTATTCAAGTAAGCGCAAATGCTTGGCTTCTCTTCCCTCCATTGTATTAAGACCCAACCCCATATTGAACTTCCTTTGTAACCTTCTGCTTTTTGCATGAAGCACTGTACTATATATATATATATATATATATATATATATATATATATATATATATATATATATATATATATATATTATATATATATATAATATATATATATATATAATATATATATATATATTATATATATATATATATATATATATATATATATAGTGTGATGAGAGAGAGAGAGAGAGAGAGAGAGAGAGAGAGAATTATCTTACCTCGGGATATATATATATATATATATATATATATATATATATATATATATATATATATATATATATATATATATATATATATATATACAGTGTGTGCATGAGAGAGAGAGAGAGAGAGAGAGAGAGAGAGAGAGAGAGAGAGAGAGAGAGAGAGAATTATCTTACCTCGGGATCCTGCCTGAACCTGTCTGTTTTCTGACTAAGTAACACACAGCCCTGCCATGCACAGCTTACATACATACATACATACATACATACATACCGGTACATACATACATACATACATGCATACATACATACATACACACATACATACATACATACATACATACATACTAGCTCTGCATGGGGCAGGGCTGTGTGTTACCGGCATTATGTGGCCTGTCAGCCTGTGGTGGGAGGCCGTATAATGCCGGTAACACACAGCCCTGCCATGCACAGCAAACATACATACTACATACATACATACATACATACATACTGGCTCTGCATGGCAGGGCTGTGTGTTACCGGCGTTATGTGGCCTCCCACCACAGCCTGTGGTGGGAGGCCGTATAACGACGGTAACACACAGCCCTGCCATGCACAGCAAACATACATACATACATACATGCATACATACATACATACTAGCTCTGCATGGCAGGGCTGTGTGTTACCGGCGTTATGTGGCCTCCCCGTGACCACAGCCTGTGGTGGGAGGCCGTATAACACCGGTAACACAGCCCTGCCATGCACAGCTAACATATATACATACATACATACATACATACATACATACATACTACATACATACCCCCGGTACATACATATTAGCTCATGACGGGACGCTTGCATCTAAAAAACAGTGCACTTTTTTGAGCTCTTTCTGCACTGATAATATGCAATCTACAGTAGTTATATCAGATATAATCAGACATTACATAACGCTTAGTCAACAACTTCAGATACCAATAGCTTCGCTGGTACTACTTTATGCCATTGCAAGGTATTGTACAGCGAAGCGGCACAAACTCAGTCTCGTGTAAACCTTGACAACAGTATTATCATTTCAGGACATCGGAATTTGTTCCTACTCTTTTATTAATTTGAACTAAAATATGGCGTGTAGTATATTTATAGGTCCTATTCTGTGAAAATTAGGGTACAATGTTCAAAGAGTTCAAGGCGAACGATTATCTGTATGAGTGAAGTGTGTAAGGCAAAGATGTCTGCCCTGTACACCCACTTAATTGCTATCTCTAATCACATATTGCAAACAGCTTACGAGATGGCAAATAACTTTAATTAGGAGCTCCATCCCCTTCAAACCCCTATTTCAGTGGTGAATGTGCATTGAATATGCATTGTTTTTAGATGGAAACGTCCCCTAATGTCTGCATGGCAGGGCTGTGTGTTACCGCATTATACGGCCTCCCACCAGAGGCTGTGGTGGGATGAGACATAACGACGGTAACACACAGCCCTGCCATGCACAGCATACATACATACATACATACATACATACATACATACATACTAGCTCTGCATGGCAGGGCTCACTGTGTTACCAGCGTTATGTGGCCTCCCACCACAGCCTGTGGTGGGAGGCCGTATAACGACGGTAACACACAGCCCTGCCATGCACAGCTAACATACATACATACATACATACATACATACATACTAGCTCTGCATAGCAGGGCTGTGTGTTACCGGCATTATGTGGCCTCCCACCACAGCCTGTGGTGGGAGGCCGTACCGGTATAACGCCGGTAACACACAGCCCTGCCATGCACAGCTAACATACATACATACATACATACATACATACATACATACATACATACATACATACATACATACACATACATACATACATACATACACACACATACATACATACATACATACATACAAACATATACATACATACATACATACATACATATATACATACATACACATGCATGCATACATACATACATACAATACATACATACATACATACATACATACATCGCATCCCACCACAGCCTGTGGTGGGAGGCCGTATAACGCTGGTAACACACAGCCCTGCCATGCACAGCTAACATACATACATACATACATACATACATACATACATTTAGTTGTGCATGGTAGGGCTGTGTGTTACCGGCATTATGTGGCCTCCCACCACAGCCTGTGGTGGGAGGCCGTATAACGCCTGTAACACACAGCCCTGCCATGCACAGCTTACATACATACATACATACATACATACATACATACATACATACCCCTGGTACATACATAGTAGCTCTGCATGGCAGGGCTGTGTGTTACCGGCGTTATGTGGCCTCCCACCATAGCCTGTGGTCGGAGGTCGTATAATGCTGGTAACACACAGCCCTGCCATGCACAGCTAACATACATACATACATACATACATACATACATACATACATACATACATATACATACATACATACATACATACAAGGAAAAAATAACATGCTTTATGTTTCATGAAGCGATATGAAGTATTAAACTTTCATCTCTATGTTGTAAATAACCAAGGTTGCTACTATATAATTGAATCGTCAGTTATATTTAAACCTTATATAGGTGACCGTCAACCTGTAATAACTAATGGAGCTGAAGTTTTTCATATTGCCGTTGGTGCAAAGAGGGATACTACGCCGCACTGACAGGCTGAACTCAAACTCAAATAACTGCATGTTTCACACAGTTCATCGATCAAATGCGAGGTGTTTGCCGGGAAAAAGAGTCCCTGCACATACCGGTATGTCATTATCCATAATCGCTGCCATTACATAGTATATTTCCCAAGGGACATACGGCGACACGCGTATGCATGCAGGTCTGTAAGCGCATATACGCGTGGCCATTTCGACGCGAGCACAGTAATCAAGATATGAAAATTCTTTCAGTTAAGTTTTTTTATTTCTCTATTTAATGGCGAAATTTTAGTGTCCTTGAGTTCATTTGGGAATTTAAAAACAACTGTTGGTTTCAGAATTTTGAATTTCGGCACTCGCGTTATAAAAACAACCATCTTTTCTACAGTTGGTGAAATCGATGTGTAATCTGCCATAGCCGTCAATGGGGTAGCAATATTCATTGACTGCACGGCGAAAACGGCAATTTCAGCCTGACTTGATTTCAACAAAAGTTATCAATAGTGATTGAAATTATAGTTGTAGGATCAGAAATTATCAAACAACAATCGTATGATTTTAAAATTTTGAATCATGGCATAAAACTATCAATTTAAACGGTTTTCTTGGGAAGGTGGTTGTTGCTATGAAGTTAGCGCTTGCCTGGTAACCGGCAATAGCAGTGAGAAATAGTGACATTTGGCAACCTGCCGAATCGAATATTGCCAGATTTGTCAAGGGAAGTACATGTAGTTAACAAACTCTTTGAAGTATCAATGTAAATATACATACCTGGCTTCAATAATTATAAACACTCACAACAATCGGAGTCGTTTTTGCTTCCGCTGCACGACAAGTGTGGCCTAATTAATATTCATGAGCCAGAAAATAGGGGGATGTTTACATTGGACAAAGAGGGTGCCTCCTGGGCCAACGTGGCTCCTTCTAACTTGAAGTTTATTTTTGGAAGAATATTTCTGTGAAATCCATCAAGAAATGTAAATACTCAAAACTCCTTGGTTTAGATATGCTTTGTTTCAAATTGAAGTAAATTTGTGTGATTGTATTTTTGGGTCATTTTCTCCCATTTTTGAGCAAACATCTCTGAATCCTATTGACTGATTTTTAATGCAGTTCACCATGGGCTATGTGACCCAGTGCCACAGTTATTATACAACAACTCTGATCATATGGGAGTGACACCGTCTTATTGGCGGTATTTTTTAAATGTCCTCTAGGGGAGGCTGTTACCCAATACAGTCATTTCCACCAACTTTGAATCATAGGGTTTCCGTAAAATCATAAAAAACGAATGCTTTTGCTGGGCTTCTTAAACGTCCTGTAAAATTGAATCATGGAAAAATGGCTCCATTGAGCATGTCACAGGTCTAAACCATTATATAATCTTGCAGGTAAAAACACTGAAGACCTTGTGACAGTTCAATGACCAAATGCCAAAGGAAAAAAACTAAAGACACAGGTCCTATTAACTGTAATGTGTATTAAGCGGACCCTCAATGCAAACAAAAGATATACAAATACACAGTGTTCAGCTTGTGAATTCAAAGTGTATGTGTGTAGAATGCATTGTTACTGTTTACATTTTAATTTTAGTCCGGACTAAAATTTATTTATCAATAACAATGTTCATTATACACATATGAGCTGTGCTGATAAGCTATATAGTGGACATTTCTACATGATTTATACGTTTAACAATAAACTAGTTCAGTAAATACCGGTATACAGAACAAAAATGCTGAAAATCACCAAAAGTTATAGCTACTGTGGCTGTAAATCTGTTTCATGGCTGAAAGGCATTTCTTTTGCCAAAAAAATAGCACTGTGTCTGACCGTTCACCAATGTGCAGTTTTCTGGGTACAGAAACAATGTGAGTTATAAGTTGGTTTCCTTGGATTCTCTGACAAAATGTAAGCACCACACTAGCCTTTTTGGAAGAATCTGAATAGAATGATATCATCCAGGGCTCCAATAATGTACAAAGTTTAATAGAGAAGTATTGTTGTGATGAATGCTGTATATTTACCTGAGATATCTCCCCGATATGGATGGGGATAATTACAGTCACCAGAAACTTCATTTGGACAATCTCACATCTGATAGAATTACATGTGTTGTGAATTTGAATAATTCTGTGTATGTTGTAGTCTATTCAGTTTCTGTTTTTCCAACCACGCTAATTCAGCTACCCACTTAGGCCAGTACTTTCTCACTGATTTTGCTTTTTTCTCGGGAAGGCTATTCGCAACCTTCCTGTGCAGGTTGACAGTGTAGACACTGTATTGGATGATGTCTCCTTGTCTGAATCCAGTGTAGTTATCATCCGGTTATTACAATTTGTCATCCCGATACTCCGTTCAGAATTAAGGTATGTATAAATGTTTAATTTGATTGTGTTAATTAATGAGTACAATGAAATGAAGGTAAAGTGATATCTTAAAAAACTCGCATGATTTAGTTAGATCAAATTTTTTGGAATAACACATGTTTGTTAAAAGGTATAATTTTATGTCATTGTTGTGAATAATAGTAGTGACAACTACAGCGACACATAAATAATATTTCTATCTCACTGGAGTTTCCTCATATAATTAAACAACTAACAGTTATGTGTATAAAAACACCATGTAGGGTTTAGGGTTAATTGAATATGTATGTAGGCCTGGTGTGATGTTCAGTACTGTATGGTCACACACATCTTGACTTACACAGCATATAGAGATAATGAGATTTGTGTAGGCCTGGTGTGATGTCCTATGTGGACACACATTTTGACCCCCACATTAAACATGTAGAGATTAAATTAGATTTGCGTAGGCCAGGTGTGATGTCCTATGTGGATACACATCTTGATTACACAGTATACATGTTCAGATAATTAATAATATTGTGTAGGCCAGGTGTGATGTCCAATGTGGACACACATCTTGATTACACAATAAACATGAAAGATAATTAATGTTGTGAAGGTTAAGTGTGATGTCCTGTGTGGCCACACATCTTGACCCTCACATTAACATGTAGAGATTAAATTAGATTTGTGTAGGCCAGGTGTGATGTCCTATGTGGATACACATCTTGATAACACAGTATACATGTACAGATAATAAATAATATTGTGTAGGCCAGGTGTGACGTCCTATGTTGAAACACATCTTTACTCACATAATAAACATGTATAGATACTTATATAATGCTGTGTAGGCCAGGTGTGATGTCCTATGTGGACACACATCTTGACTCACACAATTAATAAACATGTAAAAATAGTTAATGTTGTAGGCTAGGTGTGATTTCCTATGTAGACACACATCTTGATTACACAGTTACCATAATTGATGTTGTGTAGGCGTGGTGTGACTTCCTATGTGGACACCCCTTTACTAACATTATAAACATATAGATATAACTACATTTGTGTGTAGGCTTGGTGTGATGTCCTTTGTGGTCACACATTTTGACTCGCACTGTAAACATGTACACATTCCTTTTGTGTTGGCCAGGTGTGATGTCCTATGTGGACACACATCTTGATTCACACAGTAAACATGTATCTAGAAAATTACATTTGTGTAGGCCTGGTGTGTTGTTCTATGTGGATACACACATTTTTACTCACACAATAAACATTTTACAGATGGTCAGATTTGTGTAGGCTTGAGTTGATATCCTATAACCATGACTGCAAATTCAAAATACAGGACAGCTGGAGAGATTGTAGTGTTCATTTAGATAGTTGTGTCAATAAGTGCATATATGAGAGACCATGACTGCATATTCAAAATATGGATAGTGGAGTGATTGTCGTGTGCATGTGGATAGTCATGTCAATAAGTGTAGATGAGAGACCATGACTGTACATTCAAAATATGGATAGTGGAGTGATTGTTGTGTGCATGTAGATAGTTATGTCAATAAGTGTAGATGAGAGACCATTACTGTACATTCAAAATATGGGATAGTGGAGTGATTGTTGTGTGCAGGTTGATAGTTATGTCTCATAAGTGTAGATGGAGAGACCATTACTGTACATTTAAAATGGGATAGTGGAGTGATTGTTGTGTGCATGCAGATAGTTATGTCAATAAATGTAGTTGAGAGACCATTACTGTACATTCAAATTATTGGATAGTTTGAGAGATTGTAGTTTTGTCAATAAATGTAGTTTAGGGACCATTACTGTAAATTCAAAATATGGGATAGTGGAGAGATTGTCGTGTGCATGTAGATAGTTATTTCAATAGTTTAGATGAGAGACAATTACTGTACATTCAAAATATGGGATAGTGGAGTGATTGTTGTGTGCATGTAGATAGTTGTGTCAATAAGTGTAGATGAGAGACCATGACTGTACATTCAAAATATGGGATAGTGGAGAGATTGTAGTGTGTATGTGGATAGTTCTTTCAATAAGTGTAGATGAGAGACCATATCAGCACATGCAAAATATCCGATAGTGGAGTGATTGTAGTGTGCATATAGATAGTTATTTAATAAGTGTAGATGAGAGACCATGACTGTACATTCTAAATATTGGATAGTTAGATTGATTGTTGTGTACATGTAGACAGTTATGTCAATAAGTTTAGATAAGGGACCATGACTGTACATTCAAATATGAGATAGTTGGATAGATTGTAACGTGCATGTGGATAGTCATGTCAATAAGTGTAGATGAGAGACCATGACTGTATGTTCCAAATATTAGTTAGTTGGATAGATTGTAGCGTGTATATGGATAGTTATGTCATGAGTGTAGATGAGGGACCATGACTGCACATTCAAACTATGGTATAGTTGGGGTGATTGTCATGAGTATGTGGATAGTTATTGTCAATAAGTGTAGATGAGAGACCATGACTGTACATTCAAAATATGGATAATGGAGCGATTGTTGTGTACATGTAGATAGTTATGTCAATAAGTGTAGTTGAGAGACCATTACTTGACATTTAAAAATGGGATAGTGAAGTGATTGTTGTGTGCGTAAAGATAGTTATGTCAATAAGTGTAGATGAGAGACCATGACTGCACATTCAAAATATTGGATAGTGGGATGATTGTTGTGTCAATAAGTGTAGATGAGAGACCATGACTGTACATTCAAAATATTAGATAGTGGAGTGATTGTTGTGTGCATGTAGATAGTTATGTCAATAAGTGTAGATACTGTACATTTAAAATATGGGATAGTGGAGTGATTGTTTAGTGCATGAAGATAGTTGTGTCAATAAGTGTAGTTGAGAGACCATTACTGAACATTCAAAATATGGGATAGTGGAGTGATTGTTGTGTAGATGTAGATAGTTGTGTCAATAAGTGTAGATGAGAGACCATGACTGTACATACAAAATATGGGAACGTTGGAGTGATGTACCGGTAGTGTGTATGTATATAGTTTTGTCAATAATTGTAGATGAGAGACCATGACTGTACATTCAAAATATTAGATAATTGGATAGATTGTAACGTGCATGTGGATAGTCATGTCAATAAGTGTAGATCTACTAGATGAGAGACTGTGACTGTACATTCAAAATATTAGATAGTTGGATAGATTGTAGCCAGTATGTGGATAGTTATGTCAATAAGTGTAGATGAGGGACCATGACTGCACATTCAACTATGGGGTAGTTGGAGTGATTGTCGTGTGTAGGTGGATAATTATGTCAATAAGTGTAGATGGAGAGACCATGACTGCACATTCAAACTATTGGATTATGGAGTGATTGTTGTATGCATGTAGATAGTTATGTCAATAAGTGTAGATGAGAGACCATTACTGCTACTTTAAAATATTGGATAGTGGAGTGATTGTTGTGTGCATGTAGATAGTTATGTCAATAAGTGTAGTATGAGAGACCATTACTGTACATTCAAAATATGGGATAGTGGAGTGATTGTTGTGTAGATGTAGATAGTTGTGTCAATAAGTGTAGATGGAGAGACCATGACTGCACATTCAAAATATTGGATTATGGAGTGATTGTTGTGTGCATGTAGACAGTTATTTCAATAAGTTTAGATAAGGGGTCATGACTGTACATTCAAAATATTAGATAGTTGGATAGATTGTAGCCAGTATGTGGATAGTTATGTCAATAAGTGTAGATGAGGGTCCATGACTGCACATTCAAACTATGGGGTAGTTGAGTGATTGTCGTGTGTAGGTGGATAATTATGTCAATAAGTGTAGATGGAGAGACCATGACTGCACATTCAAAATATTGGATTATGGAGTGATTGTTGTATGCATGTAGATAGTTATGTCAATAAGTGTAGATGAGAGACCATTACTGTACATTCAAAATATGGGATAGTGGAGTGATTGTTGTGTGCATGTAGATAGTTATGTCAATAAGTGTAGATGAGAGACCATGACTGTACATACAAAATATGGGATAGTTGGAGTGATGTACGTGTGTGTATGTATATAGTTTTTTCAATAAGTGTAGATGAGAGACCATGACTGTACATTCAAAATATGGGATAGTGGAAAGATTGTAGTATGTAGGTGGATAGTTATTTCATAAGTGTAGATGAGTGCATATCAGCACATGCAAAATATCTGATAGTGGAATGATTGTAGTGTGCATGTAGATAGTTATTTAATAAGTGTAGATGAGAGACGATGACTGTACATTCAAAATATGGTATAGTCGTGATTGTTGTGTGATGTAGACAGTTATGTCAATAAGTTTAGATAAGGGACCATGACTGTACTTTCAAATATAGATAGTTGATAGATTATAGTGTGGTATGTAGATAGTTGTATCAATAAGTGTAGATGAGAGACCATGACTGTAAATTCAAAATATGGGATAGTGGAGTGATTGTTGTGTGCATGTAGATAGTTATTTAATAAGTGTAGATGAGAGACCATGACTGTTCATTCAAAATATGGGATAGTGGAGTGATTGTTGTGTGCATGTAGACAGTTATGTCAATAAGTGTAGATGAGGGACCATGACTGCACATTCAAATATTAGATAGTTGGATAGATTATAGTGTGTATGTAGATAGCTATGTCTCATAAGTGTAGTTGAGAGACCATGACTGCACATTCAAAGTATGGGATGGTTGAGTGATTGTAGTGTGCATGTAGATAGTTATGTCATTAAGTGTAGATGAGAGACCATGACTGTACTTTCAAAATATTAGATAGTTGGATAGATTGTATGTGTATGTAGATAGTTATGTCAATAAGTGTAGGTGAGAGACCATGACTGTAAATTCAAAATATAGGATAGTGGAGTGATTGTCGTGTGCATGTAGATAGTTATTTAATAAGTGTAGATGAGAGACCATGACTGTTCATTCAAAACTATGGTATAGGGAGTGATTGTTGTGCGCATTAGACAGTTCCTTATGAAAACTTTCGTAGAAATTTCTATTGAAAGTGATGACAAAATTCAATTAAAGTGATACAGAATTTCTACAAAATTCTACTGAACCTTTATGGAAATTAACAGAGTTTAATGGAGTTTTGGCCCCCTTTTTCTGTAGAAATTCAACAGAATTTCTGTATCATTTCTGTAGAATTTACAGAATTTCTATGTAAATTCGATACACGTTCTACAGAATATCTGTAGCACTATATTGAATTTATACCACATTCTACAGAATTTTATGTAGAATTTCTGTAGAACTATATTTAATTTCTGCACTCTTTTACAGAAGTTTGTTTGTCTTATATGAGTTCAATCTCTTAGAAAGTATGACAACAATATGTGTTAAACTTTTATTAAGTAAGGAGTACCACCTTATGATATTGCCATAGATACCAATGCAATGAATTACTGCAAAACTCACAAAAAATCAGGCAGCAAGTAAATTATAAACATGTAGTTTTATTTCTAAAAGAATTATGATTAACAATCGTCAAAACTTGATGAAACATACAGGGACTACAAATATAAAGCAACCTACACATATGAATGCAAGGCCTACCTCCCAGTCTAGCAGTTTTGAGTTGTCAACTCAGCCAAGTGCATAATTAAAGTGTTGTGTATCTTAACTCACGTAATTTTCAGTTGATGCTGCAATGTGGATCCTTACAGTTGTGACATATTAGTGAGCTCCCTTCTCCATAACACTGTTAGAATCTTGCTAATGGACCTTGGATCCTAATTTTCCATGGAATTTGGAGTTGAACTTTAGTACTTTTCATAAGAGCCATGTGCACTGTGGACTGCCTCAAGTTCAAATGAATAATGCGTGGCTACACTATTATGTAATCAGCCCATTGTAAAGGCAGGAAACTATTTGCATAACAAAGCAAAGGCACAGGTCAGCTCACTTGACCTAGGATCTAACAAAGAGAGTCAGGTTGGTCTGTGTACAGTCATGAAATGTACAAAGGAATGGTACAATTGAAACTGTATACATTTTCCGGCATGTGTGTGTAAATGAAAATAACTTTTCAGAATTAAAGGGTACACGAGAATGTTAGAACTCTCCATAGGTACCGTATATGTCACTACCTTTTCCATATTGAAACCAGCTATATATATGTCACTGAGTTCTTATCAAAGCTCATGCCAACATGCAAAAACAGAAACAGTGTAAACTGTGGGAAAAAAAACAGAAAAAAAAATTTCCACAAAAGCTATGGAACTGACAAATTCCATAAAAAATATGTTTAATTTCTGCAGATTTTCTACAGAAAATTATCAGCAAACTTCAATAGAATTTAAAGTTTCTATACACATTAAAATTCTATAAAATTTAAATTTTTCTACAGAATTGTATTGAAAATTTTCAATTGAATTTCAATGGAAGCATATTTCCATCAGATTTCCATAAAATATACAGAATTTCTATAGAATATCAGAGTTCAATAGAATATCTACAGACTATTTTCGTAAGGGTTATGTCAATAAGTGTAGATGAGGGACCATGACTGTACATTCAAAATATAAGATAGTTGGATAAATTATAGTGTGTATGTAGATAGTTATATCTCATAAGTGTAGTTGGGAGACCATGACTGCACATTCAAAATATGGGATAGTGGAGTGATTGTTGTGTGCATGTAGACAGTTATTTCAATAAGTTTAGATAAGGGACCATGACTGTACATTCAAATATTAGATAGTTGGATAGATTGTAACGTGCATGTGGATAGTCCTGTCAATACATGCAGATCTACTAGATGAGAGACCGTGACTGTACATTCAAAATATTCGATAGTTGGATAGATTGTAGCCAGTATGTGGATAGTTATGTCAATAAGTGTAGATGAGGGACCATGACTGCACATTCTAACTATGGGATAGTTGGAGTGATTGTCGTGTGTAGGTGGATAATTATGTCAATAAGTGTAGATGGAGAGACCATGACTGCACATTCAAACTATTGGATTATGGAGTGATTGTTGGGTGCATGTAGATAGTTTATGTCAATAAGTGTAGATGAGAGACCATGACTGCACATTCAAATATGGGATAGTGGAGTGATTGTCGTGTGCATGTAGATAGTTATGTCAACAAGTGTAGATGAGAGACCATGACTGCACATTTAAAATATGGGATAGTGGAGTGATTGTCGTGTGCATGTAGATAGTTATGTCAATAAGTGTAGATGAGAGACCATGACTGTACATTCAAAATATGGGATAGTGGAGTGATTGTTGTGTGCATGTAGATAGTTAGGTCAATAAGTGTAGATGAGAGACCATGACTGTACATTCAAAATATGGGATAGCCGAGTGATTGTTGTGTGCATGTAGACAGTTATTTCAATAAGTTTAGATAAGGGACCATGACTGTACATTCAAAATATTAGATAGTTGGATAGATTGTAACGTGCATGTGGATAGTCATGTCAATAAGTGTAGATCTACTAGATGAGAGACCGTGACTGTACATTCAAAATATTCGATAGTTGGATAGATTGTAGCCAGTATGTGGATAGTTATGTCAATAAGTGTAGATGAGGGACCATGACTGCACATTCTAACTATGGGATAGTTGGAGTGATTGTCGTGTGTAGGTGGATAATTATGTCAATAAGTGTAGATGGAGAGACCATGACTGCACATTCAAACTATTGGATTATGGAGTGATTGTTGGGTGCATGTAGATAGTTATGTCAATAAGTGTAGATGAGAGACCATGACTGCACATTCAAAATATGGGATAGTGGAGTGATTGTCGTGTGCATGTAGATAGTTATGTCAACAAGTGTAGATGAGAGACCATGACTGCACATTTAAAATATGGGATAGTGGAGTGATTGTCGTGTGCATGTAGATAGTCATGTCAATAAGTGTAGATGAGAGACCATGACTGTACATTCAAAATATGGGATAGTTGGAGTGATTGTTGTGTGCATGTAGATAGTTAGGTCAATAAGTGTAGATGAGAGACCATGACTGTATATTCAAAATATGGGATAGCCGAGTGATTGTTGTGTGCATGTAGACAGTTATTTCAATAAGTTTAGATAAGGGACCATGACTGTACATTCAAAATATTAGATAGTTGGATAGATTGTAACGTGCATGTGGATAGTCATGTCAATAGTGTAGATCTACTAGATGAGAGACCGTGACTGTACATTCAAAATATTAGATAGTTGGATAGATTGTAGCCAGTATGTGGATAGTTATGTCAATAAGTGTAGATGAGGGACCATGACTGCACATTCAAACTATGGGATAGTTGGAGTGATTGTTGTGTGTAGGTGGATAATTATGTCAATAAGTGTAGATGGAGAGACCATGACTGCACATTCAAAATATTGGATATGGAGTGATTGTTGTGTGCATGTAGATAGTTATGTCAATAAGTGTAGATGAGAGACCATGACTGCACATTTAAAATATTGGATAGTGGAGTGATTGTTGTGTGCATGTAGATAGTTATGTCAATAAGTGTAGTTGAGAGACCATTACTGTACATTCAAAATATGGGATAGTGGAGTGATTGTTGTGTAGATGTAGATAGTTGTGTCAATAAGTGTAGATGAGAGACCATGACTGTACATACAAAATATGGGAACGTTGGAGTGATGTACCGGTAGTTGTATGTATATAGTTTTGTCAATAATTGTAGATGAGAGACCATGACTGTACATTCAAAATATGGGATAGTGGAGAGATTGTAGCGTGTATGTGGATAGTTATTTCAATAAGTGTAGATGAGTCCATATCAGCACATGCAAAATATCTGATTGTGGAATGATTGTAGTGTGCATGTAGATAGTTATTTAATAAGTGTAGATGAGAGACAATGACTGTACATTCAAAATATGGGATAGTCTGATTGTTGTGTGATGTAGACAGTTATGTCAATAAGTTTATATAAGGGACCATGACTGTACTTTCAAAATATTAGATAGTTGGATAGATTGTAGTGTGTATGTAGATAGTTATGCCAATAAGTGTAGATGAGAGACCATGGCTGTAAATTCAAAATATGGGATAGTGGAGTGATTGTCATGTGCATGTAGACAGTTATGTCAATAAGTGTAGATGAGGGACCATGACTGTACATTCAAAATATAAGATAGTTGGATAAATTATAGTGTGTATGTAGATAGTTATATCTCATAAGTGTAGTTGGGAGACCATGACTGCACATTCAAATATGGATAGTGGAGTGATTGTTGTGTGCATGTAGACAGTTATTTCAATAAGTTTAGATAAGGGACCATGACTGTACATTCAAAATATTAGATAGTTGGATAGATTGTAACGTGCATGTGGATAGTCCTGTCAATACATGCAGATCTACTAGATGAGAGACCGTGACTGTACATTCAAATATTCGATAGTTGGATAGATTGTAGCCAGTATGTGGATAGTTATGTCAATAAGTGTAGATGAGGGACCATGACTGCACATTCTAACTATGGGATAGTTGAGTGATTGTCGTGTGTAGGTGGATAATTATGTCAATAAGTGTAGATGGAGAGACCATGACTGCACATTCAAACTATTGGATTATGGAGTGATTGTTGGGTGCATGTAGATAGTTATGTCAATAAGTGTAGATGAGAGACCATGACTGCACATTCAAAATATGGGATAGTGGAGTGATTGTCGTGTGCATGTAGATAGTTATGTCAACAAGTGTAGATGAGAGACCATGACTGCACATTTAAAATATGGGATAGTGGAGTGATTGTCGTGTGCATGTAGATAGTTATGTCAATAAGTGTAGATGAGAGACCATGACTGTACATTCAAAATATGGGATAGTGGAGTGATTGTTGTTGCATGTAGATAGTTAGGTCAATAAGTGTAGATGAGAGACCATGACTGTACATTCAAAATATGGGATAGCCGAGTGATTGTTGTGTGCATGTAGACAGTTATTTCAATAAGTTTAGATAAGGGACCATGACTGCACATTCAAAATATTAGATAGTTGGATAGATTGTAACGTGCATGTGGATAGTCATGTCAATAAGTGTAGATCTACTAGATGAGAGACCGTGACTGTAAATAAATACATATTCGATAGATTGATAGTGGATGATTGTAGCAGTATGTAGATAGTTATGTCAATAAGTGTAGATGAGGGACCATGACTGTACATTCTAAAATATGGGATAGTTGGATAGATTGTCGTGTAGGTGGATAGTTATGTCAATAAGTGTAGATGGAGAGACCATGACTGCACATTCAAACTATTGGATATGGAGTGATTGTTGGGTGCATGTAGATAGTTATGTCAATAAGTGTAGATGAGAGACCATGACTGCACATTCAAACTATGGGATAGTGGAGTGATTGTCGTGTGTATGTAGATAGTTATGTCAACAAGTGTAGATGAGAGACCATGACTGCACATTCAAACTATGGGATAGTGGAGTGATTGTCGTGTGCATGTAGATAGTTATGTCAATAAGTGTAGATGAGAGACCATGACTGTACATTCAAAATATTGGATAGTGGAGTGATTGTTGTGTGCATGTAGATAGTTATGTCAATAAGTGTAGATGAGAGACCATGACTGTACATTCAAAATATGGGATAGCCGAGTGATTGTTGTGTGCATGTAGACAGTTATTTCAATAAGTTTAGATAAGGGACCATGACTGTACATTCAAATATTAGATAGTTGGATAGATTGTAACGTGCATGTGGATAGTCATGTCAATAAGTGTAGATCTACTAGATGAGAGACCGTGACTGTACATTCAAAATATTAGATAGTTGGATAGATTGTAGCCAGTATGTGATAGTTATGTCAATAAGTGTAGATGAGGGACCATGACTGCACATTCAAACTATGGGATAGTTGGAGTGATTGTCGTGTGTAGGTGGATAATTATGTCAATAAGTGTAGATGGAGAGACCATGACTGCACATTCAAAATATTGGATTATGGAGTGATTGTTGTGTGCATGTAGATAGTTATGTCAATAAGTGTAGATGAGAGACCATGACTGCACATTTAAAATATTGGATAGTGGAGTGATTGTTGTGTGCATGTAGATAGTTATGTCAATAAGTGTAGTTGAGAGACCATTACTGTACATTCAAAATATGGGATAGTGGAGTGATTGTTGTGTAGATGTAGATAGTTGTGTCAATAAGTGTAGATGAGAGACCATGACTGTACATACAAAATATGGGAACGTTGGAGTGATGTACCGGTAGTTTGTATGTATATAGTTTTGTCAATAATTGTAGATGAGAGACCATGACTGTACATTCAAAATATGGGATAGTGGAGAGATTGTAGCGTGTATGTGATAGTTATTTCAATAAGTGTAGATGAGTCCATATCAGCACATGCAAAATATCTGATTGTGGAATGATTGTAGTGTGCATGTAGATAGTTATTTAATAAGTGTAGATGAGAGACAATGACTGTACATTCAAAATATGGGATAGTCTGATTGTTGTGTGATGTAGACAGTTATGTCAATAAGTTTATATAAGGGACCATGACTGTACTTTCAAAATATTAGATAGTTGGATAGATTGTAGTGTGTATGTAGATAGTTATGTCAATAAGTGTAGATGAGAGACCATGGCTGTAAATTCAAATATGGGATAGTGGAGTGATTGTCTGTGCATGTAGATAGTTATTTAATAAGTGTAGATGAGAGACCATGACTGTTCATTCAAAATATGGGATAGTGGAGTGATTGTTGTGTGCATGTAGACAGTTATGTCAATAAGTGTAGATGAGGGACCATGACTGTACATTCACAATATTAGATAGCTATTAGATAGTTGGTTAGATTGTAGTGTGTATGTAGATAGTTATGTCTCATAAGTGTAGTTGAGAGACCATGACTGCACATTCAAAATATGGGATGGTGGAGTGATTGTAGTGTGCATGTAGATAGTTATGTCAATAAGTGTAGATGAGAGACCATGACTGTACATTCAAAATATTGGATAGTTAGATTGATTGTAGTGTGCATGTAGATACTTTTCAATAAGTGTAGATGAGAGACCATGACTGTACATTCAAAATATGGGATAGTGGAGTGATTGTCGTGTGCATGTAGATACATGTAGTTATGTCAATAAGTTTAGATGAGGGACCATGACTGTACATTCAAAATATCAGATAGTTGGATGGATTGTAGAGTGTATGTGGATAGTTAAATCAATGTGTAGATGAGAGACCATGACTGCACATTCAAAATATTAGATATTTGGATAGATTGTAGTGTGCATGTAGATAGTTATTTCAATAAGTATAGATGAGAGACCATAACTGCACATTCAAAATATGGGATAGTGGAGTGATTGTAGTGTGCATGTAGATCTATAGTTATGTCAATAAGTGTAGATAAGAGACCATGACTGTACATTCAAAGTACAGGATAGTTGGAGTGATTGTAGTACAGTATTTGCTTTACTCATGCAGTGATTTATTTTGTTTTATCAACATTATCGGTTAAGTGAGACTTGATTTTTTAGATAGGTATTGTTCCATTCATCAGGCAAAAAGTCAGAGCCATTTGTTCATGCATAAATTGGCAAGTTACACTGTTTATCAGTTGCTCATCTTAGGCCCCAAGCCAAAAGTACCATTCATTTAAAACTTGCTATATAGGTATCTAAAGATAATGTCAGTCCGATAAGAGGAAATGTTGTTGAAATTTGGATAATTGTAATTTTTGCTCAATTTTCCCTGTTTTTTGGTAAAAAAGCCTTTTTTCTCTGAAACCGCAAGTCCAAATTCCAATTCATTTGAAATGTGGTATCACGTTCATAGGGGTGATCTCAGTCTGATTTGTCAAAATTGTTGTGAAATTTACAGCTACCCACTTAGGCCAGTACATTCTCACTGATTTTGCTTTGTTCTCGGGAAGGCTATTCGCAAGCTTTCCAGTGCAGGTTGACAGTGTAGATACTGTATTGGATGATGTCTCCTTGTCTGAATCCAGTGTAGTTATCATCCGGTTATTACAATTTGTCATCCCAATACTCCGTTCAGAATTAAGGTATGTATAAATGTTTAATTTGATTGTTTAATTAATGAGTACAATGAATGAAGGTAAAGTGATATCTTTCAAAAAATCACATGATTTTGTTAGATCAAAATTTTTTGGAATAACACATGTTTGTTAAAAGGTATAATTTTATGTCATTGTTGTGTATAAATAGTAGTGACAACTACAGCGACACATAAATAATATTTCTATCTCACTGGAGTTTCATCATGTAATTAAACAACTAACAGTTATGTGTATAAAAACACCATGTAGGGTTAATTAAATGTGTATATGTAGGCCTGGTGTGATGTTCAGTACTGTATGGTCACACTGTTTATCAGTTGCTCATCTCAGGCCCCAAGCCAAAGTCCCATTCATTTAAAACTTGCTATGGAGGTATCTAAAGATAATGTCAGTCAGATAAGAGGAAATATTGTTGAAATTTGGATAATTGTAATTTTTGCTCAATTTTCCCTGTTTTTTGGTAAAAAAGCCTTTTTTCTCTGAAACCGCAAGTCCAAATTCCAATTCATTTGAAATGTGGTATCACAGTTCATAGGGGTGATCTCAGTCTGATTTGTCAAATTGTTGTGAAATTACAGCTACCCACTTAGGCCAGTACATTCTCACTGATTTTGCTTTGTTCTCGGGAAGGCTATTCGCAACCTTTCCTGTGCAGGTTGACAAGTGTAGATACTGTATTGGATGATGTCTCCTTGTCTGAATCCAGTGTAGTTATCATCCGGTTATTACAATTTGTCATCCCAATACTCCGTTCAGAATTAAGGTATGTATAAATGTTTAATTTGATTGTGTTAATTAATGAGTACAATGAAATGAAGGTAAAGTGATATCTTTCAAAAACTCGCATGATTTTGTTAGATCAAAATTTTTTGGAATAACACATGTTTGTTAAAAGGTATAATTTTATGTCATTGTTGTGTATAAATAGTAGTGACAACTACAGCGACACATAAATAATATTTCTATCTCACTGGAGTTTCATCATGTAATTAAACAACTAAACAGTTATGTGTATAAAAACACCATGTAGGGTTAATTAAATGTGTATATGTAGGCCTGGTGTGATGTTCAGTACTGTATGGTCACACTGTTTATCAGTTGCTCATCTCAGGCCCCAAGCCAAAAGTCTTATTCATTTAAAACTTGCTATGGAGGTATCTAAAGATAATGTCAGTCAGATAAGAGGAAATGTTGTTGAAATTTGTATAATTGTAATTTTTGCTCAATTTTCCCTGTTTTTTGGTAAAAAAGCCTTTTTTCTCTGAAACCGCAAGTCCAAATTCCAATTCATTTGAAATGTGGTATCACAGTTCATAGGGGTGATCTCAGTCTGATTTGTCAACATTGTTGTGAAATTTACATAATTGTGTTTTTGAGGCAATTTTTTGCCACTTTTGGTCAAAAAATTGTTTTCCCTTAAACCACAAGTCCAGTTCATTTGAACTAGGTATAGAGGTTCCCAGGTGTGATATCAGTCAGATTGCCTGAAATTATGGTGAAATGGTTTTTTCTTGATTTGGTAAAAAGTCTTTTTCTCTGAAAGTGCAAGTCCAATTCATTAAAACTTGGTAATGTGGACCTAGGGGTGAATCTCAGTAGGATTTGTCAAAATTGTAGTGAAATTTATATAAATTATAAAGTTACACAATAACATAATGGCAAATGTACATAATTTTCATGAATTTTCATTCAAGATCTTGTTTGCTATTCGCATCTTACATTTCTAATTCATAACACTCGTGAAAAAATGTTCAAAACAAATGTGGGAACAGTGTCCATGACGCTATTTTTTAAAATACACTTTAAAATTACTCTAAAGCTTCAGCTTTCGATGCAAAAAATTTCACCAGCAAGTTGAAAGATTGTGTTCTATCTGAACTCGCGGCTTGCAGCATTTGCCCTTGTTATCTGAACACAAAGTTAGTAATTACTTGGCAACTTGGCAGAGCATTCAGCTTTATACCAAGACATTTGCCAAAACAAAGTCTAGTGTGTGGGTGTGGAAGTCTGATACAACTCAGTAGGCAGCCCCTCTGAGTAAACTGATCTATTTATGTTGGTCAAACCATTTTTGACTGGCAATATTACAAATGTAAATGGAAGAATTTTTGAAGGGGGAAGTAAATACTGTGAGTAAAACAATAATTTGTGGTTACTTTGAGAATACATCATTCAATGCTCAACTGTGTTTGGACTGTGTAAGTGGTAAATGGTTTATAGCAACAGCCGCTTATCAGTTGACTCAGTAGGGCTACCTGCTGAGTTGTCTAAAACTCTGAAGCAGTAAAACAGACTTTGGTTTAGGGAACTCTGCTGCATATTGCTAAGTGCTCAGCCAAGTTTCAGGGTATTTTGGTGTTCAGATTCAACTGTAACAATTTAAAATTCAAAAGCTACCTAATCTCTGCTAACATTGTAGCACTTTTGACTTGGTTTCTAGTGAGGATTATCGGGATTTTGAACAGCTAATACCTTTCATATAATACCTTTTTTGTTGATGAGAGCATCACACTGCATGCCCTTGGCGGTATATTTTTTTCTGTACGTAGCATAAACCAGTTTCTTGTTCTGCTCCTGAAGCAGACTTGAAGGCATATTAGTCTTCAAGCCCAAGCAATGCCAACTTTTTGCTATTTTCTCAGTATTTTTCTTACATGTCTCAACTCCATTTTCTTGTTCTACTATTGATACCTTACAAAAGCTTCAATCATAAGTTTCTTAAGAAAGCCTGTACATGAGTAATGGCCACTATTATTATTGACAAATGAATTTTAGTCTATAGACTTTAATTCATTTTAGATCTTGTAATGTCATGCGTCCGTCCGTTCACACAGATATCTCAGACATGCCATGGTCAATTTCTTTCAAACTTTGCACAAGGATATTACCCTACCCCATACAGATGCACGTCAATAAATTGTTTCACAATGGAATTAAATTTGGCCGTGTTAGAGGACTCTTAGTTTCACTCTCCATAGACTTCCATTTATCAGGCAGTTCTCCATAGACTCCTATGTATAAGCAGTTCTCCATAGACTCCTATGTATAAGACAGTTCTCCGTAGACTTCCTTGTATAAGGGCCACAAAAATAAAAATTTACTTTCTCATCGTATTCATATTGGAAAAATGATGCAGTGACACAGTTTTATTACCTCAATTTTTAGAGCAAATAAGGCTAGAGTGCTAATTTTTGGTACACATTGCGAAGCATGGTGTCAAAACATTTCGCCACCATGTCAACTGAGGTCAAAGGTCATTGGCCTTAAATATCACACAAATGTGAATTAGCAGATAACTTAAAGGGCCAGATAGTTCATATTTGGTAGGTTACAGCACCTAATGGTTAACTATCTCATACCTTATTAAAGGGACATTATTTGCATCTTTGACCTCATATTGTTGCAAACAAGCAGTAGCCGACCACAGACAACTTCCATCCATTTGCGTACACCTTTAAAAAAACCTTGGGTCTGAGGTTTATGGAGGTTACTGTTAACCTCAGAGTTGGCAGGTTGACCTGCGATCAGTAACCACACTGCAAACTGCTATCTGGGCCACTGTAAGCATCCGCGTGTAAAAAAAATAAACCACACGAAGTGAAAGTCAAAAGTGCAGTATTGCAGTTTCGGGATTCCCTATTACTAATCCAGTTTGCTCAGTTACATTTTGACGGTCAGTTTTTGATGGAGATCTTGACGGCCAATCCTGCTCTTAGATACACCATTCTTTACTGCTACAGAGCACATTTTAGAATGGGCATTTCAAATGCCTACCAGTACCAGCTGACAACGACAAGGTCTATAATTGCGGATCTTTTTCATCTCGTTTGTTCCTCCATATGCATATGTAGACTTGCCCAAAGCCTTTGTGCATAGAAATGTGAAAACAGAGTAAAATGACGGGATATTTAACTTCAGTAGACAGTCATGTTATTGTCGAGGTGATTGCGAAATTGAGCAATGTACCGGTACTTTGGCGACTGACACTTACATTATGTACCGGTACATTGTTGGGTGAAAGCTAACTCTGCGTGGCAGGGCTGTGCCAAACCGCTGGCAGCACCTCGGTTGCGGCGTGCAGTTTTCTCCACCAAAACAACCCATTTTAATCCAAAACTTGCATTGAGTTTTGTTTTCAAGCACACCCACCTCGCCTGGGTGCACGATTAGCCCTGCGTACAGGTCTGTGTGTTCCCAGCGTTATAGGGCGTGGAGGCCGTACGGAGGGCTTTACTCATGTAGGTACATGATGTGCTCAGCTGCGCTTCTTACGTAAAGTCCACTTTTGGGAGTGGGTCGGAGGCACAGAGGCCGTAAGCGAATGGGTCTAGGCAACTGTAACTGTGATGTACTCACTTTTGGTTCGAAATGCGATTCAACTGATACAAATAATTACACGATGCACAGAGAATAACAACTTTCAAACAGATCTTGTGTGTCGAGAGGTGACTCCAATCGCGAGCAGTATCAATGACAGTACTCGCCCGGCGCGGTGTCACAATGTCACCGATGCTACACACCGTGCAGTGTTCAGTCCGAGTGTGATGTTTCCAGGTTCAACAAGTGATCATGTCGTGTTTGTAAAACGAACCAACGTATTGACAAGAAAATGTCCTAAAAATCTTAAAAATTGACGAAGTTTTGCTAATGATCAAATGCACAGGAAATGCATTACATTGTACCTGTTTCACTATTACCACAGCAATCTGACATCGATCGTTTTAGTTTTACCATTGAACCAATTGCGTCTAGGTTTCATTTGTTCCACAGTCCGTGTCATCGATACTAAAATGAAACTTAAAAGCAAATGCCCTGCTTAGTTTCACTATTTGACAGTAGTTTGTGATACGTGCATTTGTTTATGCACCGTGTGCTCCTCGATATCCATTGTGCTGAAGTTAGTATGTAGGTCACAGGCCTTTTATGTTCCAGCTGTACTTTGATGGTTGACGTATGCGTAGTAATATTGGTTATGTGCAGGGGTTCAATCATGGCGGTTGGTTCAAATCGTGCTGACACCCTTACCAACATTGAACCTTGCCGTAAAGAGCAAGAATGTGGTTTTACATATCCTTGAAGCCATCCATAGTCACAATTTAGGTCTTCCATTGATTTGACAGTTGATTTCAGTCATCGAAAAAATGAAAAAAAAGTCAAAAGATACAAATAATGTCCCTTTAATTATTATGCATATATCTAATTCTAGGCTAACCAATAAGGCTACAGTGCTTATTTTTGGTACACAGTGCGAAGCACGGGATCAAACCATTTCGCCGACATGTCAACTGGGGTCAAAGGTCAATGACCCTAAATATCACAAAAATGCGAATTACTAGGTAACTTAAAGATATACTGTCACCTGTTCCAATTGTGCAATAGTTACTATGCAAAGAGAAAATCTAACCAACCACAGAGTTTAAGCGGGTGGCCACTTTTTAAAAACAGCGCCCTCACATGGGCATTTTGAATACCAAGGAATGCCCTGACCATACATGGGGATATTTAGATTACAGGTGGTTGTATACCTTTAAAGGGCTAGATGGTTAATATTTCAAAGGTTACAGCACCTATTGCAAATTAACATATACCTCATAGATTATGTACATACCTAATTCTAGGCTAACCAATAAGGCTAGTGCACTAATTTTTGGTGCACATGCAGACACTCTCGAATCTGGGTCCGAAATTTGCATATTTCTAAACTATGCAAATAATATGTTAATGAGGTTTGGTCATCCGCAGGTACAATCCAAGCATTAGGGAACGCTCCATTAACTTAGAAGTACCCGACTAACCCGAGCTTGTTATCAGAGGATTAATCTCTATGTCAACATATGCGAACAGATTACCTTTTAGTGTAAACAAAACATTAGCACTGCCTGACTACTTTAGCATGGCCAATGCCAGTCGGCGCCTGACTTGATGATGGCTCCCTTGTCCGCATTCTGGATTTCCGACCAGCGTTAAAAGTGCCGTCTAGCACTTGCTGTTACTTTGAGGTCATCATTTAGTTCATAAAATTGCATGAAGAGTTTACAAAAACAATGGTACTATAGAATCCCTTTCAATAAAATGCTGTTAATTAATGTACGCTGATTTTGCATATAGAAAGCTATTTTAGCTGGTTGAGGGTACGTTCACAAAGATCATTGCCCTTTGAGCTAAAGTTTTCCTGTCGCACAATATCTCTGTACGATCGAAAGGAGACAACTGAAGATTTTTTGCTTTGTATGAATGTTTATTACCCTATAAAAGAAAGTACGGTAGCGAAAATCAGCACAACAAAACAGGACTTTTACTAAAACGTACTCTTTCAATTTCAGTTCAGACTCAATGAGTGGTATTGCGGAAAGGTGCATGCAATGCAATGAAAGTCACGAGCAAACTTTGGTGTCAACGGATCCAGTCTTTGAATTATCAATGAACACTCACTTATTTTTCTGGTCAAAGAGCCAAAGGCTACTTGTCCATCGCAACAAGCCCCTCTGTTTGCAGCGTGTTCACTTTTAGCCAGATGCCGGCCAAATTGACCGGCTACTTCCGTATTTTGGCCAGCTACTTTTCAGCGATGTTTCGCTCTCTAGCCCCGAAATTCTGGTTTTGATGATAATATTTTGATATTTTTGTTGTCTTGCAAGCCGGAGATAACATTTCAGAAGTGCCGATGTGGCTATATGTAGTCTAGCAATTTACGCCCACGAATAGCGGACCATTGCCGAATAAAGTCGACATTTGTTTCTCTCAAATGCGAAAGAGAAGAACGAGTCTCAAACGCGGAAGAGAAAGTCGACGCTTGAGAGCTTTGGTTTTCTGCGTAAGAGTAGGGCCTTGTCTGATGGGTTTGGTAGGTTTTTGATCAAAAGTAAAGCGACCAAACGTTACTGAGTCTCATTTTTATGTAAAACTGTGAAAGAGGCTCCCCACCTAACTATCCAACTATCTTGTGAATTTTGCGTACGGTCTCTCGCTGCTGCCTCAGCTGAACTCGGCTACATACTCGGGTATGTAAATTTGGTTTTATCCCCAAGTAAATCGTCTTGTGCAGAGTTCATAGTTTGTATACATATTCATAGTGTATATCTGCATTCTGATTGGAAGTTTGAATGCTTTCTGACCTTGCCAACGAAAACGACGCAGTGTTTAATGCTGGCGTGCAGCACTGAGTAGGGGCAAATGCGGAAGTAACTTGTCTACGAGTATTTTGCTCTAGCGACTGTTTATTTGAAGATACCAGGCTATCATTCTTCACAATGATACTTGTTTTGCTATTTACTTCCTTGGTAGGAAGTATTAGTGAATTTATATCATGAAACCCGTTTTTATACCATTTGTGCACGGCAACATCGCCGAGGGAAGTGTACGCCGTACAGCATGTACTGTGTGGGTTTCACACTGTGTTGGTATACCGTACCGGACTATCGGCTCCATGCGTGAATACGTGATGACATACCTATTAGACATATGAATTTATTAAGCTTAGAAGCAGTCATTTTCAGTCTAAATTAAAATTGTTTAAATTCAATGAGAACGCAGTTGAACTTTATGTATATACACATGTGTATCATTTGTTTTAATGATCAGCCACCTTGGTGTTAGTAGTAACATGGATGTACATCCATGGTAGTAATTGTACAGACAACAGTTTGTGAATGACAGAAAATTGATCAGGATATACATCAGTCATCGGAACTGTCTCCATCTTCTTCTTCGTCATCTTCATCTGTGTATTCTACTACTTCAACCATGTTTTCTTCAGCAAGATCATTTGATATTGATCTCATCAATTTCTTTGATTTCCAATGCTTCTGTGGTTTGCCCTTTGTTGGTTTTGTCAAAAACAATGTCATCAATTAAGCTGTCACTCTGATCTCCAGTATTGGCACAATTTAAACAATTGCATGCACCCTGGGCCACAAGCATTATTTGACTTTGTACATTTGCAAAATTTATTTTTGCACCCAGATTTTTAACATTACACCCTTTGGTATAGAATGCCATCCTTTCCTGTACTTGGGACAAATTTTCTGGTGAATCCCATATGGGTGATAACTTGTTACCATTGACAACATAGCCAGAGTTGTCATATCCACGTAAGACAATCTGGCCCCTTTCTGACTGTGACCATGAATCAGAGATGAAACAAGTTCTGAGCCAATGGTATTTTAAAGCTGTTGGGTTTGGAATTAGATCCTCCTCCCTCTGAATTCTAACTTGGATGGTATTTCTGATTTTTTCAAGCCACTGAATATGTAATTCCAATTCAGTGTCAAAGTTTCATCTCATTTCATGGCTTTAAACTGGTCATATGGCTGTCATGTTGTGATTCAAACTCACTGTGATGTTTCTGGTAGTAAATAGTTCCAATTAAAAGAAAGAGAGATAGGCCTTTCTCCCAGATGCCACTCTCTGTGTCTGCAAGAGTGCCTGAGGTCGCGGTGGCAATTCCACCAGAAACAAATTCTGATATTGGAAAAATTCTTTCTGAAATGCTGCTTTTCCACAGCCAACAAAAATGACAAAAAAGTCACAACCAGATGTGATATAGAGAGTTTGGAGACATTTTGCTCTTATGTCTTGATCAATTTAAGCAAGATCTGGATCATTTGCTAAGGCTTTAATTAATTTATTTAAATGTACATATGACTGATCATCTGCACATGCACTGAGCTGTATAAAGATGTTTTCTGTCTGATAGCTCAGATGCCATCAGAGGTAATCCGATGTGGTAAACATCTGTATCTGGCGAGTATATAAGTATGTTCTTTTTTACTGAAACAGGGACATGGCGCCATATACGTGTATCAGTTTCTTCATGATTTGAAAAATATGCAGGGTATTCATGAGAAGGGTAATTTCCACTCACAATTATTGCTTTGTCTTTCTTTTGCCCATCAAAACCCCCCTGCAATGACAAACTCCTTGTCAACTCCAAGGTAGGGCTTCAGAAAGTCTGGAATTTCTTCACACAGAAAATTCACCAATAACCGCTTAGTTTTTCGTCACCAAAAAAAACATCCAATTTTCTTTTGGAAGTACTGTTTGCAGGTCAATTGATTCATATATGCTGTACATTTTTTTTGCTTTACCATCTCTACGCGCTCTTCCAAGTCTTTAGGACTTGGTAAAGTTTCAAAAATATAATATTACAAATTGATCGGATCTTCAACGTTCAAAAATTTAGTTGGGGATTTACAACACACGGCAAAATAGATGGACACCAGCAAGGGATGTCAGCAAATTTTTTTATTTGCTTCTGCTTGTGACAAGAACAAGTCTAGATATGGATGTCAGCCTTACCTAAGAATACTTTCAATGATGTGTCAGTCACATTTGACCAGCATGGGTAAAACTAATCTTGTAGACAAAAATCTGGATAATTCTATGCTATAGATAAGTACTTTTAATAAAAGGGAAACCCTGATTTCTCTGCCTACACAATATGCATTTTGATTGTTATGATAATGGTTTAATATACTGTTTAACTCTTACACTGTTTAAACTTAGTAAACCAATCACCAGATAAATGAGTACTGGTATTCTTATTTCCATTTTGGTAGGGGCGGATTGTTCTGGGGAACACCATAGGAAACACTCTATGATTAAATTAATTCATTGTTTGATTTACTGCACAAGTTTGATGAAATTCTCAATTTTCCATGTTGTCAGCACACTTGTAATGTGGAACAAACCACAAAAAAAAAACAGTTAAGACTTCACTGGACACAAATAATGACACCACTGCTCAAGTGTCATCAGGCTAGGCTGACAAACTGAATCAATACAGAGCATATCATGCTAAATACAGCAGCTAATACTGAAAAATTCTGAATCTTAAGCATTTATGTAACTCAAACTGCAAAGTAAACAACAAAACCAACATCTTGTCCACACCATTGTTAAAAATAACAGTGACTGACAGGCAAAAATAACAAAACAGCAAACATGGAATTTTATCCATTTTCATATTGGCCATTAAAGGGACAAAGTCACTCATTTTTGACCAAATTTTGGTCCTTTTAATTTCTGTTGTATATATGCTTTTCTGCTGCTCACTGAAATAGGCTAAACTGCAATCTCTGGTTGTCACAGCTCAACTCATATGCATGCATGGAAGGTATTTACCAAAAATTTTAACATAGTTAATTTCACATGTTAATGTGTCTTATTAAAGATGAAAATTGAATTGCAATAACCAGAGAGTGAGCATATTTCAGTGAGAATAATCCATCAAAAGAATTTAAATGGCAAAATAATGTCAAAAATGAGCAACTTTGTCCCTTTAACTTGGAACATATCTAGTACAGATTCTTGTAATTCAAGTGTCAAGCAGCATGACCATTACACTATTGAAGTATTAAAATGGTGGCAATGAATATTTTTTTAAAATTGGTGCATTGACAGACAGTACTGTAAAATGTTGACAAAAATAGCTTTGTCCAAAGTATCATAATATTAGCCATTTCTGAACAGGATGTAAGATTACACCACCATGTGAACTCACAATATTTTCAATGAAAGTGCAGTCCTCTGATGAGTGACGCCGAATCATGTACCAGTATGTTGTACACCATGGAGGCAGACACCAAGCATAGCATTATGTGAAAAAATTTAAAGTCTTTGTACTAGATCATGACTGCTTAACAAGATTGGCAGTCTGCTTGTTTCAAAGCTATTTAAAAGCTTTCTTCTGGGCCTATTTGATATCATACTTGACCCTCTGGACTTGACCTGCAAGCTTGGTACGTACATTGTATTCTGGAAAATGCCAGTAACTTTTACATTATTTTAAGTCAGAGATTCGTCATACAAGTCATTAATTTCACTCAATTATTTCTGTCTGTTCTTCCTGACTGTCAAAATTGATTGAGGGTCTAAGTATTGAAAGTACTTAATTTAATGATGATTTTCATAAATATGTTTCACTTACAACTGGACTAAATTGTCCACAACTTCCAAGTGTGACTGTGAACATCATTCTGTATATATATACAAATAACTTCAACGCATTCAAGTTTGTTTACAAGTGTCGCGCTGTACCAAGAAGTTCTCTGGACGTACACTGTACATTTTAGCCTATCATTTTCAGGAAATAAAGGTCTGTATGTTTAAATGATTGACTTCTTGGTTTATGAAAAATATATTAAGGATCAAGTTGTGTGTTCGGCGTTATACAGCCTCCTACCACAGGCCGTATATTTGGACTTTATTTCCTCTCCCAGCAGCAGCTTCATCCAGTGTTTGGTGAGTTTTGCAATTTCTGCTTTACCACACTCCTTAAGTGTGTTGTTGAGCAATAAAGTAAAGTATAACGCTGGTAATTAACGCACAGCCCTGCCAAGCAAGCTAGGAGCTACCACACTCTTTTGGTAGTACCGTGGTATCATATATTGCCTTACGTAGCTGCAGTTTCGAAGCTGAAGGTTTTGCCTTTTTTCAAATTTAAGCTTTTAGTTTTTAGGATTTGATCAAGTTGACGTCCTACCTAAACACCAGTCCAAATATTGAGGTACAACAGCAATATTGCCCTATGCTAGGAGGATACAGTTGTACCGTATGTGCACCACTGTCGCTACGCGAAGGCTACATGTACTTACCCAGAAGAGCTCTCCCTACTGGGTGCATAGGCCTTTACGTTGCGATTGTGGTTGCACCTGTGTGTGATGAGTATGCCATTGTTGGAGGCAATCAAAGCAGCCAATAGCTGAATACTCTAACCTTCTCCTAGGGCTTAGACTGCTACACCAAGTCAATGGCATATATCATGTAAAGTAGGCAGTAAATATGTGCCCTTTCACTTTGGCTTTGAAGTGCAGATGTGGAATGCTGTGATTCAATAGGCTGTCCAACAATTCATATAATGAATGCCCAAATTGGCTTATAATGGAGTAGAGCACACTTATACTCCACTAAGAATGATTGTAATAAATAATGTTCTTCAAATGTTTTCTTTTATTAATGCACAATTGTGCCTGCCATTTTTTCTTATGAATTATAATTTAACATTTATCAAAATATTAGTGAAATTCATAATTTTGGAATGTATCACGTTGACCATTGAGGGAATACTGCAGAAACACGATGTGACATATTGATCTCCACAGCAATATAATTTGTTCAATGTACAATATATTGAGCAGTTTAATCTCTACGTGGGGAGGAAATAATGGAAAGTATGTTTAAAATGTATTCCTGGTACAGATATACAACTACATGTGTGTGCATGACCCCATTATTCACTGAATTTATTATATTTCCAATAGACCTGTGTAGTCAGAGAACTGAAAATACATGTACATGTGCTCATTGCACTCATATCAAATCCAATTTTACAAAATGTACTATGTGTTCGAGTAGACAATGAAAGTTTTGTTCATGTTGCCCTGTTTGTGGGAAAGGTCAACAGAAAGGCTATTCCTATTCATGCAATATTTTAAGCAAACAATTCAAAGTATCGTAATAGATTGAATGCTATAGTGTGAAATTATGATGTTTTAACATTGAAAATACTTTGTCAATTTTTTGTGCCTCATTTCTTTGCATTTTAAACATATCACAGAAAGCACAGCCTAGATAAGAGAGGATAGACTGATCCTGATTTGACACAGAAGTGGCAAACACTATTTCATGATAATCAAGTCTTCTTTTGTCAATTTTTTGTGCCTCGTTTCTTTGCATTTTAAACATATCACAGAGAGCAGCCTAGATAAGAGAGGATTAGACTGATCCTGATTTGACACAGAAGTGGCAAACACTATTTCATGATCAATCAAGTCTCCATATTCTGAAATGACATTGGGATTTCACCATATTTAACCAAGTTCAATCTGAATAGTGATCAACATGGCTAATTCACTGTATAAATTACCCACATTAAATTTCAACAAATGTCATATATCCTGCCATCAACAACACAAATGAACACTATCCATTCCAAAGATAGTACCCACGTAGTAAAGCCAATATAAACTTGAAAAATGCCACAAGTAGCCATACCAATCAGATGACTGTACCTAAATATTTAAGTTTACTAAAATCATTTTTCTAGAATCAAATTATCAATTATCACACCAAAGCTTGCTCTTAATTTCAAACGATAGTATCTCTAAAAACTAAAATTCATGTACCTAAAAGTGACTGATGCAGGGTGGAGCTTGGCCTTAAACTTTAAAGGGAAGTGACTTATGCAAGAGAGGGAACTTTTGTTGATCAACAAAAAGTGGAATGAGAAATAATATTGTCAAATAGAGGTTCAAGATTGACTACATCAGTAGAACAATGTAAGATATTGTGGTAATATCCAGCAGTGTTTTTGTTAAGGGCGGTACCTATAGGTAAATGTTACCAGGGTTCCCCAGTCATTTTACCAGGGTTAGCCTTGGTATATCTGTGCAGTCTTACTAGAGGACAACAGAAATTTATCCAGGGTTCCCATTGTTCCCCAACCTTAGCAAAAACACTGTCCAGTGTTTATTAACAAAACCCACTACATGGTACAATGTGCAGCCAGAATGCCATGAATCATAATATCCTTTTAATATGGTGGGTCAGCTGTGAAACAATAGATTGGATTTGCTATAAACTTAATGGCGATAAGAATGGCAACAAGAGAGACAATCCTGTTTAAGATAATGGTGGGGAAGAGATACACAGCGAGTTGGGAATGAGCACTTAATAAAAAGTAAGAGGCAGTGTGTGAGTGATGTCATGTGACCATAATTGCCTACACAAACAATTTTTTTTCTTCTTTTAGTGCACCGACAACAAGCCCAAAATTTGTGTCCCCCCCTTAGAGGATTCAAAAATTGTGACCCTCCCCAGGCTCAAAAATTTGTGACCCTCCCCCAAATCCCCCTGGCCCTCCTCCCTGCTAATTTACGTCCAGTCCCTTATGGTATAGATTAAGTAGTCTTGAATGTTTGATGATGGGATCTTACAGTGTTTTTGTTAAGGCTGGTACCCCAGTAAATGTTACCGGGGTTCCCCAGCCATTTTACCAGGTTCCTCTTGGTATCAATGCAATCAGATCAGGGGACACAGAATTGCTACCGGGGTTCCCAAATCATTTACCTCTTTTCCCCAACCTTAGCAAAAACACTGTCTTATTGGCGCACACTGAATCAAAACATACCTTCAAGTATTACCATTTCAGCTGTCCAATTCTCAGGCAGTGCCTCACTTATGATGCTGCATGTGTCATATCTTTTTTGTAATACTTAAGTTGTGTTTGATTTTGAGCTTTGATGGTGCATAGACCCATCTGCATCACAGATTGCACGTGGGAGGGAATAAATTGCACAAAGCCTTCTATGGCACACCAGATTTTATTGAGTGAGCAATTTGCCTTTTTAAACAGGCGTCAACTATTTTTTTTGTCAGCATCAGCTGTACGTGTTCTCCTTTTTACTACAACCTTCCCTGAAAATGTTTTTAATTTTCTCCTCCTCACAGGAGCTTCTGTACTAGGTTTATGTAAAAGCCTAGTAGAGATGTAGTCTGCTAGAGCTCTTTGACCTACTTCATAAAATGTCATCAAGTCTTCCTGAACAACTTTTCCAAAGATTTTTTTCAGGGGTTGCAGCAAAAACAGAGCTCTCACAGATTTTTTAGCTCCGCTGTCAGCGACGCAGAGCTTATCAATAGGTTGATTTTCCGTCGTCGTCCGTCGTCCATCGTCGTCGTCCGTCGTCGTCGTCCGTCAACATTGCCTTCTCCTCTGAAACTGCAAGTCCAATCGCTTTGAAATTTTATATGCAGTTCACTTGGGGTGACCACACTTAAGTTTGTTCAAATCGTGGTGAAATTTGCATATTTGTATTTTTGGGGCAATTTTTGGTGTTTTTGGTAAAAAAATCTTCTTCTCTGAAACCGCTTGTCCGATTGCTTTGAAATTTGATATGCAGTTTACTTAGGGTAACTTCAGTCAGATTTGTTCAAATTATGGTGAAATTTGCATATTTGTATTTTTAAGGCAATTTTGTCATTTTGGTAAAAATATCTTTAAAAATCTTCTCTTCAAAACTACCAGTCAGATAGCTTTGATATTTGGTACATATGTCCCTAGGGATGATCTATTTCAGATTTGTTCAAATTGTGCAGAAATATGCAAAATTGCATTTTTAAGGCAATTTTTGCCATTTTTGGTCAAAAATGTATTTCCCAAAAAGTACTGGTCTAATACTTTTGAAATTTGGTATACACTTTTGTATAGATGAACTGAGTAATATATTGAATTTCTGATGAAATCTGAAATTTTGTATTTTTGGGGCAATTTTTGCAATTTTTGGTCAAAAAATGTGTATTTCCAAAACTATTTATCTGATAGCTTTGAAATTTGGTATACAGGTTCCTACAGATAAACTACATGATATTTATTGAAATTGTGATGAAATCTGCAATTTTGTATTTTTGGGGCAATTTTTGCCATTTTTGGTCAAAAAATGTGTATTTCCAAAAACTACTCATCTGATAGCTTTGCAATTTGGTATACAGGTTTTTACAGATCACCTTAATGATATTTGTTGAAATTATGATGAAATCTGCAATTTTGTAATTTTGGGGCAATTTTTGCCATTTTTGGTCAAAAATGTGTTTCTCAAAAATTACTGGTCTGATAGCTTTGAAATTTGGCATACAGGTTTCTACAGATGAGTTCAGTAATATATAATGAATTTCTGATGAAATCTGTAATTTTGTATTTTGGGGGCAATTTTTGCCATTTTTGGTCAAAACGTGTATTTCCAAAACTACTCATCCGATAGCTTTGAAATTTGGTATACAGGTTTCTATAGATGAACTAAATGATATGTATTAAAAATAATGATGAAATCTGCAATTTTGATTTTTTGGGGCAATTTTTTCCGTTTTGGTCAAAAAATGTGTTTCTCAAAAAAGTACTGGTCTAACAGCTTTGAAATTTGGTATACAGGTTTCTATAGATGAAGTTATGAACTAAATTTGATCTCTTGAAATTATGATGAAATCTGCAATTTCATTTTTCGGGGCAATTGTTGCCATTTTTCGGTCAGAAATTTTATTCTCAAAAAACTACTTATCAGATAGCTTTGGTTGACATGTTCTTAGGGATGATCCGATGTGATATATTCAAAGTATGATTAAATCTTCAATTGTGTATTTTTGCAGCTTATTTTAGCCACTTTTTTCTGGCCTCTGCATTGAGCTATCAAAGATTTCCACCTTCCTCATCAACATGTGTAAAAATAGTTATTCACTACATAAACACAGCGGAGCTATATCGGCCGCTAGGTCGCTTGTTTATAATACACTCGGCACAACCCTTCATCAGTCTCCCTCATTCCCTTCTGCATTTATCTGTATCTGTACACTTTTGCCACTCTTTTCGGGGGTTATTTCAGAATGCAGATTTTTAAGGCATGAAGCCCTGAAAGGTAAATACTTTGCCATGTTGTCAAGCAATTCAGGAGAGGGCTTATGAACTGCAGTTTTGACACTTAAATTGATAAGTTGTTCATGGGCTTCATCAAGTGCAAGCTCTCTCCAGCTGAAGCCAGTTATGCTTGTTGTAAATCCCCCAGACTGCAGGTGATCTAGGATGCAAGATGGTGCTTGCAGCAAATCATGGAGATGCCTTGGTAGGAGACGAAGATACTAGGTTGACCAATCAAAAGCATGATACAAAGGGGCTAGCTGCTTGATTGATGCCATTCTCAGTTGCCAATTACTGCTACGGAAAGCCATGTAAAGAGAGATATAAGCAAAACAACCTCTGTGCTCAGGGAAACAATATCTCACACAAAAAGATCTCATTCATTTTACTTTGTATCACCTGCAGTCCAGCCAATCTGGCATTAGCCTGATACATGGATTTAAGGGCATATTTTCATTGTCAAGGTCACAGAGGTCCTAGTCACTATCAAGCCATTCTGTGTGTAAAAGCAATGAATACAGACCATCCCCTTGTCAAATGATTCGAAAAGGTTCAACATTCTGATACTTTGAGCCAAATGTGTACAATAGCATTTTGTCATGGGTATATATATCTGAACAGGACATTTCAGGGCATAGCATAGACAGAGCAGCTCTGCGTAATCACCAGGTACTGTACTGAGTTTGACCTTTTGTGACCTTTCAAAAAAGTAAAAAAAATCAATGGTCAACAAGATGTTTTGTTCATCGCTTGGCAATATTTTCTCAAAATACGTGTCTCATCACTAGCTGCCAAGCAAGACAGCAGTATAATTTCTTATCACAAGTTCTAGCTATTTCAACACAGCTAGACTTGTAGGATCTTGCTTTAAACTGCCCTGATGGGCTAGTTTTCTGAGTACAGGATGTGCAGCTATTGCAAAACACTAAAACAGTGAGTGGACTGACATTGGGTTGACCTACATCAATATTTTCAAGACTTCCCTTACCAAAAAAACATACTGGAAAGTAGATGTAATGTATACTCAGACCCTGTGAAAAGTATCATTTTGGAAAAATTTGTAGTAAATGCATATACTTGAATCCTACTGCACATGCCTCAGGTAAGAAAAAAATTGAACGAAGCTGCCCCAAGAAATAGTTTGTAGTGTCCGAGTACGCTCAGTCCCTACAATTTTGCCGCAAATCTTCATGAGAGTGTAAGGTTAGAATTGTCTACAGTTCCAAGGCTATGCGAAACCTACATAACTTTGCAATAGGTCTTTGCCAGAGTTCATCATTACAGAGTCTAAACTTAACTGTGCACTCTAAGCAGATAACTGCAGTCTGAGTCAGAAAGTGCGAAGAAAATTTACAGCAGAGTGTAAGTCAGATATATGGATAGTGTGGGTACGCTTCAAGTGTACACTCCGACTGGATGGCTAACTGACTTCTGAAATCAGGGAGTTAAAATTGCCACAGATTGAGACAGCAACATCTATTTCACACATTGCTTGTGCCAACTTGTGGTATTCACATGTTCTTTAATGCTCAACCATTTCATCCAGGAGACTACATATACAGCTGACACAACTTGCCTTCGCATAACTATGAAATAGCATGATGACAAAGTGTTCTAAGTTTGTGTTCTTCTTACACAAGAACTGCACTTCAAAAACTATATCATTGTTTGCAATCATGCATGATTTTTTTACAGTGTTTCATCTAGAGAGGGGGACAGGGGGATTCCCCTCAGCTGACATGTTGGCACCCCCCAGTAATTTGTCAAGGGGGGACCTGCCCCCATGAAATGGCGCCAGTCACACCTTAGAGATACAGGTAAAACACATGCATGAACTGGTGAAATCCCCCTAAATTTTCTGGTAAGGGGGACCCCCTGTTGATGCCATCCTAGATGAAACACTGATATTAAATAAAACTGCATCTACAAAATATTTAATATACAGTAAATTCATCTTTATTTAATTTTAAATCAGGCACATTGCATGGTCCAAATCAGTCTTTTTCAAATGGATTAGGAACGTGACAAACAAAGTTACAATCTGTGTTGAGTGTAGCAACAGAAACCATTACCTCATAAAATTTGGCTGACAGGGATGGCCACAACTGCTTGTTTTTCTTTATGTAAAAGTTGAATATGTGGAATGGAACAGTGAAAAGACTGTCAGTCACAATTTTTTCTTTCATCTCTTCAAATTGATTTATGACAGCAAGATGTTCTACCCTTTTGCAAACACACACATCTGAACAGAAAACTGGATTGGGACAATAAAGTATGCACTTGTGACTTTACCTTCATGCTTGTTGTACACAATGAAAAAAATTTGTAAGTAACGTGGTCAAGCAGAAATAGCCTGTACTTAGGATATTACCTGTAAATTCAGTAGCATTCCGTACCTTTCTTGAGGGAGATCATTCACAACAATGTAAACAGGCCAAACACTGAATTTCTATGAACAGAAAAGTGCTACACCATCAAAGTTGATTTGAAAAGAGACATGTAGCTCCTGGTTTTTCTTTTCATCATCAGTTTGGATGAAGAATCCATCTGCTGAAGATGCTTCTTGTACAGCTTTTTGTCCAGAACATCTTGTATGTGTTTGGTATGATTCTGTAGTGTCTTAAATATTGCAGACCACTATGTTTGCCTTCTCCTCTACAATAAAGAATATAAAGCAATAAATTATCTATATACTGCATGTTCTGCAAAGCTTCATATTATTATAAATGCCCCCCCCCCCAATAGTATCCTATGTTCACTGTATGCAATAGTTGTATATATTTTAATATGCATGTACAATTGTGTAATTCAATAAGCTTTACAATAACACTATTAAACAAAATATGACTTCTCTTAAATTGTGTCCTTTGTTTAGTCTACTGCAAGGCAGATTTTCCTATTTCTACATTCTGTACATTGGCAAATAACAATGTCTAAATTGAAAATCTTCAATCATTGGTTATGTAATTTTGAGCTACATACTGACAAAGCAACATGGTTTTAAAGAAGCCTGTATGTCATGTAAAAACCAACCTATGGAATTATGTCGATCAATACTCTGTGCAGTAGATGGTTGATTTTTGCAATTGGCTCTATCAAATTCAGTCCATTCACGCATTTAGAAACAAACTATGCTGTCCGAGCATAAATAATTTAGGGCAAATAACACACGCATCTACAGTTCAATACCTTTTTAATTTTTGCTGAGAAAACACAGTGTATGGAAAGTAGATGGGAAAGTATTAAAAGTGAGGGGTGACTGAGCAATTGATTTAAAGAATTTAGGATGTGAATAGTTATTTTTAATCACGCAAAAGAATATGCAACATATCAAAATATTGGACTACTTACGTGAGAATCAATGGCGTTGAAAGCTGCTCCACTATCGGTAGTCACCATGCACCAGCAGTACTTCCGCGTTCCGGTTCTGCATTTGCCTCTCCGACCACTTCACTCTCGCAATCATCTAGTTCAGAGTTGTTGTCAATGTCAGTTTGCTGTTATACCATCATAAACTCGTAATAACTGGTCATCATATCGTTATGTGGAATTTCGGTATGCACATCGCTGCAAATGCCGTTTCGAGGTGACGACGAAGGCGTATCACTGCACTGTGCCACGCGTACAACGCGTACGATCACCAGCTGTTTCTGAACCATATTGAAGCTTCGATATGAAGAGACACGTTGTCACCGGTGGCTGCTTCTGAGCTTGCGAAACACTATGTCATCGTTGCTGTTCCATCGCCATCTTGTCATTCGTTGTAATCCTTTATGTGGGCTTTTCAAATGGCAAAGGTAAAATAGTGATCGTTTCTCTTGTAGTTGATCGACGATATCGTTCCTTGTTGTTTACTGCGTCCGCCATGTTGTTGTTGTTCGAGCTTATATCCCTGCGTTGATTTGTCGCAGCACCGTCTAAGGAAAAAGACGTAGAGTTAAAAAACACAAAATAAAAGAAATTAAGGTGGTCTGTCCAACTCTCCCCTTCCGTTCTTCAGCAGAACTGCACGCTTGGTGTGGATTGTATAAAGGTACTCCCTACTCCATAGTTCGATGAACTGTGTATAATTTAAAAGGTTGTTCGCATCCGGGTGTCTTGTAAAGTCTAAGATTATCTGTGTAAAAAGTTCGGGGTTGAGTACTGTTATCCTGTATGTTGACTGTGGAATGATTTCTTGAAGCTTGGTCTGGTATTTCAACCTTATATCCGTAAGAGTGCAGCATTCACTAAGGAAATGTTGTCTTGTTTCTGGTTCGAGGTTACATAGTTTGCATGTAGGGTCAACGTTGTATTGATTGAAGACGGCTCTGTTGGACTGTAAAGTATACGTTCCTGTGAGGAGTCTAGCTTTAATTGACGCCCTCTGTATGTCATGAGTATTCTGGTTTACTGATGTCCATATGTGATGAGGGAATCCAATCTTGTATAAATTGGTGTTTAAATATTTTAATGTTGATTTCACTTTGGCTTGATCCTTTAGCTTTTCTTCCCAGGTTGACTGTACAGTACTAATGTTTGTATGATGAATGGTACCGTATGCAACACGCATTGCCGTTGGCTCTCACAAAGGTCAAGGGTCAGTGTCACTTCGTTCAACATCCAACTGTCATAATAGTTTTCGCTTGGGAACCAATTTGAGGGATAATTTTTGTTCATTTGTTAGTTTAAACTATAAAAGCAGGTGATTCACTTAGTTTGAAATTATCTAAAGACCTTATCACTGCATTACGAATCTAACCAATGACACGCAATGTTTTAATTCTGGCGGTACTGCGCACGCGCAAATTGTCCCGGCGGGTAGATTTGGAGACTGGATTTCATGGCTGAGAGCAGTGTAACCGTATCGTCCGCAAAAACTCATTCTAGCGAACTAACAATGGGAAAATCAAGAGGCAAGAAAGTATCTACTCACTTTGGTGACCATGGTAAGTATTCAATATGAAGTTTTATGGTTTCAGTCGTGCAATATTTCGAGTCATCGTTATTCATCGTATGCACTGGTGCATTTGACCTTGGTTCATGGATACACAAAACCGGCCAAACCCGACAATCTTTGTATCTTAACTATGATCAGAGGGTAGACCTAATTCCCATACATTTTTGAAAGACATTGAGGTATAATATCCGCACTGAACCATGATTGTAAGTTAGAAAATTTGTATCATTGTCTCCACAATGTAAGGAAGGGTTACGTAATAACAGACCATTCAAATTCCACGGTATCAGTGATTGTCCGTTAATTCCGAGCTAGCCCATATCACGTGCATCTTCAACCAATCATTTGTGACAATTCCGGTGGATTGCATGGCCACAGCATGACAGACCCAGAAAACATGTTATCAATGGACCATGCAGCTCCATCATCATATTTTCGTTAAATCAACTTATATTAATAAATGTGAAATTTATGAAAGAGTACACTGCAAATACTGTAATTGCTTTTAAAGACAGAACTTATTTTTCTATTTGGTAGCAAACATTTTACCTGCCTGTGCCATTCTGAGCAGTACAGGTTTACTGATGAAGTTCTTCATAGTGAATGTGTTTTATATTTTTTAGAAACTGCATTTTTGTGAAAGTTGTCAAGTACTTTGATTACACAAATATTGTAATAAACAAGGTCACATACAATTTTATTTTTATTGCATTCAATATTTCTTACAATGAAGATGCTGGCAGTTATACCTGGTTCAAGAGTATTTACTTATGAACAGCAGATGAACAATGCAAGGAATATAGGAATACACTGAAAGAGTCTGGGACCAAGGCAGCACTCTTCCTGCTGCAATGCTTCTACAAAACAAAGGATCTGGTTGGAAAAAAACTTAATGGGAGCTAACTGTCGTGAAAGCATTGATCCTAATACTGTTTCTGCAATTATTGGTAAGTTTCATATATTCCTTTCTCTTAATCTACAAGCACCTCACATAGTCAGGGAAAGACACTAAGGGTTGTCCGATTGCCCGGGGCAAGTGAAAGTCGCGTTCGGGCAAGTGAACCTCCGATGCCACTTGCCCGACGGGACAAGTGAAAAAAAATAATACCTAGAAATCGAATTCACGAGAGCGGTTTTCTGGTGAGGGAACACGGACTTAAACAACAAAAAAATTACATATTATGTCATTGTGAACATTTCCATAAGATTTTTCATAAAATTGCATGAAGAGTTGATGAAAGGCTTTCTAGTCATTTGGACCCCTGGGCAATTGGACCCCTGGGCAATTGGACCCAAGTCAATTGGACCCCCAACCCAAGTCAATTGGACCCCCAACCCAAGTCAATTGGACCCTAAAGAAACCATACTTATCTGTCTAACTAATCTCCCCTAACAATATTTTTCAGTCTTCTTACAGGGAAATCTGCACGTCTGAGACAACCAAACGCTGGAAGAAGCTGCCGGTGAACGCTGTAGAATACAATAAAATTGAATAGAACACACTTATAGTAAATGCTTTCACACGTTCACACACATACACACACAACACGGAGTGTGTATTAGGCGGCGACGGGTGACATTACAAACACAGTGTGTGATGTCACACTTTACGAGAACTAAATACAGTGTGTATGGGGCGGCGACACGTTCCTGCAACAAACACGGTGCGTACAAGGCGGCGGTGTCACAAACACGCTGCATATTAAGGCGACAGAGGCCAGCTTAGACGGGTTGCTCAAAGAAATCGATTACTAGCGACATCGCCCCCTTGTATCTATTTCATAGCTACATTGGCAACTTTTGTCTTGATTTGCTACAAGCGCTGGGTCTACTTGACCCCGCGTCGGTGAATGCAAACATGCCTTCATTATTGTGTCGAGTTTTTTTTCTCATCAGGAAGATAGAACGCAATAAATATATTTAAAATTATGTATGCTAATTACAACATCGCACGCATCACTACCATCAACATGACCAAGATTGTAGCGCGCATTGTTGCGTGAATTTGGATTGAGCGTGTTGAAAACACAAGTCCCCTCAGAAATCGCCCCAAAACACACAGAAGATCACTATAAGCAGGCGAAACGGCTGGCAGGTATGGATTTTGAGATGGTATTGGTGGAGTCGATGTTGATTTTTTGAATAAATTTGGCCATTTTGTGAGGGAAAACATCTTCCAAACTTCAAGCTGCCCGGCTCGCCGTCTAATCGCCCTCGAGCGACTGTGTCTCAGACGTGCAGATTTCCCTGTAAGAAGACTGAAAAATATTGTTAGGGGAGATTAGTTAGACAGATAAGTATGATTTCTTTAGGGTCCAATTGACTTGGGTGGGGGTCCAATTGACTTGGGTTGGGGTCCAATTGACTTGGGGTTGGGTCCAATTGACTTTGGTAGGGGTCCAATTGACTTGGGTCCAAATGACCAGGGGTCCAAATGACCAGTTACCATGAGAGAATCATGTAATCGCTTTCAATAAAATGAAGTTCAAACAATACCACCGGTTAAATACCGTACGCTGATTTTGCATATGAAAAAGCTGTTCAGCTGGTGGAGCGTACGTTCACCAAAGTTCATTGCATTGACTGTGAGTTTACTGTGTCTCACAATATGTCGATACGGTAAAAAAGAAACACACAGTGGTTTATGTGCTTTGTATGAACGTTTATAATGATGTAAAAATAAAGTCCAGTGGCGAAAAATCACCACAAAAAAGGGAGTTTTACTAAAACGTACTCTTCAATGTTAACTTGTTGAGTGACAGTGAGTGGCATCGTGGCAAGACAGCATGCAATGAAAGTCATGAGCAAGCTTTGGTGTCAACGGAATTTTCAATGAACACTGACTTAATTTTCAGGTGAATAAGCTAAAAGTTACTTGTCCGTGGCGACCAACCTCTCTGTTTGTGAATTTTCCCATTCTAAAATGACTGTCAAGAAGCAATTGGAGCAAGTTTGACATCGAGAAATTCAGCTTTCAAACACATAGAAAAACACCGACGCCTTAGGTTGTTGGTTTAAATTCTATTTAGTCTGCGCATGAGCATTAAAAAGACCACCTAGGTTATTAGAAAAACATAGGATACTGGTATAGTGCAATGGTAATCCAAACTTCATAGGGCTTGTGTATGATGTCAGCGCAGTAAAAACATGACAAAGAAGTACATTATTTTTCAGAAGCTTCAAAACATTCCTTTATAGCTTCAGATTTTTTTCTTTCTGTATATATAAGTTAAAACTTTTAACTGCAAAAATACTTTGAAGGTACAATTAAAATGGCTGTTATTATTTGTACATTAAGACCCAAGAAAGTAAACATACAAACATATGAACTGTTAGAAATTTTTCTATAAATATGAAAGCCCCACTAGCTGTAAATCTTGAAATTTGTTGACATGAAAACTGGTTTCCTATTTTTTCTGGTTTTCTTTAAATTCTACCCATTAACAGGATATAGTCTTTTGCAGCTTTACAAAACATTCTTTAGTGAAAATTGGACAAGTAAATGTACATTTTAACCTTTAATTTGATTTCCCACCATACTACAAAAAACAAAAAATTTTGTCCCAGTTGAAAACATTCAACACTATGCATTACATGGACTACTCTGTTGTTTCCGTGAATATTCAAATGCATATATGCACGGTGTACACTGTTTTTGCTATATTTGCATTGGGTGCCATTTTACGTTTGGGCACACATTATTTTTCTTGTTCAAAATTGCACATACAGTCTCACTGGGCAGTTAACAATACTTGTATTCCAACCCATCAAAGAGCACATTCCCAAAACTTGTTTTAGTTCAGAAGTAAAATCACATAAAGAATGCTAAATGATACAGCTAGTGGGGCTTTGATAATTAATTTAATATAAATGAGCCATCCAGCACTCTTAGAAGTGTGAGGAGAACCCTATGAGAATGTCTGACATTTTCTCATGATAAAATGATAATTTTCAAAATTAAGTGTGTGAAATGAAAAACCAATGTTTTAGCTTTTTTCAAACACGTAAATTATACTGGGCAAGTGGTTTTCCAATTCGGGCAAGTGAACTGAACCCCCCACTTGCCCGAAGGGCAAGTGGATAAAAAAATAAGTGTCTTTCCCTGATAGTGCAATGAGTGTAACTTTATGTGAAATTAACGTATTTTGTATTTTTGCTCACATGAAGTCCATGCTGACTATTGTTATCTAACTATTGATCAACAGATACTGATGGGAGCAGAAGTGACGATGGAGATGGCAGTATCCAAGGCAATACATTTCCTGAGCATTCTGGTGTACAAATGGATATTGATATTGACTGATATAACTAACAGTGAGTGAAGCATTCCATGAATCTGTCAAACTTGTTTCAACGCAACAGAGACTTCATACTCAGAGAACATTTCATCATTACATTTTTCACAATGCAAGTACAGTGAAACCTATCCTTAGAACAAACCATCTCAAACTGTGCAATCATTTTTACTGGACTGCTGTTTTCACATTTCACTATTTTACAGAAAAGATATGTACATTTACCTTATAATGAAGTGTGACATCACTCAGGACAGTACATTAAGCAATTTTACTATTTGTCAACATGCTGAACAATGCAAGTTTGGATATTTTGTAAAACCTTTTCACTTCCGACAGTACTTTGATAATGTTGTCAAAATACAGTACTCATGCCGATAAAACAAACTTCTGAGAAACTGTATTTTACCTCTTTGTTTCAAACTGCTGAATTGAACACAAGAATTTTATTTCTTGCTCCAGCTTCAACAGTGTCATACTGATTTTTTCACACCATTTTGTACATTCAAGTTTTTTGGTGAAATTGTCATTTATAATGATATTTTTAACTCTGCTGTTTGAAATATTAATGCTTATTTGAAGATTTTTTTTATTACACAAGTGCCGATAAGTGCTAAAATTAATGGCAAATATTTAAATGTATTGGTTTATACGTTAGTCTGTCACTTACAATATCCTAAATTGCTCGTCACAAATTTTCTAAAAATACAAGAGTTAGAATTTTTGAACACAGATATTTGAACGCACACAACAGTAATGGTAACTCATCTTTCAAAATATGCATTGTTGTTGTTTATATCTTTCACACTGTTATTAAAGTATGATCACTGTTGTTAATTAAGCAATATGATTGTTTCATGTGTGCTTTGAATAAGAGACAGAAAATGAGGTGAGTGTTGCTGTTGACAATCAACATCAAGAGACTAAGGTAACTTATCAATACTGCATGAATGAGTAACCCCTATCGATCACACACCCCCCACCCCACCCCCCCACCCCCGCAGTCGGTGATAATGGATGACTAGTATATACATTGTGTACTTTTTCATGCTCGACGAAATCAAGTACGCCCTGTGTACACTTTTTTACCCCTCCACAACAAGTACACTCCATGCATACTTTTTTCACGGAGGTTCCCTAAGATTAAGTACGCTCTACGTATACAAAAGCGTTCCAATATTGGATAGCTTTAAGTAGCATCACATTGGATTCTGTGTACTATATAGGTACACTCTATGTGTAAAACATGTATCTTTTTTCTTTACTGATTCTGTACAAAGATAATACATAGTTTTGAGAAATATGTACACTTCACGGGCTACATAAAGTAGGCAAAATGTAGGGTGAATTTTGGTAAGGGTTGTTATGACAAAACTATCTGGGGTGAAGCAACCGGCAAAGTTTTCCTTGTGGGGTACTCAAAACTGTCCTATTCATGGTATCTCTGGCCTTAGACTTTGAACAAATCATGCCAAAAGAGTTGCGTAGGGTAATTAGGGAGCCGTCATTATTTATGGCCCGGGGGGGGGGAGGTCGGAGGAATCTGAGATGGGTTCACTCAAAAAATCGTAAGTTACAAGGGTAGGGAAAGACACTAAGGGTTGTCCGATTGCCCAGGGCAAGGGAAAGTCACGTTCGGGCAATTGAACCTCCGATGCCAATTGCCCTACGGGACAAGTGGAAAAAAGTAATTACCTAGAAATCGAATTCACGAGAGCGATTTTCTAGCGAGGGAACACGGTATCATATTATGTCATTGTGAACATTTCCATAAGATTTTTTCGTAAAATTGCATGAAGAATTGATGAAAAGAATCATATAATCACTTCCAATAAAATGCAATTCAAACAATACCACCGGTTAAATACCGTACGCTGATTTTGCATATGAAAAAGCTGTTCAGCTGGTGGAGCGTACGTTCACCAAGTTCATTGCATTGACTGTGAGTAACGGTGTCTCACAATATGTCGATACGGTAAAAAAAGAAACACACAGCAGTTTTTGTGCTTTGTATGAGCGTTTATAATAAGGTAAAAATAAAGTGCAGTGGTGAAAATCACCACAATAATGGGACTTTTACTAAGACGTACTCTTCAATGTTAACTTGTTGAGTGACAGTGGATGGCATCGTGGCAAGACCGCATGCAATGAAAGTCATGAGCAAGCTTAGATGTCAACGGGTCCAGTCTTTGAATTTTCAATGAACACTGACTTAATTTTCAGGTCAATAAGCCAAAAGTTACTTGTCCGTGGCGACCATTGTAACCTCTCTGTTTGTGAATTTTCCCATTCTAAAATGACTGTCAAGAAGCAATGGGAGCGAGATTGACATCGACAAATTCAGCTTCCAAAATACATTGAAAAACACCGACGCCTTAGGTTGCTGGTTTAAATTCTATTTAGTCTGTGTATGAGCATTAAAGACCACCGAGGTTATAAGAAAAACATAGCCTCTAGCCTCTTGAAGAAGGACAGACTCTTTTTTAATAATTTTAGCGCAATAAAAGTGACATTTTGTTCAGGGCTATATCAGTGATATCAGTTGTATTTTTGATACTGGAGGCAATGTCTTCAATGACTTGCTAAAGGTCATTATAAGTCTTGAGAGATTGCACTTGATGTTTTTTTTCATTTTTTCAACAATGTGGTAAAGTTGCATGTAACATTTTCCACACAGTTGACTTTTTCCATCAAACTAAAATTCATGTAGTCACCATGATCATGGGAGAAGCCATTGATTAAGTCAACATTTGACGGAAACCGCACATTCGATGTAATGCGCTTTCTACAATCTGGCATGCTGCAGTATTTTCCGTTTTTTTCCATCCATGTATTGTAGTGTTCTGGACAAAGACACACTATGTCAGGAACGGAAGTATCGATATCACTTGAGTAGAGATTAAACTGTGTGAGAAAGAGGTTTTTGTCATCAACATCAGTGGAGTGTAAACCTGGGCCAGTTAAAGTACAGATTAAACAATAGGCCAAACCCGGAATTCGAATCGACCACGGTACAAACAAAGCCATGTGCGCAAACGCGCACAGACGTACGTGTATTTCTATACGCGTTCAGTACACATGTGGGTTTGTTTGTACCGGCATCACGTGATTATTTGGGCGTTCTGAGTATGTAGAACGGCGTATGCATCGCGTCCTTTTTATTCCGGAGTAGAACCATTGGCCTCTGTGACATCAATTATTGGTGCTTTCTCATCATCCCCTCCATCTCTTCCAGAAAATTCTTTATCTATATAAAGCTAGGCGACACGCATTGCAGAAACAATACTGTTCATTCATGCCCCTAGATTTTAACCAGCTCGGACATATTCCTCTGGTTTTCCCACAACATGGTACCATCTGTTTGTTTTTTTTATCCCACATTTACCACATGGACCACACTTATTCTTATCTGGATGAGTTTTTGCTTTATGTGACCTCACATCTCCAAGTCCAGAGATATTGATCAAAAGCACTTTCTTGTGCAATGTGTGTGACTTGAAACAGCAATACAATGCTGGTCTTCTGAGAATAACTTAAAACTATGGTAGTCTCCTGTAAACTGAGACTGTGGGCCACCTCTTTCTGAATATCACATGAAAGCGATGATTTTAAAGGAAGAATAAATTCTTTGCCTTCTAGCACAACAGTTACATGGTGCTTTTCAAATTTGTGGCATCTTTTTAGCACATACTGGCCAAGTCTGGACAACCGTATTTCAATATCAGAGAGCAGGCCAATGTTACTTTTACTTTCCATGACATAACTGCATCAATCCTTTTTCAACAGTATCATTTCTTTGACAATGAATGTGTTTTTTGTGCACTGAGCATCCTGTTTCAAACTTAAAACCCCTCGACTATGGAGTTTCTGACAATGTGAAACAGCTTTTGAAATCTTGACCCAGGCTCTGTGTACACTGTTTAGATTTCCCAGGCTCTGTGTACACTGTTTAGATGTTTTTTTCAGGGACAAAGAAATATTCACATGGTTCAACCTTTGTGCTGTTGCATATTGCAGTCTTTGAGTCACAAAATTGGCAAAAAATTTAATATGCCACTTTTGCGATTGGCCTGTAATATTATTAAGTTGCCCTCCATTTAAGAAGACTTGCTGCCGCAAGTTTTACTTCTGTCAGGGCAACCTTCCATGCTCTGTGGCATATGGCATACCGTAGTTTATGCAACTTCTCAATAAAGCATCCTTACTTGCACTGCTTGATATGGCTAAGGATCCAAACACTCTCCTTTTTCCAACAAAATAGATTTCTTTCAAACATTTAATTCTTATTTTTCAAAACTATGACAAATGATTTCAAAGTACGTGAATTTCTTGTGGCCAAACTTTACCATAAACTCAAACTGTTAGTAAACATAGATACAGGTACAAAATACCGGTGAATATTGTAAGCCATGTGCCATTGCCAGAAGGGGCTGTGGTAGGTTATCAGCCACAGTATATCTGCAACAAAATGTAAAGACACATGTATTTCGGAAACTGGATCATACTTAAACAAACAAAACCATCATAATATTCTTGATCACGAATTTTGCTCAAAAATAAAAGATTACAACAACTGGGATACTGAAAATACGCGATGATATGTGATACCAACGCGTCTCAAGCTGTTTGTGCGTGGCCGCCATATTTATTGGATTTAACGGTATTCAACACCGAACAGACCTCATTTCAAAGGCGTGTAGTTCGTATTTGTCCGTTTTGAACACCAAAACTTTGCAGAAAATCATAGTCATGAGATTCAAATCCGACCAAACCTATTTGCAAACTGAGTTAAATGTCTTGCCAACGCAAGCGAAGCAGTGCTGTATAAGGCGAGGTCAACATGTCTACAAAAATCGTATCTGGTGATTTCTACCCTTACGAAAAAGTCCTATAGGACCCAAGTGGGATTGACCGTGGTCCAATAGGAGTACCACAGGAACGGTGTAGGACCAGGCTGGTCCTATAGGAATGATGGTTTTAAGTCCTATTGGACAATCCCATTGTAAATGAAATTCCAATAGGAACTATGTGGGACCATTCTTGTCCTATTGGAACAATTCCTGAATGTCCTACAGGACAATCCTTTTGTAAATGACATTCAAATAGGATTTATTCAATTCTGTCAGAATCATTAGCTTTTGCTATTGCTCTGACAAAATTATTCTCAGAGAGCAAAATATTTTGCAAATTAATTTGCAATTAATCTTTGGACTGGTACTGAAGGAAACATGGTTTGTAAAAATATTGCATCTAGAATTAAATGAAAAAAATATACAAGCAACCAAAATACATAAATAAATAAACAAACACTTAAATCAATAAAATAAATCAATAAATAGGCCCAGCAATCAAGTTTACATGCTGGCTCATGCATATTTATGAGTAACACATAGTTACAATATCATTGAGTTTCCACAGACTGAAGACTATTACAACTACCAGCACTTCAAATTCATAAATGAGAATCAATATCACCTCATTATCTTAGCTATAATGTCTGATCAACACATATTTTGTACACCTTTTTAAAGTCCTATTAGACTGTCCTATTGGAAAACCTAAGCCCAGAATGCATTTGGGTGGCTGCAGTGCATTATGGGCTAGCATCATCAAAACAAGATGGCCGCTACAGAACAGACAAAAGGGGTCAGTTGTAGCTCTGAAAAAGGACTGTGTGGCAGCATAACCGGGTGTTTTACAGCTTTTATATCATTGTAGTACAGCAAAGTTAGGTAGGAAAGATTATTATATGTCAGTGTTTTCCTTTTGAAGACTGAATAGTTACGGAAATAGCCAGGTTTACAATAGTCCTTTGTCTCCTTGCCTGCTCATGATCCAGTGTATACCCATTGTGTGACTTCTAGCTTGTTGACTAGGCATTTCAGTCCACACAAAGAATATAAACAGGAGTGATGTTTAAAGCCAAGGTAGTAATGTAGTTAGTGATTGGATACATATATGGTCAAAATGCATTGATATTTATGTGAGACAAAGGAGCAATGGAACAACAGGGTTGGACCCCCTGTTACATAACAAACAGGAAGTTGATATCTCAACGATTTCTACTCATGTATTGCCATCATGAAACCTGAATTCTTTCTATGCTGATAGAGCTCATTTGGCTTTTGAATTATTAATTATGATACTGAAAATTAAATGTTTTGTGTAACTTTTGGATACATTACATAGCAGCATCAAATTAACTTATCACCTAAAACAAGAGACAGCCATATAAAGCTGCAACTCAAAAATTTCATGAAGGCAGACCTTAATTTCTATGTGGATATGCTTCTGTAGTCTCAGCTATAATAGTTTAATAAGATAATTGTTACACACAGCTTTGTATAATATTTTTCTGATTATAGAAATAAAGTTTCTCTGTTCAAAAGTATATCCATTGTAAGTTCTTCTTTGCTCCCTAATGAACATTGAAACACCAACTATATAGTTTGTCTTCTTAGCGTCTGTATAAGTGTTAAATGCAAATGTCATGTTTACATTTTAATTCTAGTCCAGACCAGAATTCATTCCTCAACAATAACAATGTCTACACATGTACAGGCTGAGTTCAAGGAAACGTTCTAATGTTCAAATTGGATTACCATAGGACTGTCTAATAGGACATATTATTATTAGACTACCATAGGACTGTCTAATAGGACATGTCTAATGTTCCTATTGGACTACTATGGGACAGTCTCATAGGACAGGTGTCACATTCCTATTGGACTACTATGGGACTGTCTCATAGGATAGGTGTCGCATTCCTATTGGACTACTATGGGACTGTCTCATAGGACAGGTGTCGCATTCCTATTGGACTACTATGGGACTGTCTAATAGGATATTGTCTCAAAATACTATTGGACAATCCTATCAGACTGATTCCTATTGGAGTCCAATAGGACTTTTTTGTAAGGGTACAAATGATTTGCCCTGATTGTAAAAAATTTACATAGGTCACGACTGGAGGCAATATAAATGGCAAGGATATGGAAAATTTCCATAAATACTAACCTTTTGCAGTGTTTTTCGCCGATTTTTCTAGCCGTGAAAAATGGTGTAACGGTCATCGAAACTAAAGAGAGGGCGCCCTTCATTTGAAGGAAATCCCTTATTATGCATGAAATGAAGGACCCAACTTCGAGAGTGCGGAAACGTTGGATCAAACCATTTCGCCAATATGTCAACTGGGGTTGAAGGTCATTGACCGTAAATATCACATAAATGTGAATTACTAGGTAATTTAAACGGCTAGATGGTTCATATTTGGTAGGTTATAGCACCTTATGATGAACTGTCATACACCTCATCAATTATGCTGGGGTCAAAGGTCATTACCCTTAATATCACATAAATGTGAATAATTAAATAACTAAAAGGACTAAATGGTTCATATACCGGTATGGCAGGTTAAGGCACCTAATGGCACACTATCATATACCTCATTAATTAGTCCCCACAAACGAACTCCAGGGACTTATAGATTGAGTTCCGTCTGTAAGTCCGCGCACATGCATGCCTTCCCCTGTTCACGCAGATATCTCAGACAAGGCTTGGTCAATTTCTTTCAAACTTTGCACAAGTATAGCACCAGACTCCATACAGATGTACGTTGATTTAATAGTTTCACAATATGGACCCAAGATGGCCACCTAGCAGCTAGTTTTTACAAGTTTTTCATGTCTTGAGCCGTAACCAAGACATGTGTCAACTGATGTCTTTCAAATTTGGTGCAAGGACATTAACCTATGTCGTACATATGCTTGTAGATTTTTCTTCTGATACAATCCAATATGGCCGCCCAGTGGCCATTTCATTACAATTTTTTCATGTCTTGAGCCATAACCCAGTGTGTCTCAACTGATATCTTTCAAAATTGGTACAGGGACATGGACCTATGTCATACATATGCATCTCTATTTTGTTAAAATACAATCCAATATGCCCTCCAGGCAGCCATTTTGTTACGATTTTTTCATGTTTCCAGCCGTAACCCACAGCGTAACCCAAACATGTCTCAACTGATTTCTTTTGAAGTTGGTACAACGACATAGACCTATGTTATACATGTTCATGTTGATATTTATTGTGATACGACCCAATAGAGTTACCAGGCAGCCATTTTGTTACGATTTTTTCATGTCAGAACCCTTTTCCTGCCAAGTCCATATTTCACCATCAGGTCAAGATGGTTAAAATTAATGAAACACAACATATGGCGTATTTTAACATAATACTGTACATCAATTGAAAGCTGTTGAAAACATCAATACTATAAACTTTATTTTTTTTACTAAAGATGCTATAACAGACCAAGCCAAGTGTGTGAAAATACTTCATGTTTGGGCTCAATACCGCTTTTTACTGACTTGGCTGATGGGGAAGTAATATTTAGTCTTAATACTGTCTGGCAGGAAAAGGGTTAAGCCATAACTCAGACATGCCTCAACTGATTTCTTCCAAATATGGTACAAGGACATAAACCTTTGTAATACATGTACCTCTCAATTTTGTTGTCATATGATGCAATTGATAGCTGCCAGCTGGCCATTTGTTATGATTTGTTTATGCCTTTAGCCATAACTCAATACGTCTCAACTGATTTCTTTCAAAATTGGTACAAGGATATTAACCTGTGTCATACATTTTTATGATACAATCCAATCACACTTATTTATTGATGCCTCGACATGAAAACAATCACTGGATTCACAGTACAATAGCCGGCTATTGAACCACTCTTTTTTGGGAGTGGAGATTTAGCCGACTGGTTCTGTCTCAGGCCTCTCAGCTAGGCGACTGATGCCGTATGTTGTGGGTTCGCATCCGATTGAAAACTATCCGTATTTTCTATCCTGGGTCGGTAACACTGCTGGTGGACAGAATTGTCCCCGAGGTTATTGTTCGCCCAGTTAAAGCGATGAAATTTGTTTCTTCGCTTCGATAAAGTGTGTATGTGCGATGTATGATAGTGAGCATGCGAGCGTGAGTGCTTCACGAACTCTACAACGTGTTGAAAGGTCTCAGTCAGAAAAATGTAACAACTTAGCCGGCTATTGAACCACTCTTTTTTGGGAGTGGAGATTTAGCCGACTGGTTCTGTCTCAGGCCTCTCAGCTAGGCGACTGATGCCGTATGTTGTGGGTTCGCATCCGATTGAAAACTATCCGTATATTATACAGACTTCATTTGAATGCTCTATGAAGACTGATGTCACAATTCTGAATGGGGACTATGTCATTGACAATGACTTCAACAATAACAATGGTGATTACTACAGAATGGGTGTGTTGATAAATTACATCAAGCAATTGTTTGCAGAATACAACGAGGGCCACTGTTATAATACACACAAAACTGAGACAATACACCTTGAAAGTTTTTCAAGAGTTACTGGGGCTTTAATCTTCTTGACACAGATCAGGTCTGAAAAATTATCATTCCAGATTTGATGGCATTTGTAAATGAGAACAACAGAACTAATATATTGACACAACATATGTTGACTTGTAAAAAACTGGGTATGTTGGAATTCACTATGGAGAGCAAGAAAATGGCATTGCCACACACACCCACAAAAACTGAAAATACCAAGCAATTAAAGGTAGTGGCCTGCCTGTTAACTTTGATAAAAAAAATAAGTGCTGCCCTGTGCTCTATTTTGTGAGGACTAGGTGCCATCTGCTTCCAATGGTAACAGAATTCACGTATTTTAACTTCAGTGCCTTCAAAAATAACAGTGTAATTGATTCTAGCACTTATAAATTGCTTTGATTGATTGATTGGTTGATTGATAGATTGATTGATTGATTGACATATCAATTGACAGCTAAATACTTCCATAAAATACAGGGATATACAGAATCTGTGGCAGTCATATAATTGGAAATTAATTTGTGACAGCATGATTTATCTCTCTCACATATTTATGATTACTGTCGGAAAGATGGCAATAAGAAATTAAGATTTCATCTTGAATATCCTTTGTATACGGCTAGTTTTCAATCGGGTCCGAACCCACAACATACGGCATCAGTCACCTAGCAGAGAGCCACAGAGAGAGCCACTCGCTAGTGCAAATTATCTGCAAAAAGCAAGTTCAGTATTATGTGTTGCATGGTCTTACATGATGGTGCTCTTTCCTATGATTATTAGTTGCGAGTGAGAATATGCAAAGGAACACTATCCACCCAGGGAGTCATATGGAGTCCTCTGCAGAAAAGAACAAGAAGCAATGTGAACATGATGAAACTTCTGAAGGTCAGTGATAGTCAATGATATACTGACATATATGTACCTGTAACCAGTAAACATCTATTGGATGACTTGCCATGAAGGTGACATCACAAATCTGTTCCTTGAGCATGTAACAGTAGATCAACAGAACATCATGTGCATAGCATAGAGTTTAATATTATTTGATTGTCTTCCTTGTGTAATACCTAGGGGGAAAATAGCTTTCCACATGAACCTGTGACCCCACAACTGTTAAATCAGCTAAAGACAAACAGATACTGGTGTGCAGCATATTGAGCTGCCTTGTGAGGTTTGTTTGTATTTATGTAGGGATTGCGTTAACCCCAAATTTTGCTTTACAGACTCCCTATTTCGCACTAGGACCCCTACAATTTTTTAGTGAGGAAGGTCCCATTCTTCAGAGAAATACAGATATTTGAATTTTGTTAAGGCCTGATTTTATGAACCATTTTCTCTATATTTCCTCACTATAGTTCGAAAAAAGCCTGTTGGCCAGTAAGTACCGTGAACTGAAGCAGAAGGAGCCGCCATTGACAGCTATTTCATGTCTCACATCAGAGATAATTAAACAGTCACAAAGGCCGAAGCTGAACATTATGCTTAGCAAATGAGAAAGTTCTCAGCAACAGAAATTTGAAATTGCTGCAATGGCATGTAAAAAGCAGAGCAATAGCATATGAGAGGAAAGCAAAGAAAAAATTGTAGAAGACGTATAATGATAGCTGTTTTGCTTTCAGATTGTTAGATTACCTTGACACTGAGTTTCTGTATGTAAAATGTTTTTCAGAGTTAATATTGTGGAGTTACCCCATGAGGTTAACCACATGGTAAATTCCTAGCTCCGTTGCTTTCGGTGTGTTCGAAGACAAACGAGACATTTTTCTGATATAAAAAGTGAAGATATGGTACCATATATATTTTTCTTTTCGAAATATATTAAATACCATATTCTTCACTTCTTTTCTTTCAAAAATATGCAAATGGTTGTTTTAGCACATCAAACAAACAGTGTTAGGAATTTATCATCTGATGAATATCTTAAAGCAACTCCAAAATTTTAACTTTGAAAAAAATGTCAACATGAAGCACTATTAGTCTTCAACTTGTTATCTTCCAAATATTCCCAACAGTTTCTCTTTGAACACAGCAAAACCAACAAAGTTAGAAATTTTATATGTGATGAACCTAATGAGGTAATGAAAAAACTGTAACTTTGAAAAAAAGTATCTGAAGTGCCATACTCTTCACTTGTTATCTTTCAATAATGTCCAAACAGGTTGTCTTTGAACACAGCAAAACCAATAGAGTTGGGAATGATAGAATCTCACACCCCCAAGGACCTTGGATCAGATTTTGTCTCACACGAGCCTGCGGCTCGTGTGAGACAAAATATCCCCAACTGGTGTGAGAAATCTGATCCCAGGTCCTTGGTGTGTGAGATTCTTTTTCTCACATGACCACAAAATGCGTTAAATTCACATTGGACATGTACACACATTTTCCAAAATCATGACAAGTCTGTCATTTGCCACTGTACTTTGACCTGCTTACTTTGTAGTTCTGTCTGTGTGTTACTCGTCGTGCCATTGGATAACATTTTGCGCGTGGAACAAAACAGACTGTTTATCATCCAATCAGAGCTCGTGTAGTATTTACTGCAGAGTGTGGGACGGTTTCTGAGAGTGTGGGATCAATTTTTCCCACACTGTCGATCCCGCACTCCCAGCGGCCAGAAATGTGAGAATTTACCATGTGATGAACCTCTTGAGGTAACTCCCATAATTTTAACTTGGAAAACTGTTAATTTTTTTTTTCTATCTTTTAATTTAACATGTCCAAACAGTGTGTATTTGAACACATCAAAACCAGCAGACATAGGAATTCATAATGTGATTATCTCATGTTGTAACTCCAAAATTATAATTTTTGGGGGTAAAAATACATGAAGTACCATATTCTTCATATACTACATTTGTTGGCTTTGAAAAATGTCCACTGTTTGTATTTAAACACATCAAAAGCAACAGAATTCAGAATTTACCATGTGAAGAACCTCATGAGGTAATGCCATAATATTAATTCTTGACAAAATGTTTACAACAGGTACCATTCTTTTCAACTGTTATTTTTCAAAATTTCAAAATCCCACCACTTAGCCCTTGAACACAGCAAAACAACAGGGCTGGGATTAATTACCAAGTGTTAGCCTCATTAGGTAACTCAATAATTTTAACTCTGAACTAAAATGTTTACATGAAGTACCATACTTTTTACTTGTCGTTTTTCTAAAATGTTACAAAAAGTTTGTCTTTGAAAACATCAAAACCAACTTATCTTTCATAATTTCAGAAGTTCAAATGGTTTGTCATTGAACACTGCAAAACCAACAGTGTTAGTAATTTACAACGTGATGAACCTCATGAGGTAATTCCAAAATTTTAACTGAAGCAGAAGAAGCCGCCATTGACAGCCATTTCATGTCACACATTAGAAAGAATAAAATAGTCACAAAGGCCGAAGCTGAAAAATGCTTAGCAAATAAAAAAATGTTTTGAGCAACAGAAACTTGAAATGCTGAAATGGCACATGTTAAAAGCAGGGCAATAGCATATGAGAGGAGAGCAAAGAAACAGTTGTAGGAGATGTATAATGATAGCTGTTTTGCATTCAGATTGTTAGATTACCTTGACTCTGAGTTTCTGTGTGTACAATGTTTTTCAGAATTAATGTAATTGTGAAGTTACCCCCTGACGTTCAACACATGGTAAATTCCTACTTGGTCTGTTGCGTTTGGTGTGTTCGAAGACAAACTGGATATTTTTGAGATATAAAAAGTGAAGTTATGATACCACATTTTTTTTCAAAATTAGACCTTTTTGAGTTTCCTCATGAGGATTCTTTTTGGCCATATCAAGAACCCAACAAATTTGGAATTTGACATGCGATGACTCTCATAAGGTAACTCCAAAAGTGTAACTTTGAAAAAAAGGATATGAAATACCATATTCTTCACTTCTTTTCTTTCAAAATATGCAAACAGGTTGTCTTTGAACACATCAAGACAAATAGTGTTAGGAATTTACCATGTGATGAATATCTTACAGCAACTCCAAAATTTTAATTTTGAAAAAAATGTCAACATGAATCACTATTAGTCTTCAACTTGTTATCTTCCCAATATTCCCAACACTTTCTCTTTGAACACAGCAAAACCAACAAAGTTAGAAATTTTATATGTGATGAACCTAATGAGGTAATGACAAAACTGTAACTTTGAAAAAAAAGTATGTGAAGTGCCATACTCTTCACTTGTTATCTTTCAATAATGTCCAAACAGGTTGTCTTTAAACACAGCAAAACCAATAGAGTTGAGATTTACCATGTGGTGAACCTCTTGAGGTAACTCAATAATTTTTATTTGGAAAATATGTTAACTTTTCACTTGCTATCTTTAAACATGCCCAAACAGTTTGACTTTGAACATATCAAAACCAACAGGAGATAGGAATTCATAATGTGATTATCTCATGGTGTAACTCAAAAATTATTATTTTTCGGGTAAAAATACATGAAGTACCATATTCTTCGTATACTACATTTGTTAGCTTTCAAAAATGTCCACAGTTTGTCTTTAAACACATCAAAAGAGTTCATAATTTACCATGTGATTAACCTCATGAGGTAACGCCATAATATTAATTCTTGACAAAATGTTTACAGCAGATACCAACACTTCACCTGTTATTTTTCCAAATTTCAAAATCCCACCACTTTGTCTTTGAACACAGCAAAACAACTGAGTTAGGAATTTACCATGTGATAACCTTATTAGGTAACTCAATAATTTTAACTCTGAACTAAAATGTTTACATGAAGTACCATACTTTTCACTCGTTTTTTTTTAAATGTTGTAAAAGTTTGTCGTTGAAAACATCAAAACCAACTTATCTTTTCAAATTTCAGAAGTTCAAATGATTTGTCATTGAACACTGCAAAACCAACAGTGTTAGTAATTTACAACGTGTTGAACCTCATGAGGTTATTCGAAATTTTAACTTTGAAAAGAAAATGTTTACCAGCGGCACTATAGTCTTCACTTGTTATCTTCCAAAAAATTACAAACAGTTTGTCTTTGAACACTCAAAACCAATAGAGTTAGGAATTTACCATCTGATATACCTCATGAGGTAACTCCAAATCCTAAGTTTGAAAAACAAAATATGTGAATACCATCTTCTTCATATTCTACATTTATTATCTTTCAAACTGTCTGAACAGTTCTTCTTCCACAAAGCAAAACCAACAGAGTTAGGAATTAACCATGTGATGAACAAAATGAGGTAACTCCAAAATTTGAATTCTGATTAAATGTTTAAATTAAGTACTGTACTCTTCAATTTTTTCTCTCAAAATTGTTCAAACGCTTTGTCTTTTAACACAGCAAAACCAACGTTTTCAGGAATTTAGCATGTGATGAACCCTCATGTGGTAACTCGCAATTGATAACATAGACAAAAAATATATGATGTACCATACTCTTCACTTTTTTTTCAAATAGGTTGTCTTTCACATGTAAAACAGTTTTGAGAGTTACATTTAGCCTTATCGAATTCTTGTTCCTTCATTTTTATGTATTAGAGTTCATGGAGTTGATGAAGATTTTATAGCTTACTTTTGCTTTACCAATGTGAGCTTATTGTATAGGCTGAAGTTGGCATCAGTATGTATGTATGTCATGTCTGTCCACTCAAATAATTTGAGAACCGTAGTACCTATAGACTTGATATTTGGAGTGTGAATGCAAGATGTGTAAATGCCCGGATGATATTTTCGTTTTGGTGATTCTTCAAAATATGCAAATTAGATTTTAAAAATGCCATTTTTGGTAAAAAGATTCTTCTCTGTTATCGCAAGTCTGACTCATTTGAAACTTGGTATTGAGGTCCCTAGGGTTACATCAGTCAGACTTGTTCAAATATTGTGATTAAATTGCATAATTGTATTTTTGGGCAATGTTTCCCATTTTTGTTAAAAAAATCTTCTTACTGAAACCATAATTCCAATTTATTTGAAACTTGGTATGGAGGTTTCTTCGGGTGATCTTAAGTCGGAATTGATGACATTGTGATGAAATTTGCATATTTGTAGTTTTGGGGCAATTTTTCCCATTGTTGGTAAAAAAAAATCATCTCCTCTGAAACTGCACTCTAATTGGTTTTAAGCTTTGTATGTAGGTTCGTAGGGGTAACCTCTGTCATATTTGTTTGAAGTGTGATGAAATTTGCATAATTGTATGTTTGGGCAACTTTCCAATTTGTGGTTTTAAAAGTCTTCTTTGAAACCACTGGTCCAATTCATTTGAAACTTAGTATGGAGGTTCCTAGGGGTGTCATCATTTCAATTGTCCTATATATCACAAAGGGTCTATATTGGTCCCAAGGCCGCTTGTCCACTTAAGTATTACACTGATAGTTGATAACACCTTCCAATGTGACGTGCCTCCCACGCCCAGTGCCAAGGATAAAAGATATTAAGCTTCTAGGCCAGATGTCATCTTTATCTTATTATAGATATTTATGAATAGTTCAAATCAAATAGTGAACGTTCATCAGTACCCACACTTTGATATGTCTGCAAGAACTTTTCAGGATACAAAAGCTAGGTTGCTGGTTTATATCACTCTCAAATGTACCAATTCAAACATGTGAGCACAGTGTCCCTGACACTATTTTTTTAGTCCCCGCGGACTAAGTCCGGCTGGGACTTATAGATTGGGTCCCGTCCATGTGTGCGTCCGTCCGTCATCAACAGTTTCTCAGACACTGCTTAACCAATTTTGTTCAAACTTGGCACAAAGGCATAGCACTATGACCTACAGATGCACATTGATTTATTTTGCGATACAATCCAATATGGCCACCAGACGGCCATTTTATTAGAATTTTTTCATGTACAAAGCCATAACTCACACATGTTTCAACGGATTTTATTCAAAGTTGGTACAAGGACATTAACCAATGTCATAGATATGCACATCAATTTGTTTTGTGATACGATCCAATATGGCTGCCAGGCGGCCATTTTATTTACGATTTTCCATGTCCTGAACTAAACTAGACATGTATCAAGCAAATTTATTCAAAGTAGGTACAAGGACATTGACTTATAGTATACATATGTACTTCGATATAAATATGTACTTTGATTTGTTTCTCGATATGGTCCGATATGGCCCGTGGTAGCAATTTTGTTATGGTTTTTTTCATGTCGAGAGCCATGACTTTGGCAAGTCTCAACTGATTTTATTCAAAGTTTCTACCTGGACATTGACTTATGTCATACATATACGTGTTGATTTTTTAAACAGTAAGATCAAATATCGCTGCGTGGCGGTGGTTACGATTTTCTCATGTAGTGAGCCATAACTCAGACATATTTCCACCAGTATCATTCAAAGTTGGTACAAGACATTGACATATTTCATACATGCTCGTCAATTTGTTTCACATCATGTAGCAGTATCATGTCAATTATTGAAGTTTCATAATTAGGCTGATATGTCAAGAAATACTGCATTAAAGTTCATGAAACTTTGTACAGATGTTAAGGTCACATTGCTTTAACAGTGAAAAAGACATTTATCAGTGTCATTTTAATTAGTTTGTAATTGCATATGTAATGAACTTTCCTAATTAGAGTGATATATCCACAGATACAACCTCAAATTAGATGAAACTTGATACAGATGTTGATCTCATAGTGTTGTAAATACTGCATTAAACTTTTATGAAATATGGTACCGATGATAATCTATTAGTGTTAGAATAGTATGAAAAAATGTTTTGCAACATCCTGTCAACTAATTCCCGGTTGACTCATTTAATGACCTTTGGATAGTGGTCTTCATTGGTTTTATGTTTTTTCATTACCATGGAACTCATTCTTGGCCATTGAGTGCCATCTGTATCAAAGTATTTTTATCACAGGACCTGTAATCAAAGTACCCATTAACAAGTGGGGACTGTGTCATCAACGATGACTTGTTCCAAAACAGAAAAATTACGGCTGTGAAAATTTCTTTCTTCGTCGGCAATTTGCAGTAAAAATATATGATTAATAGTTATTCATGTTTATACCAGTATATCCTGTTATTGTTTTTCAAGTACAGCCAAAGAAAAGTTTGTTTCTCATCCTCATTCATGTCAATATAGATCTGCCAGGTGAACCTTTTATTTCTTCATCTCAAGAGGAAAATTTAAGTGAAAAAAGCTGTACAGATATCTCACTGTTATATTAAGCTGTCAAAATTATGCATTAGTGCACAAAAATCAAACCACAGAACTGTTGCTGTGGCAACAAAATCCCCTCAGGCATCACTGCTGTGCATATATTTCTGCATTCATTCCTATGTTGTTTTCATGCCTTTTGTACGTTCTTGTTGGTTGAAAAATAAAAAAAGTTAGAAAACTATGTTGCTGCATCATTTTTTGCTCACGTGTTCACACGTGAGCATATGGTTTAGCTATGTCTGTCTGTGTGTATACATGATATCTCAAGAACGGCTGAAAAGATTTCAACCAAACTTGGTACACATGTTCAGAACCAAAATGGCTAAAACTTAAAAGGTTTTGATGGGCGTGGTTTTCATGTTAATGAAGCTATCACAGTTTTAATTTTTCTGATACGTGGTTGTGTATGGGAAGCATGATGACTATAGTGTTATACAGCATGATTTACTGCACCAATCACCTTGAAACTTACCATGCCAGCTATTATCTGAATAGCAATATAGCTCAAGAAGCATCATGCCAAATAAATTCTTATTGAGAAGTGAGACATTGGGCAGTATCATGTTAATAACAAGCTAATTTGCATATTTAATCAATTTAACAAATTAGCACTGTAAATCAGGAACTTGTACTCTAAACTCCACGAAACTTGCTGGTGCTATTGTTTGTGTACATTTCATAGTTTATAATTACCTCAAGCTAATTTTCATATTAATGGGATTATGTAATTAGCACTCAAAATCAAAAACCTCTGGACTCCATGAAGTTTGTTAGAGATATTATTGTGTAAATATTAAACTGTAGCTAGAGACTTTGTTACAGGTTTTTATCAACTACAAGCTAATTTGCATATTAAATGGGTTTAAGCAATTACCACTTAAAACCAAGAACCTTTACTCCGACTCCATTTAACTTGTTTGAGATATTATTTGTGTACTTATTAAACTGTATCAATAGACTTTTCACAGTTTTAATCAAAACCCTTGCTTCTGACGCCATGAACTTCCTGTCGATATTGTTTGTGTACATAGTTAACTATATGAGAGACCTTTCACATTGCAAATCAAGAAAACACCAGAATATTGTTTGTACCTATCTAAAACTGTATGAAGAGACTCTCCAAAGTTTCCTATCAACAAATTTGATATTTTGTATTTGTGATCAAACGTGAGCATTTTCAGTTCATATCTGGTTGAAAGATGTCAAGGATGAAACACCTTTTTTTCTGCCAAAGATAACATATCAACTGATATCAAAAATAAGACCAACAAATCATTCATCATGTGTGTAGTTGGTTGCTGTCTAGGTTGAAGTTACATTTTATTCTTAATCTGGTATGTTCTTGTTAAAACACACAACAAGATCTTACTTTGTACTATAAATACCATGAGTGTATAAATGGCCCCACCTTTCCTCTTACAGATACACACACATGGTCTTACTGTGTACTATAATACCATGAGTGTATAAATGGCCCCACCTTTCCTCTTACAGATACACACACATGGTCTTACTGTGTACTATAAATACCATGAGTGTATAAATGGCCCCACCTTTCCTCTTACAGATACACACACATGGTCTTACTGTGTACTATAAATACCATGAGTGTATAATGGCCCCACCTTTCCTCTTACAGATACACACACATGGTCTTACTGTGTACTATAAATACCATGAGTGTATAAATGGCCCTACTTTTCCTCTTCCAATACACACATATGGTCTTACTGCGTACTATAAATACCATGAGTGTATAAATGTCCCCACTTTTCCTCTTAAATTCGTTGCATATCACATTCAATTTTGAAATTATAAACTTTTCCTTTTTGTCAACCATATACCATCATCTCCAGCTTATGATATATATATTTCATAACATCTTAGATACAGTAGAGCATTCAATGCATATGAAGACTTTTGAGTGAGACACGGACTGTTAGCACAAAAGTTAGTGAGGCAAGGATTCTCAGAAAGTAGATTGGTGAAATTGGTGATGTACATTGACTAGTCATTGCTGCAGTGCTTTCTTTTCATCTACGTCCCTATGTTCACTCTTCTGACTATATAGAGAAAGGCGGTACTAAGAGACTCCAGGAAAATGATAAAGTAAGAGAGTGGATGACCACCAATCAAGTTCCTAAATATTTTGCCAAGGAAATAGCAACAACAATGGAAGTTGATGTGGTTCTTGTCAAATTTGACATATGCAGAAAAATAAACTCTCAAAGGCCTTACTATGTACTATATTGTAAAATGGCCACACTTTTACTGCTTATGGGGTGCATATAAATCACACCCATCGGATCCATAATTCAGGTCAGCCCAGGATGGCTTCATAAGTCTACACTGCTACAGAAATGTCATTTATGCTTATTTCTAAAAACTTTTATGATTTATGTGTAGTCTGACTGGAATACTTTAGAATTATTTGTTTTTGTGGTTCTAACACTAAAGCAACATAGGGGTCCCATAAGTGTCATTATAACTGGCGTCTCACAAGTCATAGTACACGTGTATGTGGTGTGTGTGGTGTGTGTTCATTTTAGCAATGTGTGTGTGTGTTCGTGTTAGCAATATGCCGGCTCATTTTTATCAGGTGTCCTTCCTTTGACCATCGATGGATACTTCTAATTGGCGGGCGAATATGCGGAGCAAACTTCGTGCTCTATTACTAACTTCTCTTCATTTACCCATAACAGAAGGTTTGCATTTCTGCGATATTATTACACCCTCGTGACGTGCAATGTCACTTTCAGCTACTGCGTTATAAAGTGTTACAACTTCCTCTTCATTCATTTCCGATTTGGCGCTAACTCTCCTGTGAATGCACTCCATTACCAGCGTTTCTTCCATTTTCCATTTTCCGGTGTTAACTATTTCATTCGAATCGCACATATACTCAAGACCACATACTTGCTTTAATACGACCATTCTTTCGCGTTTTCTACGTTCTTTCGCTTCACTTTCTGCCGCCATTACAACTATAGCCTTTGCCCGACATTGTTTTCACAGTTTACACGTTTACATCTCTCGGAACAGCCCCTTCCGATCTTAATGTTAAAAAATTGTGAAAGAGGCTCCCCCCTTACTATCCAAAATGTTTTTGTGTTGAGTTTGTGTTTGATTCGTTTTTGATATGTGTTCATACATCCTTATCCGATTGTCTGTGTTAATATAATGTTTATTTCGCTTCGGATATATGTAGGGAAGTTTGCATTAGTGTGTACGGTAATGTTTTGTTTGTGTGGGGAAAGCTTATTTGATAGAGTGGCCCTTTGACGCTTGCGTTTTGAAACCCGAGTGTGGTCTCTCATCAGTCGCAGTGTAGATTCTTTCCTCAGTTTTTTGTTTGTTAAAATTTATTTTAATACATTTTAGTGTTCTTGCTCTTCGAGTAGCGAGGCAAGTATATCAATGTTTGGGTCTTGTTGTGAGTCCGTTTGGTGATTCGGTTTGTTTGTTCTATGTTTTTTTTACTTCTGTAAATTTTGTTTTGACTAGTGTTTTTTAGATTTTTGTTTATCTTGTAAGCAATGATTGGTGATTCTGGGAATACATTCCTTAGTGTTGTATCCTTTTCCAGTTCAGCCCAATGTTTCAAATGACTTCCCCTAAGATCTTTTGTTTTGTGGGGGCTGTATATGTTGTGCTGAAGATGGGTTTGTTTGTTGTTTCTTTACGTGTACCTGTGCGGTTTGTTAGTGTATTTCGGATAATATGGTCTATTTTTGCTGTTATTTTCGTGATTTTGTTGTTTTTGTATTCTCTGTCGAGTAGTTTGTTTGTAAAGAAAGCGACTTTTCCAGTAAAGTCGTCATTATTGTTACAAGTGCGAGCGTATCTAAGGATTTCGCCTTTGATAAAGCCATTAAAATATGCTGTCGGGTGACACGATTCTCTATGTAGAAATTGGAATGTGTCTGTTGGCTTAGTATGTGTCTTGATGTCGAGGATATTTTCTTTGTATTATCTTGCACCTATGAAACCAACTACATCAATAAATGTAATTTCTTGTGTTGAGCTTTTGAATGAAAACTTAAATGTTGGTTGCATTGTGTTGATTTTTTGGATGAAGTTTGTGAGTTCGGTTTCTGTTCCGAGAAAGATTGCAAAATATCATCTCTGAATCTTTTCCATAAATGAATGTTGTTGTGGTTATTTACGATTTTGAAAAGTAATGTTGGCTATTTCCGGTGAGGCGTTTGATCCGATGCTGCAGTCTCGGGTTTGGCAGAAATATTGCTTGTTAAATTCAAAACTGTTGTGTTTGACATTTACTGATAGCATTTCTATTAATTCTTCTGTGGATCGTTTTTTTGATGCGTTTGGTCAGGCTCCCTAGTACATATCATACGCAACTTGATACAGTCCATAGCCTAACTCTGTAACTAAGTCAGTATGCAACTTGATACAGGCCCCCTCTGTAATTTTGTGTCATGCGAGGTTTGTGAGTTTAGTGTTTCACTGACTAGCCGTTTGCTTCGTTTTTAATTGTCTTTGTGTACATTGACACCAAGTCGATTGTTAAGAGAAATGCCTGTTGAGGGACATTTGTCTTTTCTATTTCTTGTATGAAATTTGTTGTATCTTTTATATATGTTGGTTGTCGCTGAACTTGTGGTTTTATGAAGTAATCCAGAAATTCTGTCATTCTGTAAGTGGGACTGGAGCAGCCACTGATTATTGGTCTGCCTGCAAATTTTGAGTATTCAGGCAGCGGTTTGTGAATTGTAGGCAATGAGTACCACTGCGGAGTACAGACATTTATGTTCTTGGATCAAGATACCTATAAGTATCATGGTCGATGTGTTTGTTCTCGTACATTTAGTTTAATAGTTTGTGTACTTTTGTTTACTGTTTGTTCTGTGTCGTCACCGTCTACTTGTGCATAATGATGAGTGTTGCAAAATTGCCTTTCCCGTTCGTGTTCGTAATCTTTTGTGTTGACAGTGACTATGCCCCAAACCTTGTGGAAGGGTTTTACGGTCTATGATAGGGTCACCATACAAGCCCTCTATAACTCTGTAACTAAGTAAGCACGCAACTCGATACAGGCCCCTGTGCAGTTCACCCAGCCTAACTCTCTAACTACGTAAGTACGCAACTTGATACAGGCCCCCGCGTAGTTCACCAAACCTAACTCTTTAACTATGTAAGTACGCAACTTTATACAGGCCCCCATGTAGTTTCCTCCGGCTAACTCTGTAACTAAGTAAATACGTAACTTGATACGGGTCTCCGCGTAGTTCCTCCAGGCCAACTCTGTAACTTTGTAAGTATGCAACTTCGTACTGGCCCACGTGTACTTCCACCAGCCTAACTCTGTAACTAAGTAAGTACGCAACTTGATACAGTCCCCACGTAATTACCATAGCCTAACTCTGTAACTAAGTAAGGATACAACTTGATACAGGCCCCGCGTAGTTCCCCCGGCCTAACTCTGTAACTATGTAAGTACGCAACTTTATACAGGCCCCCATGTACTTTCCTCTGGCTAACCCTGTAACTAAGTAAGTACGCAACTTGATACGGACCCCCGCGTAGTTCCTCCAGGCCAACTCTGTAACTATATAAGTACGTAAATTCATACAGGCCCCCTGCGTAGTTCCACCAGCCTAACTCTGTAACTAAGTAAGTACGCAACTTTATACGATCCCCGTATAGTTACCATAGCCTAACTCTGTAACTATATAAGTACGCAACTTGATACAGACCCATGCGTAGTTCACCCACACTAACTCTGTAACTAAGTAAGAACACAACTTGATACAGGCCCCCACGTAGTTCCCCCAGCCTAACTCTTTAATTATGTACGTATGCAACTAAGCCTAACTCTGTAACTAAGTAAGTACGCAACTTGACACAGGCCCCCACGTAGTTCACCAAGCCTAACTCTGTAACTAAGTAAGTACGCAACTTGACACAGGCCCCCACGTAGTTCACCAAGCCTAACTCTGTAACTAAGTAAGTACGCAACTTGATATAGGCCCCCGCGTAGTTCACTCAGTCTAACTCTGTAACTAACTAAGTACGCAACTTGACACAGGCCCCCGCGTAGTTCACCAAGCCTAACTCTGTAACTAAGTAAGTACGCAACTTGATATAGGCCCCCGCGTAGTTCCCCCAGCCTAACTCTGTAACTATGTAAGTACGCAACTTCGTACAGGCCCCCATGTATTTCCACCAGCCTAACTCTGTAACTAAGTAAGTACGCAACTTGAAACAGGCCCCCGCGTAGTTCCCCCAGCCTAACTCTGTAAGTATGTAAGTACGCAGCTTCGTACAGGCCCCCGTGTATTTCCACCAGCCTAACTCTGTAACTAAGTAAGTACGCAACTTGACACAGGCCCCCACGTAGTTCACCAAGCCTAACTCTGTAACTAAGTAAGTACGCAACTTGATACAGGCCCCCGCGTAGTTCCCCCAGCCTAACTCTGTATCTAAGTAAGTACGCAACTTGACACAGGCCCCTGCGTAGTTCACCAAGCCTAACTCTGTAACTAAGTAAGTACGCAACTTGATACATGCCCCCGCGTAGTTCACCCAGCCTAACTCTGTAACTAAGTAAGTACGCAACTTGATACAGGCCCCGGCGTAGTTCACCAAACCTAACTCTTTAACTATGTAAGTACGCAACTCCGTACAGGCCCTCGCGTAGTTCCCATAACCTAACTCTGTAACTAAGTAAGTACGCAACTTGATACAGGCCCCCACGTAGTTCACCCAGCCTAACTCTTTAACTAAGTTAGTACGCAACTTGATAAAGGCCCCCACGTAGTTCACCCGGCCTAACTCTGTAACTAAGTAAGTACGCTACTTGACACAGGCCCCCATGTAGTTCACCACAGCCTAACTCTGTAACTGAGTAAGTACGCAACTTGATACAGGCCCCACGTAGTTCCCCTAGCCCAACTCTGTAACTAAGTACGTACGCAATTTGATACAGGCCCCCGCGTAGTTCACTCTGTAACTGTAAGTACCCAACTTGATACAGGCCCCCACGTAGTTCCCCTAGCCCAACTCTGTAACTAAGTACGTACGCAATTTGATACAGGCCCCCGCGTAGTTCACCCAGCCTAACTCTGTAACTGTAAGTACCCAACTTGATACAGGCCCCTGCGTAGTTCCCTCAGCCTAACTCTGTATCTAAGTAAGTACGCAATTTGATACAGGCCCCCGCGTAGTTTCCCCAGCCGTCAATTGCATATTTTTCGTGTGCCCCTATATTCGTGTCGGCTAACAGTCTACCCCCCTATATTTGCCTTGATGTCATTAGCATAATTTTCTTGTACCCCTATATTCGTGTCGGCTACATGCACTATCTACCAATTGTCATGGCTTAATACACTTATATTTCCGCTGCCAGCAGTTCTCATACTGATACTGAATTCGTCTGCACTGTTCAACACAGCCGTCAACACTCATCGATAGAAAGATATTTATGTGTAATGTCCACGAAATAATCCAGGCCAGGCGTTTTGTCCAGAACTAATAGCAGAGTCGCATTTTAGGTGATAATACCTGCCTCTGTTAGACTCATTGGAGAAATACGACGCTAAATGATGACGACGACAACGTCGACTGTACCACACTCACACATGTAAACAACGTTAACCAGATTTGAACTGAATTTTACAACAGGTTAATGAATAGTACTACGCTTCACAGAATGTTGGACATCCAGTAAACAGACTAGTATATTTTAGCATTTATGACCTGCTAATGTGACCCCTGTATGGAAGGAATGACGTGTTATATGCAAACGACTTGTACAGATTTTGAGTTTGACAAAATTACAAACTTAGTTATCAAGCATTGGAATTTACAGCTGATGACTCGACACTACTGGACGCATGAAATAATACAGTATGACGTGTATTACTGCATACTTTTTGACTGTTATGAAGTTGTGTAACACAATTGTACCTTTGACCTCTCTCATTTTAAAGTGACAAAACAATGAACAAGGAGATGTTATGCAACATTTGCAGACTTCAGGATAATCACTAACCAAAACACAAGAACAAAGACAAACATTGTATATTCTGACAGCAGTTCAATTGAGCACACAACGCTGAATGGAAGACAAACTTCTGATAAGACTAGAGGTGTATGCGGTCTACTGCAAGAATAACTATCTCCGGCGAGGATTTATTGTATAATGTTTTTCAATGTTCCTGCCCACAAAATCTTTTGGTAAACCAAATCGAACGTGCGAAGGCGATCCCGAGAACAACCTTACTGCAATACCATAATTAACAACCCCAATCCCGCACCCCCTTTGTCACCACCTTCAATCCTCGTCATCCCGACTTGAAAAAAGTTATCTCCTCACACTTCAACTCTCTACACAAATCACCAAGATGTACACAGGCGATACCAGATACACCTATAATATCATACCGTCGTAACAGAAATCTCCGCGATCTTCTGGTTCACTCCGACATTAGTACGTCCATTACACACAAACCTGGTTTCTTTAAATGCGGCTCAAAAAGGGCATGCAATGTTTGCAAATTTTCATCGGATATCACCCATTTCACTAGCACAGCCAAAAATACCACCCATGAAATCAGAAATAATATGAGCTGTCAAAGTAAGAACATCATTTATCTCATCACATGCAAACGTTGCTCAAAACAATATGTGGGTGAAACTAAGACTTCACTTAGACTACGTTTCAACAATCATCTCTCGACTACTCGCCACAATAAAGACACCCCTGTAGCCACTCCTTTCAACTCTGATGAGCATGACATCAACGACATTACAATTTCCGCGATAGTGCAAATATATCAGTCAGATGATAAGCTGCGTAAACAAATCGAATCACTATGGATCCAGAAACTCAATACTCTTTCACCTGTTGGCTTAAACATCCGCCCAATATTCAAATAAGTACCAACAGCGCCCTCTCAGTCCATTTCCCGGCGGTATAAATAGCCATTCACCTGCATATCCGCACGCCAGATTCCAACCTTGGGCGTCGGACTGCCAGATGGGTACTTTTTTCACAAAATCACATATCATTTCCAATCGATCGACTTTCTCAAACAATTCCACAGTTTAAAGTTTTGTAAAGCAATGTTTTCTTAATGTACAGCATTTATTTATAAGCACGATCTTTGTATTTTCCGTTATACAGTACACCTGAAGAAGCTCCAGTTTTGGAGCGAAACGTTTTGTCACAAGTTCATTAAAATACGTTCGGACCAAACAACTGGGTGTGGTAGTGTGTATCAATCAAGTTTTCTATATTATTCCACTCCACTCTCCACTGGGGATCAACTGCTAACGTCCTATTGATACTATATATATATATATATATATATATATATATATATATATATATATATATATATATATACCGGTATATCAAACTGAATATTAAGAGTTTGAACATGCTTGAGAAGACACTATGGTTGATACACAGACGAAAAACGATTAAAGTATTATCAGAAGTTACAGCTACTGTCCCTTTAATATCATTTTATTTTCAATTTCGGAATGCTATGGATGCAGACACACAGTGCACAGTAACAGTAGCAGCAACATGTGTATTTCCATCCTTTGTCTGGATATTTTTTCCAACAGCAATATCATCTGGTACTAGATCTTCTACCAGTTCTACAATTAAACAGATCAATCACAAATAACATGGGCACAAAAAATGAAGTGATTAAAAATTAACATTAACATTAACAGCCACTCAAACCCTAGTTACTCTATGCAACAACAAAACAAAATCTTTGGGTATGAAAATTGATATTCTGCATGCGAAAGAAATGATTTAGTTTGACAACTATTTGTTCATCACAAGCTGGTGGCCTTAAGCTGGTGCGCTATGCCTAACTATATCAGTAACGTCACTACGTTGTAGTACGTAGGTATGTCCGATCCTACTAAAAACTTCTTGACTGAATTCTAGCAGATGATGTGCCACTATATGCTGCGAAACGTGCAAATCAATTGCCACTAAACGATCTCAAACGTGTAAATTTGGCGAGAATAATGAATGACATATCTCACAAATGTTTTGAAAATTCAGTGAATGTATCGATACTCACTCGCAAGTTTACGACTATAAGTAACGTCACTACGTTGTACTCCGTAGGTATGTCCGATCCTACTTCAAACATCTTGACTGAATTCTAGCAAATGGTGTGCCACTATGTGCTACGAAACGTGCAAATCAATTACTACTAAATGATCTCAAACGTGTAAATTTGGCGAGAATAATGAATGACATATCTAAATTCAGTGAATAAGCTTATAATAATATCGATACTCACTCGCAAGTTACTGTGTTACTGACTGTCGTAAGTGAAATGTTCCAACTGTCCTCTGCCATGAAGTCAAAAAACGTCCCCTACCATGCCAGCTCTTCGTTTAGCAGTGGATTCGGGATCACTTTATTATCTGTCGCGACACTTTGAACTTCATCTTGGTCACTTGAAGACCTCATGAGATACGCCGGATTGCCTCACAGGGGCAGCCCCTAGCCATGTCCATATGCTAATTTATAGAGGTACGTAGTCACAACGTACAATGAACCTAGGTGGCAACTGCACCGCCAACGGGCGCTAAACTCGAAACGCGGAAGTAAAATCGTTTAAATTCGCGCTGAGATCGCACATTTCGCCCTGAGTTATCATTGCCAAAAGTAATACCGATCAAAATGACTGACACTAAACCAGCTAAAGTTGCGCGAAACATGAAATTTCACTGCGAGAGCAATCGGAGACACTGCGCAACTAGCGCGCAAATAAGCCTTAGCGGGAACACTGAATTCAGGTGCCAAACCCGCCTTGCCTTCATCAGAAACAATAATGTGCATCATCATGTATACGTCCGCGCTGTCTATCGCGGCTAGACAAGCTTTTCGCTCTCGTCTGACAACCTCATAACCAATATTACATTTAACAAAAAATAACAAGAACAGCACAATTTGGTAAATTCATGTTTATTTACAGTGAATTAAATATATTCAATTCTCAACCGTGTACTATATGAAGCTATAGCGGTGTTTCGAAAAACACCGCCCCCCCCAATCAAACACTAAGTCACGTGATCTGAAAACCCTAGAAAAATACGAAAAATAATCATTCTAAAATCAATAACTCTCGATTGAATTCTCCAATCAACTTCATTTGAACAAATCCCCATCTTCGTGTACCTCGTTAGGGACTGGACATAAATTACAGGGGGGGGGGGGGGCGGGCCGGTGTTTTTCGAAACACCGCTGCGTCAAAAATAATGACCCTTCAAAAGTTCATGCACAAAAATTAGTGACCCTCCCCCTTATCCGTGCATGAAAATAAGTGACCCTCCCCTGTTACTCCATACCCCCTAAACAAACCTGCAATGCGTTCAAGACCCCCTTCTGACTTGCTATACTTTTGAAGTCCCCTCCCAAAAGGGAGGCAAAATGTGGCTGATATAACGCTTTGTCCAAAAAATATCAAATCATATGTGTGTGATAATTCATGTAAATGTACTTTGCTTAAAGTGGCAGATAAAAAGTGCATGCATGTACAAAAAATGTAAATTTTAGATTTCATCGATAATGTCGATTCACTATGCATGGCAGCCTATGATGAAACTATGAATATTTTTTTCCCAATACAAAACTAGGTAAATCTGTGCATTTATGTACACCTAATTATTAGTATTAATGTTCATGACTCGACTACAGTGGTTTCAAGTCTATGGTTGTGCAAGAAATTTGTTTTTGGAATTTCACTGAAATGTCCATTCACTATGCATGGCAGCCTATGATGAAACTATGAATTTTTTTTTTCCAATACAAAAATAGGTAAATCTGTGCATTTATGTACACCTAATTATAAGTATTAATGTTCATGACTAGACTACAGTGGTTTCAAGTCTATGGTTGTGCAAGAAATTTGTTTTTGGAATTTCACTGAAATGTCCATTCACTATGCATGGCAGCCTATGATGAAACTATGAATATTTTTTTTAAATACAAAACTAAGTAAATCTGTGCATTTATGTACACCTAATTATTAGTATTAATGTTCATGACTAGACTACAGTGGTTTCAAGTCTATGGTTGTGCAAGAAATTTGATTTTGGAATTTCACTGAAATGTCCATTCACTATGCATGGCAGCCTATGATGAAACTATGAATATTTTTTTTAAATACAAAACTAAGTAAATCTGTGCATTTATGTACACCTAATTATTAGTATTAATGTTCATGACTAGACTACAGTGGTTTCAAGTCTATGGTTGTGCAAGAAATTTGTTTTTGGAATTTCACTGAAATGTCCATTCACTATGCATGGCAGCCTATGATGAAACTATGAATATTTTTTTCAAATACAAAACTAAGTAAATCTGTGCATTTATGTACACCTTATTATTAGTATTAATGTTCATGACTAGACTACAGTGGTTTCAAGTCAATGGTTGTGCAAGAAATTTGTTTTTGGAATTTCACTGAAATGTCCACTCACTATGCATGGCAGCCTATGATGAAACTATGAATATTTGTATTCCAATACAAAACTAAGTAAATCTGTGCATTTATGTACACCTAATTATTAGTATTAATGTTCATGACTAGACTACAGTGGTTTCAAGTCTATGGTTGTGCAAGAAATTTGTTTTTGGAATTTCACTGAAATGTCCATTCACTATGCATAGCAGCCTATGATGAAACTATGAATATTTTTTTCAAATACAAAACTAAGTAAATCTGTGCATTTATGTACACCTAATTATTAGTATTAATGTTCATGACTAGACTACAGTGGTTTCAAGTCTATGGTTGTGCAAGAAATTTGATTTTGGAATTTCACTGAAATATCCATTCACTATGCATGGCAGCCTATGATGAAACTATGAATATTTGTATTCCAATAGAAACTAAGTAAATCTGTGCATTTATGTACACCTAATTATTAGTATTAATGTTCATGACTAGACTACAGTGGTTTCAAGTCAATGGTTGTGCAAGAAATTTGATTTTGGAATTTCACTGAAATATCCATTCACTATGCATGGCAGCCTATGATGAAACTATGAATATTTGTATTCCAATACAAAACTAAGTAAATCTGTGCATTTATGTACACCTAATTATTAGTATTAATGTTCATGACTAGACTACAGTGGTTTCAAGTCAATGGTTGTGCAAGAAATTTGATTTTGGAATTTCACTGAATGTCCATTCATTACGCATGGCAACCTATGATGAAACTATGAATATTTTTTTTCCAATACAAAACAAGGTAAAGCTGTGCATTTATGTACACCTAATTATTAGTATTAATGTTCATGATTAGACTAGAGTGGTTTCAAGTCAATGGTTGTTTAAGAAATTTGATTTTGGAATTTCACCGAAATGTTGATTCACTATATATTGTAGGCTAAGAGGAAACTACAAATAACTCATAGGTTATGTGATCCTAAATTGTTATTCAAAAGTTGTTAGACCTGAAGCTTCCAGTTGTTATTGATGACATTTTGCACTATTCTGAATAGTTTGTATTCTGTCAATGTTCTCAAAAAATGGAAAATGTACATACAGCTTCATGAACATTTGACACCGACCTATACCCAATGTATTGTCAATGGGAGAATGATATCAAATAAGTGATCTCCCAAATTGTTATTTAAAGCGTCATTATAGGGGACAGTTTATATGTACAATAGAGGAGTTGGGTAAGTAGAAATCATGACAACTTAATTCAATGTGGCTGCTTGGATCATCAATACATTGCTTATTATACCCTTAAACTTGCGCCCGAAGGGCGCGCCGAAAATGGAAATGACAGAAAATGAAAGTGCCAGGAGGTATGTTTTCTTTTTTCAGTATTCCATATTCTTTAATACGTGCACACGCAATTTCAGCTTTGATGCATAAAAAAGGTGACCCTCCCCCATAGGCTTGCACAAAATTTTATGACCCTTCAAAAATGCTTGCGTGAAAAATAGGGACCCACCCCCAAAAAACACGGCCTACCCCCCCTGTAATTTGTGTCCAGTCCCTTAGACCGTCACAAACTTTCGATGCCAAATGTTAAGCGGTTTGTCAGTTTAAACAGTTTACGGACACCAAATGTCTACATCCATCCACACAGACAGACAGCCAGCCTACTCTACGGAATTCGACACCACAACTATAGCGCTAGCGCTGCTGACTATGTCACCCGTGCTAAAAATCAGATATCTGTTATATCATTATATGTCGCAGGTTTCATCAACTTTCGCACAGTACTCTAAGAATTAAGTTACTTATTACAAAACTTTCTTTAATATGTAGATGAGCTAATTATTAACTTGACACGCCCAATGCTTCTCAGTACAATTAAATATTTATCAGATCAATATCTGTAGCAAATTTCATGAAATGTAATGCTGTAATTTGGGAGTAATATCACAAATTACAAAGTTCATTAAATATGCAATTGAACCTTAATTAACTCCACACAACTAAGTGCTTTACACCACAATTAGATATCTATCGGATCAGTATCTGCAGCAGATTTCATCACATTTGGTGCAGTTATTTTGGAGTTATGTGACTAATTACAAAACTTCATAAAATATGCAAATGAGCTATTTATTAACTTGACAATACCAAACGCTTCTCAGTCAAATTAGATATTTATCAGATCAATATCTGTACCAGATTTCACTGACTTGGGTGTCGTAATTTTAGAGTTATATACCTAATTACAAAGTCCATTAAATATGCAAATGAACCCTTAATTAACTTGACACTACTAAGTGCTTTACACCACAGTTAGATATCAGTCAGATCAGTATCTGGAGCAGAATTCATCAAATTTGGTGTAGTTATATCGGAGTTATATGAATAATTATAAAACTTCATAAAATATGCAAATGAGCTATTTATTACCTTGACACTGCCCAATGCTTCTAAGTATAATTAGATATATATCAGATCAATATTTGTTGCACGTATCATCAAGTCTGGTGCAGGAATTTCAGAGTTATGTCACTAATAACAAAAGTTCATTAAATATGCAAATGAGCAGATGATTGACATGACACTCACAGGATCATCATAATGTTCTGAGACTATCATCTGTTAAAAGTTTCATGGAATTTTGTGAAGTATTTCTTGATATATGTCTACACTGTCATTACCGTCTCCATAGGGAAACCATTATACGGAAAACAACTCTATTGCATAACTTACTTAATATGCAAGCCACACTAACCAAAATCTAATCAGTTCTTGCAAGTAACATATGGTACCTGTGTACCAAATCTGACTTGAATATGCGTAGGCGTTTTTGAGTTATCGTGTAAACAGACAGACAGACAGACACACACACACACACACTCACACACATACACGTGTACACACACACAGGGACAGACAGACAGACATCGCTACTATGACATTAGCCCACGTGTGAACACGTGAGCTAACCAGATATGAACTGAAAATGCTCACGTGTTTCATTATATATTGCATAACATGTAAATTTGAACCTTTGCCACATGTTTGCAACTTCATTGAAAGTAATATGATCAGTATAATGAACAATATTCACCGCCGACTAATTCTAAAAGGTCATGAAGTATACAAATATGTAATTAGCTGAAATAAAAATAATAAAGTTCTTTGACTTCTGTCATTGTATCACCACTTTATATAGCAAGTGTGATTGCCTTTGGCCGAGTCCTTCAAGCCATATATGCCGAACTGTGAAAGCTCATTAGATATGCAAATTATAAATTAGCTGACATGAAAATGTGAAATACATAGCATGTTTTGCCAACTTTGATCAAGTAAATCCAAGTATATATCCGTAATTAGAAAAGATAATTGAATATGCAAATTAGGAATTGTCTTAAGGTAAAGGGCGACGAATTCTGACGCGCACACGCTTTAGAACGTTTCTGCACAGATTTAACTCCAGCCTGCCGCAAATTGGTTATTTTGTAGCGCTTGTATTTAACATCACCTGTCATTGTTGAAATTGCGCTTTTACCTAATTTTTTGACCCAGTGTCTTAGAAATACATGTGACCTATAACCTTGTCATATTTTGACCCCCTAGGAAGCTGGTTTTTATTCAATATGAGCGAAAAATTAACATTTCTCTCCCATTTATATGGCGCAAATTACCCATTCACCCGGAGATATTGTAAAAAGTAGCGTGGTGACACCCTTTTATTAACACTGTAAACTAAACGGAATTATGTCAGGAGTTTATTCGCCAAGTTTGGTCAAAATGACACCATTCAAAGCGACAGGAAGAAATTTCGAAAATTATGTAGTGATATAATTTCGATATCGTCATTTTGTAATCGATACTTATTTATAAAATTTCTTCACAAACATCATGGAAACTATACATTCGATAGAAATGGATCTTAAGTCGTGGTATTTATTAAAATTAACTCATTTGCTAAGCGTTTTACAATTGCTTTCTTTAGTTTAAGTGAATTATATCATTTTTATTTATTTCTAACGACGCCATTTTAACGTCCGTTTCCATGGAAACGAGAGTGGTGACCCCCATTTTTTATTTCATTTTTGCACTTGCACAACTTCCAAGGATATTTGTGTAAAGTTTCAAGAAAATGACACCACAACTTAATTTTGACGTACTTCGTAGTACTTCACCTTAAGAAAAAATGCTCAATGACTTTCAATAATGTTGTATCATAAAATGTATATAGCAAGGTTAATCAACTTTGGTTGGTTGGTCCGGTCAATTCAGATATATATCTCTAATTAGCAAAGTTCATTAAATATATAAATTAGGAATTGGCTGAAGTAAAAATACTTAATGACTTTCAATAATGTTGTATCATAGTATCTTCAATATATGTAGCAAGTTTTGTCAACTTTGGTCAAGTCAATTCAGATATATATCCCTAATTAGGAAAGTTCATTAAATATGCAAATTACGAATTGGCTGAAGTGAAAATGCTTAATGACTTTCAATAATATTTATTATAGTGTAATTACTGTACATAGCAAGTTTCATCAATTTTGATCAAGTCAGTTCAGATATATATCCCTAATTATGAAAATTCATTTAATATGCAAATTAGGAATTGGCTGAAGTAAAAATGTCTTTTGACTTTCAATAATGTTATATGAAAGTATCTTTGATGTATATAGCAAGTTTCAACAACTACAATCAAGTCAATTCCGATATATATCCCTAATTAGGAAAGTTAATTCAATATGCAAATTCTGAATTGGCTGCAGTAAAAATGCTTAATGACTTTCAAGAATGTTGTGTCATAGTAGCTTCAATACATAAAGCAACTTTCATCAACTTTAGTCCAGTCAATTCAAATATATATCCCTTATTAGCAAAGTTAGTTAAATATGCAAATTAAGAATTGGGTGAAGTTAAAATGCTTGATGACTTTCAAGAATGTTAAATTATAGTATCTTCAATATACATACCAAGTTTGGTCAATTTTGATCGAGTCAAATCATAGGGGAAAGAAATCAGTCCCCTGGGGTGGGGAAGGAGGGTTTTTTGTGCAACGGTTTACCTTATTTGATTTTATTAATTTTGACTGTGATATTTCAAATAAAGAGTTCAACTCCACACCGTCTGACTGTTTTCTTTATTGCTGCAAGTAATTTTATTAATTTTGATTCATTAAATATGCAAATTAAGAATTGGGTGAAGTTAAAATGCTTGATGACTTTCAAGAATGTTAAATTATAGTATCTTCAATACATATACCAAGTTTGGTCAATTTTGATCGAGTCAAATCATAGGGGAAAGAAATCAGTCCCCTGGGGTAGGGAAGAAGGGGTTTTTTGTGCAACGGTTTACCTTATTTGATTTTATTAATTTTGACTGTGATATTTCAAATAAAGAGTTCAACTCTACACCGTCTGACTGTTTTCTTTATTATTACCGACAAGTCCTTATCTCCTCTCCAACTTGTGTATACACCACTGTAATTGCTCCGAAAACATTGCCAACTTGCTAATCCGCTGTCCGTATCAGCGGATTAAGTGATTGAGTCAACACTACAGCCGTCACACACGCATTAAAATAAGGACTATGTGTGTGACGGCTGTGGTGTTGACTCAATCACTTAATCCGCTGATACGGACAGCGGATTAGCAAGTTGGCAATGGTTTAGGAGCAATTACAGTGGTGTGTACACAAGCTGGAGAGGAGATAAGGACTTGTCGGTAATATATAAAGAAGTCAGACGGTGTGGAGTTGAACTCTTTATTTGAAATATCACAGTCAAAATTAATACAATCAAATAAGGTAAACCGTTGCACAAAAAAACCTCCTCCCCACCCCAGGGTCCTTTCATCTGTTCCCTGTGATCGTTCCAAAACGAAAGGTATCAACACTCAACTGAGTTGTCCAAGTGGACCTTGAAACAAAGGAACCAGGTCTTTGACATTTCGTTGTCAATTATTAACAAAGCATCAAGTTACTCTAACATAAGCAAGCGATGTAATCTTTGTTTATAAGAAAAACTGCACATTATCAATGCTGACAAATCTACGCTGTTAAACAAACGCTTAGGGTTGGTTTCAAAATGTCGCAACCAAAGCAATATTATCTATCAAATTTTTACACCACCGACAAATAGAATGGTGCGTCCCGATCATACATATATAAGAGGGTTGAGCTACTATAATTACTTTCACTTCATCAGTCTTATGATTGCAGGATGCATGAAACTTAAGTAACAGATACCATTACTTTGTATTTGAAGTAATTTTGTGTTATTATATATATATATATATATATATATATATATATATATATATATATATATATAATATATATATATATATATATATATATATATATATATATATATATATATATATATATATATATATAGATAGTAATATACAGATGTCCTCTTGTAAAATTAAAGTGCGCGATGACGATGGTAAAAGCAGAGTGTTATAAATAATTTCGCAGATTACTTCAAGTACAAAGTAATAATATCTATTAAGTTTCATGTATCGTTTATTCTTTAGAACTTTGTCTTTACTTGAAGTATTTTGTGTAAATATATATATATATATATATATATATATATATATATATATATATATATATATACATATATATATATATATATGTGTGTGTGTGTCTGTCTGTCTGTCTGTCTGTCTGTCTGTCTGTCTCTGTCTTGCCATTTATATGCTTTGCACTTATCATTGTACCACGTTCTTACACCCAGAGACTATTAATAATTACGTTTGGCAGTACATTATGTATTTCATACGTCTTTTGAATTCGTAATTGTAACACTCGAAACATGGTCCAATGCCCATAAAAGAGCAGTATACCAAAAAAGTATCGTAAAAGTTTGAGACGGTCCGAATACCAGTCCCTGAAGCGCGGCGCTCTCTACTGAAAAAAAGACCAGCTGCTCGTTACTGTAATGTTATAACTGGGTGGTTATAAACAATCTCAAATAAGGAGTGCAGACTTACAGGCAGCAACATGCACGAGTATCGCCAAGCATATGATTGATTGTAACTTGAACATCTATTTTGAGACCTGTGTAATGACCTTGCCCTGTGAAATAAAAAAACAATATTCATGAGTAATAGGGAGTGCCTTTTTATATCAGTGAAAATCCGGCGAGCACAAGAATCGGTTATTTTTAACCGATGGCAATTTATGCTCTAATTAGCATAAGCTATGCAACCAGCAACAACATATCAACAAAATACTATCAATTCTTGCTATTACCAAACAGTATCTACGTGCCTCATTCTATTCCCACATGTTCTGCCATTCTTGATTAAAACGCCTAATTGCATTGGTTCATTAAATATGCAAATTAGCAAATTGATTTAGATTTCGCCTCTGAATAGCTGTCTCTTGAGTTCTCATATGCCTGTGCTACAGTAAAGATTGATCAGTAAGCTTTAATATGTGATTAAGTGAAACTGATATACGATTAGGTAATGCTAATATAATATAAAGAAATGTCAATATAATTTGGTACTGTCGCTTTATTGTTAAGAAATATCATTATGGGTGCCTTCTTTTTATCACAGATAATGTTAATATATGATCAGATATTTTCCGTATACTATTAGATGCCGTCAATATATGATTATGTAATGTCTATATATGATGCGATATGCGCACACCATTATTTGTATGTATAACGGCTTTATTATTTAGGATGACAAACATCATTATATGATGAAGATTTGCGAATGCATTCTGGCACGTCCATTAGGCGCACTGAGTCACATGTGTTTTGCTCGAACCCCGATATCTCGCGGACTACATCACTCGATTGGACGGACGAGGATTTGGACACAGGAACCCCTTGTAGAGATTTATGGAAGAATGTGTAGATCCTACTGGTGTGATCATATTAACAAAGGGGCAGTTGGGTTGTCTTGGCGCACATTGTATCTACGATGGGAGACCGATGGCGGAACATGCTTGAAGAGGATCTATTCTTAATGACGAGATAATTGGCAGAAGAGAGAATGAGTCACGATAGCAAATGATAAAGCGAGTACAGGTTACTTTCTTCAAAGACTTAGGGACTGGTCAGTTTCTTCGGCCTGGGGGGGGGGGGCGGTGGATTATTTTTTGCCGACGTCAAAAAGTGGCTGACCCCCCTATTCCAAATTTTGAAAACAGGGTGACCCCCCTATTCCAAATTTCTAAAACAGGGTGACCCCCCCGGGCGCGACAAAGGTAAAACAAAAGATGGAACATAAATTATATATATATATATATATATATATATATATATATATATATATATATATATATATATATATATATATATATATATATTATATTTTACATTTTACATATATTTATATTTTAAATAGTCATTCTATGTTTTAGTGAAATTGTTGACATGTCAGTTGTAAGATAGGAATTTCAAAGTGTCAATCTTAAAGTTTAAATACAGTACATTTTGAATGAGCTGTATTTTGAATGAGCTGTGAATGTATTTCACACTTTCTCTGCTTAACCAGATGTCCTGAACTGTTGTACAGAAATGGATGTCAATCATTAATATCAAAGAGGAAAAAGCAGTGAATCAAAAACTTTGATGGGTGTTAAGACTTGCCAACCATCCAATTAAATCTACTGAGGAGCCATAGAGAGCTTTTTTAGCCAAATCTGATGTGTACAGTGTCTGAGAGGACCTTTTCTTGTGTAACATTGAAACCATAAAAGCACAGCTAATAATGACAAAAACTGCCTTTTTTAACTGTTATTTTGTTCATAAAAAAGCATCTTTCTACAGAAAACCTATGAAACAAAGGAAAATAATTGCATCAATGAGAAGGAAAGATATCTTGTCATTTTTCTATCTCTAAAATAAGTCACTGTATCAAATATATATTGTGAAATATTTGTGCATGTTGCTTTCTCATACTGAATTCTCACAGAGAGAACAGAAAAGTATCAGGAATTTGTCATCCTTTTCATATGAAATGCAGATTTCATAATGGTACACTTTCACTTAGCAAACATCAAGATATCTCTGAAAGTATGGCGCCCGAAGGGCGCGCCAAAAAATATGAAACATCCTGATATCTCTGATATATATGCCTTGTATATTAAGTCATGCACCTGGGCATGCTGAAAGATGTATGATATATTAAAGTAATGAGCTTGAAGAGCACGCTGAAAAATATTGAACATACAGATATCTCTGATGTATGTATGCTTGATATGTTAAAGTTGGGCGTGCTGAAAAATATGACTGATTATTAAAGTTACGCGCCCGAAGGGCGCGCCGAAAAATACAACTGAATGATGAATTTTGTGGCTGACACTAGCATTTTAGGCAATGATGAGCCTGTGTCAAAATTCAAAAACACACTGACCCCCCCTATCGGGCATTTCAAAAACATGGTGACCCCCCCTATCACCAAAGTCAAAAACAGGGTGACCCCCCATGAATCCACCGGCCCCCCCCGGCTGAAGAAACTGACCAGTCCCTTACATTTCATTATTTTGCTAGCTAAATCAGCGACACCATGGACACCGATCGATGTCATAATAAACAACCGATAAAGACGATCGGTTCGCTCGCAACGATTCGGTTGCGATGACCCTTGACCCGAGCGCGATCAATATGCCACAGCACCGCTGCGTATTCATAGTTTGAACTAGTCCTATGTTAACACCAGCTAAGCTTATAATGACAGCATCTAACAAAATATTAACAGAATCTTGTACTACAAAGAAGGCGCATACTCACATTACCAATATCTAACCAAACACTGACATTAGCTAATCATATATGGGCGTTACCTACGAATAAAGGTGTATAAAACAATATGTTGATATCAATCATGGATTAAAATTATCTTATAATAAAAAAGGCATAGGCTTATCATATAGTATTGGTGCCACTTCATCATATATGAAACCCACCTTATCACATATTGTCATTACTTTATACAATAAATGCCTTACCTAATTATATATTATATTACCTAATTATAGATCGATACCATGTGACAATGTAAAGACATTACTTAATCAAATAATCATATATCAAAGGTACCTTATCATACATTGACACTACCTCATAATATGAAGGCGTCACCTATCACATAAAGTTCAGCACATGTTAGATCCTGTATAGTTTGCTTATAGGGCGGGACGAGGCCTGGTGTGGAGGATGCAACGCTAACTCTACTGAATCTGGTGTATAAACGTCATGAAGGTAACAAAACACGTGCACGTATTTTATTTGTTGACGTTTCCTCCGCCTTTCACACCATACAACCGCACCTGCTTGCGGAGAAACTGTTATCTCGCTTCAATTTGGATTTCACACTGGTTGGTTAATTGGATTTTAGATTTTTGAACAAACAGGTGTCAACGTGTGAGGGTTAATCGCTGCGTATCAAACGAATGTTTTTATATCAACAGGTTCACCCAGGGTTGCGTTCTCTCTCCCTCCTAATTACTGTATACTGATGACTGCAGAAGTGAATATCGGGACAGACACATTGTGAAGTTTGCTGATGACTCTGCAATAGTAAGCTTGTGAAAGAGATCACGGTCCTATTGCGATTATTTTAGTAAGTGGTGTGATAGTTCGTTTCTACTGTTGAAAGTCAGTAAAACCAAAGAGATGTGTATCGATTTCAGAAGGGATCAATCTCCAACAACGATAGAGGGTGCAGAAATTGAAATCGTCAGAAAATATAATTATCTTGGTTCTACTTAGGATGATGAATTAAAGTGGGAAGAAAATAGAGATGTAATCTGTGGTAAAATGCAACAACGTGTATTTTTCCTGAGGAAACTGAACCGATTGAATGTACATAAATCTCTAGTGGCATTGTTTTATAGATCATTCAGCGACATTATTTTAACATTTTACTCGGGTTGCTGGTATAGAAACTTGAATAAGAAGGACAAAAAACAAATATGTATCATAAGATAGTCAATATTTGCAGCAAAGTTTATTAGAGAACAACAGACCAGCCTTTCCGAATTGTTTGAGAAACATATTACACGTAAGGCTAACTCGTAAATGCTAAATTTCAACACTCATTACGTCATGAGTTCGATCCGCTACCGTCTGGTCGTCGTTTATAGAGTTCCGATTTTAAAAACCAACAGATCAAAACACTTGTTTTCATAAACAGAACAATTGGATCTTTGAAAACAGTTAAATAGTTTTGTTTTTCTATTGATGTATTGCGATTTCCAGTACTTTTTAAAGGAATTTTATCTTTGCACGGATTTTGTTTTTATTTGCTTAGGCTAAAATTTTAAAGTCCTTTTAATTTGTCTCGTTCCTGCTGTTGTATCTTGTTCTGTAGTCGTATTTATTGTTGTGTTGTCACTATCGCAATTCTAATTGCCCAAAGTGCGACAATATTGTATTATATTGTATTGAACTTAATCATATATTTACATCTCCTTAGTGTATAAAGGCAATATCTAAAGATATACTGGCATTGCCTTATAATATGAAGGCGACTGATGTCATTAATATTACCTCATCATACACTAACGGTACCAAACAATATAAGGCCTAAAAAATAAAAAGTTTGTTTCTCATCCTAGACGTATTGCAAAAATGATGCGGTGACGCGGGTTTTTTTCTCAATTTTTTTTTATTCTTCAATCAACGAGAACGCACAAAAAACATGAAAACATAGGAATGAACGCAGAGATAAATGTACAGCAGTGTTGCTTTAGTATTTTTGTATAGCAACAGTTCTGTAGTTTTACTTTTAGTGCAGCAATGCAGTTTTGACAGCTTAATATTACAGTGACATATGTGTACAGTTCTGAATGGAATGTTAGTGTCAGGTATTGTGTTTACAGTTCTGTTTTATACAGCACTGTGTTATGCACTATCATCGTATACTTTTGCGGTTTTTTTAATTTTATATCCTCATGAGCAGAAAAAAGGTTGACGCGGCGGGTCTGAATTTTACGTAGGCGAGGACGAGAAACAACTTTTTATTTTTCTAGGCCTAAAGGCATTTCTAATCACATATTAACATAACTTAAAAACACATTACCATTAATTGTGTTGACAATACCCATAAAACTAAATGAAAATGTTTCCTAATCAAATGTGTTCAAATCATATGTCGACGTTACCTTGTAAAATGTGATATCTAAATGTATAGTGATGTATGAGTGTACGAATATATTGGCACTGCGTTAACGTATAGAGAAGTCATCTCATCAGGTACAAGAAGGAAACCCCATAAGGCAGTAATAGGTTCCAGACATAATGATCACAATGATATGCCATTGTCTCAACAGAAGAAATTACCATAATCTTCTCAGTAAACGGAAATACACCATTTCTCGGCACCGCAAACGTCAATGTGTTTTTGCCGGCGTACTTGCATATCTGCAATAGCTGTGCTCATTGTCTACGGTCGATTAAAAATGCACTTCGTGACGCATGCTAGTACGCCATTAGAAATAACTAACAGTGTGACAGAAATGTAGAATCATAACCACAAGTGATCGAATTTATATGACGATGCAATGAAAGTTTCCCTGACATAAGAAATCCATAAGCACGGTAAATGAGTAAGACGTTATCGGCGAAAATATGATCAACGAAATTGACAACAAATACAGTGTTTTCTCTGCACTTCATTTAAATCCATGAAAATATGTGGTAATCAAACGTTTGCTACCTACACATAATTTTCCATAATTCCGTCATTGATACAGTGTTTCAAGTTCTGCATTCAAACTTTACCGCTATCAAAACATGAACATGGAATTGCACTAGTATCCATAGAAACTGAACCGCAACTACGTGTTGGCTGTTCTTTTGGATGCGTACACTCCCATATCATGCACGTCACCAAAGATTAACGACAGGCGATATGTTGTCTTCTCCGAGGGAGTATTATGACTAGAAACAACGGCAAACTAGGAAATCCGGTCGCGACATGCTACCTGCGACTTCAAAACTGCGACCTGCATCCAGCGAGTTTGAAACATGCGACCTGCGACTTCGGCATTTAGACCTAGGTGTAACCTGTGACTTCACAACAGTGACCTGCGTCCTGCGTGTTCGTCAAACTGCGACCTGCGACTTCACACATGTCAAAACTGCGACATGCGACCTGCGTGTCTGTCTAGGGCTATCCTTTTACTCAAGTACCGCGACTAACGCAGCCGCTCGTCGCTCTACTCAACGGAAAGAAAAGAGTTGCGCCTTTTACCGTGGACCACTCTATCAGAGCGATAGCTGTGGAAACGCAGCTATCTTTTGGCGGGGTTGCGTGCTTCTTTATGTGGGTCAAAGTTCAACCCCGCCACGGATAGCTGCGGGCCAACTGCGAGCGAAAGTGGGTCTATTACGACGACACAACATGTATCGGAACTTTGAACGGCAAAATAAACCAAAGTGAGCGTAATTCAATAAAATGACCTATACCTGCCTGAACTCTGATTATTGCTTATTCCCTAACTCCTTTTGTGAACAAAATTTCTGGTTCGTTTACGTAATTTCGGCTGATTTTCCAAGGAGTACTCAAGATTTTCACTCCAGCAGCGAACTTTGACTTCTATTGATATGCTAATAAGGATCTGACCGAACGAGCGACGTCTGTATTAGCATATCAATAGAAGTCAAAGTTCGCTGCTGGAGTGAAAATCTTGAGTACTCCTTGGAAAATCAGCCGAAATTACGTAAACGAACCAGAAATTTTGTTCACAAAAGGAGTTAGGGAATGAGCAATAATCAGAGTTCAGGCAGGTATAGGTCATTTTATTGAATTACGCTCACTTTGGTTTATTTTGCCGTTCAAAGTTCCGATACATGTTGTGTCGTCGTAATAGACCCACTTTCGCTCGCAGTTGGCCCGCAGCTATCCGTGGCGGGGTTGACCTTTGACCCACATAAAGACGCACGCAACCCGCCAACAGATAGCTGCGTTTCCACAGCTATCAGAGCGATTGCACTGTGGTCACCTCTTCGAGACGACACGATATAGGCAAACAAAATAGGCTGTGTCGCAATTGCCCCGGGAAACACACAGTCAGCGACTGTAATGCGCCAGTCAATGTAAACCCCCACCCCCCACCCCCCACCTCGGGGTTTAGTGGGGGATTTGGAAATTAGTCCTGTGAAATCTGCCAAATGCCCCACCCCCTGGGGCAAGACAATCTGGAAAATCTCCACCTAAACCAAGTAAATCCCCCACATACGGGAGTGGGGAATTTGTAAATTCCTACACACAACCACTCTTTGGAATTTTCATGTCGTAAACAACCTGCATCAATATAAAAAGTTCATGCTCAACTTTAGAACAATTTTAATCATTTAAAACAGGGTTTTGTGACATTTATTGCTGTTCACAAATGTCTATCACAATCAACACAAATAGATCCAGGATAATGACATACTTTTCGCATTTGTTTTTCAGCCACTTATACTGTGACCAGATAAAAGTGTTGAGGTGTCACTGTCACGTCACCTATTTTGGAGCAAAAATTTACAATATTTTTCAGTCTAGTTTGCTTGTATGTTGTCAGGCATAAACATATTTCAGGCTAGAACAATTAGATCAAAACACCAGATGTATCATACAAGACCTGTCGCCTCAATAAACTAATTAAAGCTGATAATTAAACAAGATACATGATGTCCAATCTCACAAGTGCAGCTTTTTTGTCTTCTCGCTCTCATGCTACAAGCACAATGACACATTCTACATCAGTCATGCACTGATTTAAAACAAGCAGAGGAATGAAAATTCACAATGATCCGTGTTTATTCATCACAAAACACGGCAGAAAGATACTGTGTAAAACTCAACAGAACAGATGATCAGAATGATCACACTGATGAAACAGAACTGTTTCCCTAGCTATATGGGTCATCATGAATAAATTTGATAATACATTTAGCGGACATAAAAAGGAATCCCGTCGTGACCGAACATGTTTTCCAAATACACAAGCAATTTAAAGGGCCATTTTTCATGAATTTTGTTTGATGTGAGATACTACTTATATTGTTTGACATGTCGAAAGATACTGAATGAATGGGTGACCCTGCTATATTCGACCCCGGTTTTAGACACGATACATGCAAACCATCGCGAAAATGAATTAATGGTCATGACCATTAATTCGTTTTCGCGATGGTTTTACTTAATTTGTATAAAACTGGTGTCGAATATATGTATGGTCACTCATTCATTCAGTATCTTTTCAACATGTCAAACAAAATAAGTAGTATATCGCATCAAACAAAATTCATGAAAAATGGCTGACTTTGTCCCTTTAAGCTTTATCAAAAATAGAGTTGACCCGGAGGTCTTTTAGTGCTGGACCATGTCGATGACGCATCGTGAACATCCGAAATGTCACGCTCACGTGGGAAAATGTGGAAAATTTTGCGTATGGTATGTTCAGTTTTCCAAAAAATAAGAATACACGGCGGATGAAAATCATTTATTTAGTTATCGATATTTAAGCCATCAATCACAAATATACTTTCATGCACACCTCTGAATATTGCTGCATCGCGTTCATCAATAGCCAGTTGAAAAGCTGCTTACCGGCCCACATGGCCTTGACATCCACCTTTCGCCATGCTACCGCTCTGAACAACAACATACCATTACCAGGGCCTGAAAATTTCTGTTTTTTCCCACTGGTCCCAGGACCAGTGACCTGTTTTTTTTCACTGGTCCAAAGGTAAAATCCACTGTCCTCAAAAATTTGCATAACAATACAAGAATGATTCATTTCTCATACTCATGTTATATATGCATTTCTATCAGATTTGCTTGGGATTTACATACAGCATAAACTGCCAATCTTTTTAATACAGACACACTGCATATACATTTACTTGGTAGTTTTCTCAAGTTCTTGCACCACATACTTAACATGTTTTTTTACTATTGCTATAAAGTTCACTTCATTTTTATAATTGCCCAGCGGTTGATTCTTTCCCATTTAAATTGTAAAAAATAGGTTGAAAACACCAAATATCTGAGAGGGACTTCTTTTTCCTTTGATAGCAATATTAAATTGCCATAACGCTGTTTTGACAAGCTAGGCGGTTCTTGTTAAGGTCAACTACAATCGAGTTAGGGGGTCTTGACTATATAAGGAATTCAGCATGGTGACCTTCTAAATTCAGAAGCTTGCTTGCCACGGACGATCATTTGTAATGAGACTCCTTCCAGAGAATTTTACTGCAAAATACTACTTTGATAGACAGAGATATAATATTTTCACACAATTTTGGGGTTGCTGATATTTTTAGCTGAGGCTATGGTCTAGTTTTTACCACATTAAATTTTACATGTAAAATGAGTACGTGGCCCGTCATTTGATTTTTGCAGTGCAGTGGCTAGTGCTAGTGGACGCTCATCGCCTGGCTCATATCATGAATCGCAAACTGTAATAGAGTAACTGATTTTCCTTTAGAGTTTATGTTGTGATGAAAGAAATAGACTAAATTTTAAATGTTTGATTGACTTAAAGACGCGATAATTATTGTAATTTTGTAGCTAAAAGACGTAGTCTCTCAATGGAATGGGCTCTTGGTTTTAGTGTAACTGGCTTTAGTGCGTCTCTGCTACCTCCTTGGTTTCAGTAACTTCGGTATTTTGGGGGGACGTAGTTTCTAATTTTTCGTCAAAAGACACTAGAACACAATCTGGGAAAAGCACTGGACATTCCCTTGCAAAATAAATTGGCTCCTTTTTTGTATTGGTCTGCGGACTTTTAGGGGTAATTAATACTGGTTCGGGATAAAAAAATCACTGGTCCGGGACTTCGGGTAATTTTCAGGCCCTGCATACGTGCGCATGCGTAGTTATTTACGAACATCTGGGCCTGTCCGTCAAAGGAATAGGGGGATCAAAACGAGGCAATTGCCCCCTATTGGCTTTTCACTTTTTGGAGGCTTTGTTTGTGGCTGATAATTGCACGATATTATGCGAAAAATACGAGGAGATGGCATCGTACTGCCAGTCGTGTAGCAACCATAGTTACTTTGTGAGCTCTCAGGCCAGAAACACTGCTTCACGCCAATCAAAACATAACACGCCAGCAGTTTCATAAACATGTCCTTCCTTGACGCACGTATAAAAGACGGTATGACTGACCGCAAACCACTGAGTAAAACCAGACAGTATCGATAAAAGACTTTCAAATTTGGTTCAAACACACTCATTATATATTCATAAAAATATGAGAGGAATATTTGAAATGGTAAAACTCACTTTCCTTAGGCTCAAAACACTCCCCTCTTCGCCAGCACTTCGATTCCGCTCAGCACCACACGACAACAACAATGCAAACTTTGCTGAACATACTTTCGCTGAACAATTGGCGAAAATCCGAAAATTACCGAAGGATGCATGGTCGGAACTCTTCGGAAAAGAGAGGCGAGAGCAACCTGAGGTGAGGCGAACATGGATGGGTTACGTAACCGCTTCACGCCTTAAAAAATACCCGTTGCGAGTCTGTGTATGTTTGTCTGTGACTCAACGTGACGCTGATGCTTTGCCTCAACCCGGTACCGCGAACGCTTGGCACGCTCAACCTGCAGCGGCAACTACTCAAGTACACTTCGCTACCTCGGATACAGAAGAAACCGTTCTTCCGAAAACCGCTGTTGTTCCTATCTCATTGGTTCTAACCGTTCATTTATCGCTAGAGACTTGCCAGATTTATTGAACGCGTACAATCGCATTATTCAAGAGCAAATCTCTCGTGACTTTATTGAAGAAGTTCCTGATAATGATGTAACTCATGGACATTATCTACCTCACCGCTCTGTTAAGAAAGATTCGACTACAACTCCTATCCGTATAGTTTACGATTGCAGCTGTCGCCAATCAATTGACGCACCCAGTTTGAACGATTGTTTAGGCCAAAAAAGAAATGTTTCTGGTCAGCGCCTGCGTCACTTGAACAATAACACGTCACCTTTTTTTTCAGGTTTTGTGGCCGGCGGCCGCGGCAAACTATAAACTGATTGCTATGACACCAAACCAAAACGGCTGAAGAGAAAGAGAAAATTCTTTGGGGTGCATGATCAGTGACTGCATGAACAGTATATATGTGACTATATTGATAAAACTATAAAACTGACCAGTGTTTCATCTAGGCCAGGCCTAGGTAAGAAATATTAGCAAAGCGTACGGTCCATATCGTCAGGATGGAATTCTAGATAGCTAAGCTACGAAGTCCCACCTATGAGATGTAAAACACAGATAGTTGATGACAAAAGCTAGGTTGTCAAGACGCAATTTTGACGATTTTTCCCGTCATACATGGCGTTTCAACATGGCGGCCTAGGATAACGTCGATGCGAAGGCAGCAGTCGTGGTAAGTTTTTACCGTTATTTTTAGTTTTGAAGTGAGAAATCGTGAAAAAATGTATCGCCTTCCGGGTCAAATATCATGGAAAATGCCCTCGTGAAGTAATTTTGTCGAACGTTTGGTATTTTTAGAGAAGATAGATGTTAATTGCGGACTGCTGTGGGTCTACCAGCAGATCTGTGCGATGAGTGGTATAAAGCCTTGTACCATACCGTGTACCATACTTGTACTGATACGCACGTGGTTTTCTATGGATATCGCACAGATCTGCTTAGATCATCAAATTCTGCTCATCTGCGATGAGTTGGTATAAAGCCTTGTACCATACCGTGTACCATACTTGTACTGATACGCACGTGGTTTTCTATGGATATCGCACAGATCTGCTTAGCAGACCCACAGCAGTCTGCAATTAACATCTATCTTCTCTAAAAATACCAAACTTTCGACAAAATACTTCACGAGGGCATTTTCCATGATATTTGACCCGGAAGGCGATACATTTTTTCACGATTTCTCACTTCAAAACTAAAAATAACGGTAAAAACTTACCACGACTGCTGCCTTCGCATCGACGTTATCCTAGGCCGCCATGTTGAAACGCCATGTATGACGGGAAAAATCGTCAAAATTGCGTCTTGACAACCTAGCTTTTGTCATCAACTATCTGTGTTTTACATCTCATAGGTGGGACTTCGTAGCTTAGCTATCTAGAATTCCATCCTGACGATATGGACCGTACGCTTTGCTAATATTTCTTACCTAGGCCTGTAGGCTACGCGATTGCGCGATTCCCCCTCTTTGGTGTGCTGTGCGCTGCCAATTGCACGTAGAAGGGGCGACCCATTGCGAACTGCACTGAGCTGCCTGGAATGGAATGTCACACTTCGATGCATTTGACCCGTTATCTGCACCTAGCAACTGTTAATAGTGTCACTGTGGCAACAGGCATTGTATAGTGTAGCTAGAACATTTACATGGAAGGGACTAATTTTTGTTCGATTTTGATTCTTTTTGAACTGCTGCAATAAAATGCTGTTGAAACTATACTTCGCGTAAATTTCCGTACGCTGATTTGCATATCGGCCAGTTGAGAGTTATGTTCACAAAAGATTGCCCTAGCCCGATAAGGTTTCTGTGTCACATCATCTCTGTACGATTGAGAAAAGGAGACAAACTCCGAATGTCCATAACACTCTGAAAATAATTCTGATAGCAAAATTTACACGAAAAATTGGACTTTACTGTTACAGAAACGTGTTCAGTGCAGACTGCACAAATGCCACAAGCATAGCGCCTTCGAGCAAGCTGTGGTGTCAATGGGCCCGGTTTTTGAATTCAGTGAACAGACACTGACTCATTTTTCTGGGCAAATAAACTATAAAATTAACTGTCGGAAACAACAAACCTTTCTGTTTGTTATTTTCCCCATTCTAAAATGACTGAAAAAAAGCAACTGGAGCGAATCTGACATCGAGAAAAACTCGACTCCGCTCCTCTAAGTTGTTCGTTTTAGCTCTACAGAGTCAGCACACAAAACTACAAGACCAGCTACATGTAGGTCACTAGAAAAATACAGCTCACTGGTTTGCAAAGGGCAATCTTGATCCAAACTTACAGTAGTGAGGGATGATATGCGCACAGTAAAAAAGTGACAAACAAGCACATTATTTTTTCAGAAGCTACAAAACATTCTTTTTAACTACAACAGATTTTATTCCTTGTTTGTATAATGCAGACAGTTTAGTGAAAAATGAAAAAAATCCCTTGAAGGTACAGTGGGAATGGCTAGCTGTTGTTAATTTTGATGTTAAGCCCTATTAAAGCAGGCTTACAGAATATGTGCAAACAAACATACAGAATATTTTGTTATGAGGGAATATGATACAATTTTTTAGGGATATTAATGCTTATGAATATTAATGAGCTGTCCGCCACTCTTGGAAGCCCTATACATTCACAACACTGATACCCAAATTTGTTGAGTTTTGAAAAAATCTTATGGAGGATGGTCTTTGCAGCCAGCAGCTTGGATTTTGTAAGCAAGTGATTTATGGCTTGTAGTATGTATATCATAAGTGACATCACTGCAACATTAAAACATATATATAAGATGTCATTAAATGTTTCAGTTAAATCCCTCCCAAAGTTTTAAAATCCCTTAACATTCCAGTAGAGGGGGACCAATCCCCCTGGTGTAGTATTCTAGAGAAACACTGACTTACCCTCCTCCCTCACTTGAGGGAAAAAAATATAAAGAAAGACCTGACCAGAAACATTTCTTTTTGGGGGGCCTTACAGACTGGGCCTGCTCTGCTAAACGATATGGCAGCTATACTACTCAGAATTCGATTAAATGAGACTTTTCCACCCTCAACAGAGACACTTCACGTCACTGGACTCTATGTACGGTCTCTCACCCAAGTGTTATGCGTCACTGTATTAGCCACTGTCTATTATATTAGTATAGAATAAAGTAGTCATTTACAGCATTAGACGACTTCGTCTCCCGACTGCTTACTCAGAACTGGTCATATTCCACACATAATTTCTAGTTGCTGGGTGGGGTGCACCGAAGTACAACAACCACAGAATACTTCTTTAGGCCTAAACTAGGTTATTTTGATCTGTGAAATAGCCACCACTTTAGGAAACAACATATAACAACATGCTTGTTGCAGTAGGCCTATCAAAACAAATTTTATTCATGAAAATCGGTGATCAGTTGAGCATTGTCCCTTTGAAACCGGACTCGGAAAGCAACCGAACAGCATGTAGGCCAACACAGCTGTGTCATCGAAGCTCATCTCTTTCCTTAATGACACCACCTATCACTGATATTACTTGTGACTGCTTTTCATACTCTCAATAAACACCAATTACCTAAAATCATGGATCAGGTCGTGATCTCGCAGGTCGCAGTTTCAAACTCGCAGGTGGCAGCTAGGCCAGAGCACCCGGAAGTCGCAGGTTGCAGTTTGACAAACACGCAGGACGCAGGTCGCAGTTTTGAAGTTGCAGGTCTCATGTCGTGACCGGATTTCCATAGCAAACTCACAGGTCTCAACACTATGCGCTTTCTTCACCCTAATATAAATGGACGACTTTGTTTACTGTGATTTATGGGCTAATTCCGCACCGTCATTTCAGGGCAGACAATGGTCGAAATGCACGATTTGCGCAATTGCGCAGTCCAGAGAAAGCACTGCAAATAGCATAAGAGGCCGTGTGTAATTAAAGGACGCGCACGCGGTAAACGCAACATCTGCACCTAGGGGTGGGGAGGGGGTTTGAGTGTATTTCGATTACTGTGCACAAAAATCGCAGTACATGTTTTTATATCGCAACATCTTGCTATACGTTTTCATGTATCGAAAAATATTCGGCTATTTTTGGCGTGTACCAGGCCAGTGCGGCACTGACGCTTCGCCAGCATTCTTTTGACGTACATGTGGTTCAGTGCACATGTAAAATAACCTAAATCATTTTGATTACACTGTTTCAATTCACTTCATTCTATTGGTTGTGTCATTGCCGTGTTGGCGTCGAAAAAGATTAACTTTAGAGGGGATTTATAGGGTGGAATGGTAGCGTATGAGTGATTTCATAGCTAGGGGTTTCATTAATAAGTTTTGAAGTAGGGGGCCAGAATGGAAAAGTAGGCGGCTTGCAGCTGCCATGACCACAAAGCGGTCATCATCGGGGGAGGGTCCCAAAGGCCGGAAACCCTGAAAAATGAGCTGAAATTCACTTTTTACAGCTCACAGTCACTTGATAGTATTTTCAGGAGAATTGTCAGGAGCAATTGTCTGGGGCAATTTGTGTTTATATCATAAAAGCCATTTTCCTGGAAGATTAGGCCTAAATATGATAATTTATAATTAAAAATGATAAAATGTGGTAATGTTGACGATATTTTGAACAAAGAAAACTGAAGTTTTTAGAACCTCTATGCTTTTAGAAGGTAAACTATAATAATTCACTATTATTAATGATATAAATTTGATATGTAGATAATATTAAATTATACAGTGTTACATCTAGACAGGGGGATTAATTTGTCAAGGGGACCACTCCCCCGCCCCCATGTGCCAGTCACACCTTAGAGGTACACGTAGAACACATGAACTGGTGAAATGCCCCCCCCCGCCCAAATTTTCTGGTAAAGGGGGAAATCCCCCTTGTTTAAGCACAGTAAATAAGAAACTTTTCATTAATGTATAATGTTATGCTTAAAATTAAGAACCCTGATGTTTTGTATGGAAATCTGTAGATGATGAACTTTTATACCACCGGGGAGGCAAAAAGGATAATTGATACAACAATGATGATAAAAATTAACAATCATTACCATGGTTCACAAATAGAATCAAAAGACCCTCAAGGTTATTTGACTATATGGGTATGCAAAGTAAGAACCTTGATAGGCCTATAGGATATGAAAATTTGTACGTTCTGAAACTCACATTTGCATTTAACCTGACGATCGCTTTTGAAGTGAATTTAGAGGTCTGGTCGTATTTTAACCACTCTGGGCGACGTTCATATTGGCGTCGATAGACCGAAAAGCAGTAGCAGTACACTCAGTGTGACAGAATTCGGACAGGGTAGTAAATTTCGCCTAAAGTCGTTTCGTAAATGACCAGCAATACGAAATCTTATTACCATACCTTTCGAAACTTTATTGTGGTTATTCTCAAACTCAGTTGATACGACGGGAGTGATATTTCGGGGTCAAAGTTGCCAAAGTTTTGACCCCATGTCGATGTCGTAGTAATCGGACTGCAATCCCAGAAATCGGACGTCGTGTTTGGAATGTGATTAGGAGCTAAGTATTGATAATTTGAAACTTCAAACCACCAATTTTTAATTTCGATGTGTTTAGAAAACTGTATATAAGAATATTTCATGATAATTAGTTATGTTTAATCCATGGACGACTCAACTATATTTCGACGTGTATAGCGCTAGATATCGGACACGGGCTGCCTCTGTGTGTTGCTTTCGGCACCTTGTATCGTACGGTGTGGCTAACTTCGCTAAGTTTGTTCAGTGAGTATTACTTATAATTGTTTCCATTGGATATTTTGTTTGTATTAGAATCGCACAGGCATTATTTAATAATCAATCAATCAATCTTTTATTACTCAACACACACTGACAGAGAGTGTGGTATGGTACATTTCAGATGAAAGAACAACATGTCCAAAACTGAACACCATCAAATAGATATTAAAATCCAAGTAAATTGAATTGAAGTACAATTTATAACTCTGACTGTATTATTTAATACAAATAGCGAGTATATTTCATCGTACGACATTATTTACCTGTCAAGTTTTTACGCGGTAAGTCACTTACTACGTTTACACAATTATGCTAAATATTGTCTGTCCGAAAACTTGTACACTTCATACGTTCATTAAATGTACTTTTTTTCTAGAAACAACTGCGCAGTTTTCGTTAAAACTACATGCAATCGTAGCGAACATGGAAAGAATATTTTCAAAATCATTATTCTCCTCCACATTCTAAATTCAATGCTAAATAAGGACTTTATTCAAAATTTCAGTTACTGTGACCTGACGGCAATATGTTGACAGTATCACTGACGCGGTGTAAGACGACAATTTGTGACCGCCGCTCGTAGCGAACTCAATAGCTTCTACCAAAAAAAACTATCGAAAACGGGACAACAGTGTCACCTGACTTAATATGACGTCACATGACCTGTAAAACGCTACCGATACGGAGCGACGGTGAGTGTAACTAACAGCATGTCATTAAATGTCCGAAAACTGAGGTCGTCCGAAACCTGTCACACTGAGTGTACTAAAATTCGAACTGTAATCGGGAAGTTTTTCCGTGAGAAAAAATCAGGTCATTGCCTTCGAAAACAGTTTAAATCCACGTAATTATCCTTCTCTTGTTTCTTGGTCCACTTCAAAACCGAAGATCGTACAGCGAAGTTTGACCTTGCGATAGCTTCTGTCTTCATTTGTTCATTGACCATTTTGAGTTGAGCTAACGACGGCCGATAGGTGTAGTATGCACGTTTTCATTGGCGTATATAAAGGCCACCACATAGGAATAAGCAATTCAGGTAGCCAATAGCATCTTCCGTTGCAATTCCGATTTTTATTGAGGCAGTATATAGCAAGACTGTGCTGCATCGTAGTACTACAAGACGATCGTAGTAGTCGCTCGTCTTCTAAATTTTGTTTCACATAAAAGCAGTTGAAAAGTTTGATTACACAGCTTGTGAAACTTGTCCGTATCATTTCAGAAAGTAAAAAATGTGTTAGCTATGAAAGAGTTCAAATTTTCCGAAAAAGTAGCCGGCGAAATCTTGAGAGTAACCGGTCAATTTCGCCGGCTGCCGGCTCTTAATGAAAATAGCGATTAAATAGCGATGTAATTATCCATTGTACACGGTATGCTTATACAGAATGAGGCTTGGTTGGATTTTCGCACTTCAAACTTTCATTTAGATGAGGGGGGGGGGGGGGCAAATGCAATTAGTTGCGTTTACCGTGTGCATGTTTTAATCCATGGCCCCTAACATATCGAGATTATGCTCAAATGCGACTGCGCATACCGAATGCGGGGCTCCGCCCTTTACACGTGGCAAGTTTAAAAGAAAATCTTCCATTATAGGCTACTCACACCTTTCCTTCGCCGATAGGAGTAAAAAATAATAGCACTGTATATGTGAAAATACCTTTTTAGAAGGCACCACGGCGCAGTGCTCGGTCTCACTTCAGAGAATGGTGAGTTCCAGACCTGGTTCAAGACCCCGGTAAGTCCCGAAGGATAATATTATATAGGGCTCAGCCCTTGGTGTCGCGCCAGGCGTTGAGATTAAAAATGTTATTTGTATCGATTCATTATTAGTAATATTAAAGGATAAAATATAATTAATTGTTACTTTCTATATACGTTTGTACAAGTATGACCGGTTTACCCTCTGATGACAGTTCACGTAAACGATGTCAGACCCTGTAGGTATAGATTTTCTGTTATGTGTAAAAAAGTTTGACATAAATTTGCAATATTTACCATAATTACTATCTATTGTGTTTAACAAGGGACGTATTGTGCCATCATTAACTTTGCAATAGTAACTGTACCGCCCAATATCCGAAATTGTAAGCTGAAAACCAGCGTTACTTCTAAAATCGGGTAAATTTTGCACGTAGTTATTGACACAGAGGGCGCCTTTCTAAGATTCGATCCCAGCATTCTTTGCGAATGTTCTCGTTCATATGCACGACGGTTTTCTCTCTTCTTGTAATTTTTAGGCGTGATAAGAAATTTTGTATCAGCGACAGGGTGGATAATAATAATTACTCGCTAATAAAAAAGATATATTTTATTAATGGCATGTTATAAAGTAATAGAGAGCACGTTTCGAATTTGTTTATTTACGAGCACTCAAAAAAACATGGCAGCGCCCACGAAAGAAGGGTACACTTCCGGTTAGTCGCATAGTATATTATGAATAAGCGCATGCGTAGTCAGTAAGCCGCTGGCGCGACTATTAAAAATTGCAATTGATCTGATGCGAAAGAAGTACTAATATGTAACAGGTCTGACCTGAGAGCGAGCGCAGCGTAGTATATCGTCATTGATGTTTTCAGGCAATAGCATGCTAATTTCTGTGTTTGATGCATGATTCATAACTTAGCCATTGACTCGTTGAGGTTGAATTGTTGTCAATTGTTTTCTAGAATAACATTTATAGCAATTTAACTCGGAAATGCCAAGTTCACCAACGAAAATTATTTAAAACTGGTAAATTATATGATTCCGATCAGTTTATTATATTAAACAGGGGCGGGAACAGAGGCAGTCTAATGTAAAACACGTACTTGATATTCCCGTCGGTACGCGGTAGCTAGCTCTCAGCACACTATTTTTAATTCTCGCGCGTGAGTTGACCGTTCGTTCTCGCGAGAGTAGGCTTGTTTCAAAATGGCGGCGCCTAGTGATGACCGATCCGGGCCTTCAAAAGTGATCGAAAATAGTCATTTTGAAACAAATTTCACACTTTCTTTGGAACAGAGAGATTCTTTTGTCGGTAATACACATTGTCGAGTAGTTTTTGTGGTAGATGATATCTTTAATTTCACGCAATCCGTGTAAAAGTATTCAAAATGGCCGCCTCCATGGAACTGTGCTCTCTTTTCAAACTCGTAGGTATATAGAGATTCCATTCTAAATTTCTTGTACACGCATTAGTCTTAATGCTCGCTTCGGCCGCTCTCGCTGCGCTCACTATAATACAGTTCAAATAACCATTGAAAAAAACATCCTGTAAATGCCGATGAAACTGAAAACAATAACTTCAGCTATCGTATCATCAAAATGGGTGTGACTCGCAGCGTGTTGGGCGGCGGTAATGCTGCGTGAATAATGCAATGAGCACACTCCCGAGCGCAATATGAAATTATACTTATTACCGAACTGCACTGGCAACTGGAGTCAGACTGATCATGGAGGTACAAAGAGATCGGCCTGACCATGGAGGTAGTAGAGACTACCTCCATGGCCTGACTGACTCACTTTAACACTGTGCATCAAAGACAAAGACAGCTAGTTAAGTACCTGATGCAAGAATGGAAACAACAACGAGACTGACTTGTCGTAAAGTTAACTCCATAATGCTGTGCTTTTGTTCATGTATGTACGTCTTCACAAGTTCACTCGAAAGGGGAGAGAGTTTCCAAAACACGCCTGTGCCTAACTCCAGCGCGTGTAAACTCAAGGTTGACGTAAAAAGTCAAACGAAACAAATACATAGGGAGTGTCTTCATTCAAAAGTGGGTATGGTGAGCTACACGAGTATGCTGAGTAAATCATGAAGTAACGTCTGATAGCTATCTGATACAGCCTACAGGTCCCATGACGGAGTCACGATCGGCAGAAATTATGGGACAGCAGGGCACCAACATAGACCCTAGCTCACTGCATTGATGTTGTATTTGTCCCAGTCCGGTTGGATTCCACTTTCCCGAATATAATATGGTGTTTGTACTTACCCTGTTGTGTGTTATGAGAATATTTCCATGTCAATAAAGTCAGATCCTGGTGATTTTCCCCGTTCGGAGCTGCGCCGATACGTCCAGGTCGCGTTTACCCAACTCAACAACCGCCTGTTGATGGCTGTTCAAATGAATCGCGATACGGCAATAATTTTTAAACTCCGACCGCTTTTCAGAACTCCGTCTGTCCGTTTTGTGTCGCCAATAACCGAAAAAAAACTACAGCAAGAAGATCAAGTTATAAACTTAACTGTCAAAAGAGTGTGTCTTCAACCCAGTCAGTTGACAAAATACGCAAAATTCACCATAAACACAGACGACCTTACTGTTCACATTACCACCTTCCTGTACTGTGCTGAGTGGAAAGTCCATTTCATTTGCATAACAATCTGATTAAGTGGACCATGCTATTGATGGACGGGGCCGACAAGCGAGGTCGTCGGCGAAAATGAACACACCCAAAATTAAATCACTCCGGTGAATGGTACTCCATGGTAGTATTATAGGTTTGTTCATACAAATTTAAACTTGTAAGCCTATATCAACTGCCGTCTTCTTTTCACGATTCCAAGCAAATTAAGTTAGCGAAGTGGGCCTATCCTCAAAAAATGAAAGTAAACAGATTTAGGCCTATAGTAATATTGGATAATATTATATAGGGCTCAGCCCTTGGTGTCACGCCAGGGGTTAAGATTGGCAATGTTATTTGTATTGATTCATGATAAAATGTCATTAATTGTTACTTCATAAACGTTTATATGACAACTATGCCCAGTTTCCCACTGATGAAAGCAGTTCACGTACGTACACGACGTCAAACCCTGCAGCAGAGCAGGTATAGATTTTCTGTAGCGTGTAAAAATTTTGGACAAAAATTGGCAATTTTTACAATGATAATAGCCTATTGCGATAAACAAGGGACGTATTATGCAATCATTATCATTGCAATGGTAACCGCACTGCCCACCTACCACTTGCAAGCTGAAAACTTAACGTTCCGTCTAAAAACTGGCAATTTTTGAATCTAATTATTGACACAGGGGGCGCTCTTCTATAATTCAATCCCAACATTCTTTGCGTATGCACCCGTTCATATGCACGACAGTTTTCTCCCTCTATCTATATTAACGATATTTTGTATCAGCGACAAGGTGCATAATAACATTTACTGGCTAATAAAAGAGGTATATTTTATAAAAGGCATATTATATAATAGTAATTTGTTTCGTTTTTGTTTATTTACGAGTACTCAAAAAAAACATGGCGGCGCCCTTCTTGAAAGAAGGGTACACTTCCGGTTACTCGCATAGTATATTATGAATAAGCGCATGCGTAGTCAGTAAGCCGCTGGCGCGACTATTAAGTTTGGGACTCTAACAGGTATCAGTTCGTGAACGAGTCTCGCGAGAATTCACCAAAACGAGGCTGAACATGACCAAGGTCGATCGCATCAAGGCCGTGAGACGGAAATGTTAACTTAAAATAGCACTGACAGGTACAGGTAGTCCTTGCAAATCCCTAAAATAACAGCTAAAGCGCATGCGTGAAGGTTGCCCTCTAGCGACGATACTCATTGTAGCGTTTCTCAAATATAATTTTTACTATAACCCAAACGGGATTCGAACCCCCACACACTCAGCAACATCGCCTAGCTGCTAGGCCTCACACAAAAACCAGTCGGCTACCGTTTACCGTTTCTCATCCTGAACTTTTGCGCCGAAGAAAGTATCTCCCCTTTAAAAGTGCAGAAAATTAAGCATAAAAAATGAGGCGATTTACTGAAGCCTTGTATCTCTAAAGTGGCCAATATAAATTTACTAAAAAAACATAAATGAACTATTACTGATTGTCACTGATTTTTCTGAAATGCACACTTGTATATTGAGCCAGAAAGGGAAAAAAATTACAAGTATCACAGCTTCAAGGCTATACCTGAGTTCAGTTATTTTAACAATTATTGTTCTAAAAGAACGGTTATGCGATTTACCTAAACTAAAATACGTATTTTTTATAAATCTTATACAATTTGATGCAATAAGTATCTTATAACAATACAACAACAATAGGCCCTATAAACTTTATTTTAACTCTATAGCCATGATAGGTATACGCCTCTTTTCACAAGGGTCAAACACAAAGAAAACTTATACACAGAAGACAGAGTACAGGATGATAACAACAACGTTACAACACAGACAGGTTTCATGTAAAAGTGTCGAAAACGCTTTGTCAATAAAATTTGTAACAAGCCTGCTTAAAACCTCTGACACTTGTACAACTTCTTATTGCTGAAGGCAAATTGTTGTACAGGTAATTACTCAAAAAGACTGCTTAAATAATTCGGTTCTAGCAAATGTAACTTGTAGAGCTTTATTACCAATAAATCTTAAAATCTTTGTGGATCTTTGTACTTCGTTGTTATATCCCGGATGTATGGAGGAGACTGGCCACAACATACCCTTGTAAACAGACACTATTAGGTTGTACTTATAGCGATGGGATAGCAGATACCATTGTAGAAGTGTAAACATTTCAATGGATGAGGTACCAATGTCACAATTCAAAATCAGTCGCATTGCCCGCTTTAAAAGACAGTTCAAGTGATCCATATCCTTTTGACTACAACAACCCCAAATACCGAGACCATAATCAAAATATGGTAAAATGAAACTGTTATAAAATTGACGCCTTGCTGAAACTGGTCAAAATGCTTAAATTCTGGCAAGAAGATACAGATTACTCTTTATTTTTTCACAATACTATCAACATGTAATGTTTATGATAAATGACTCTGAATCTTCCACACCAAACAGCTTTTCACTTTCTACATTTTCAATATCACTGTCACCCATATTATAATGGAACTTTGAGTTCATTTTCAACAAAAATTCATAAAATTGCAGCGAATCTAGATTGTAATGATGATTAATGTCTTTAATGGCAATAAATCATTGTTGTAATGACATGTCAAAAAGAAATTTAAATGTTTCAGTCTTGTCACGCATAACGTTCACTGGCCGTCAGTCCATAGTGATGCTGATCTGAAAGAATAAGTTCACACCACTTATTAATATGCATGCATATTAAAAACCAGCAAATTTATCATTTATTATACATATGTTTTAAAAGTATTTGTCAATGATTATTTATCAAGTCCTCAGTCAATTGTTAGGACAATTTAGTGCGTAAATTGTACAAAGAATGACACTCTTTGAAAATTATCACTTCAATGGATAAACATGCATGATATATTAACAGATATCAGTAGCAGATACTGTTATATAAAACAGGATTTTCACAAAACATCCTTCCATATCAGCTGTTCTGTGGAATCGTCCGACTGAAATGCTCTCATTTGTTTCTGACAGGATCTCATCTCACAAACTTAATGCACATCCTATGTGAACTCCCAATAGACTCCCTATACTTGATATGAACTTCAGCCTAATTAGTATACAGCATCGCCCTCTAGACTATCATTTTCTCTTATGTGTACAGGTGAAACTAAAAAATGGTCACTGCTATGGCTAAAGACGCGGGTCATAGGAAGGGGACTTTGTTTTTTTCATGTTTAATACTACGTCACATTGTAAACACTCAGAGAAAAATCAAGAAGAATCGGAAATCGTACCCAAAAATGCAAGAAAATCGTTATTGACGATAAACTATAACAGGTATGGATTCAGAGACGTATTGGAAGCCATCGATGCTGGTTATTGAGTAAACTATAGCTTTTTGACAGGAAAATCCGACTCCGAACTCGGCCGTACGTGCGTATAGCGGCTATTATGTTTCTAGGGCCTAATGCATACCAAAGCGGCCATCACTGTATATCGAACAGCAAGTGATTGTGGCTCGAGGGTAACTTGCACTGTATTGTTTTTGAAATTCCGCGACGGTTATAGCTATTCTGCATGACAATACATTAAGTAAGCGACATGTCAACTTAATGCTTCCCTAACAAATAACTGGATTAAACGACCGTGATACTAAATATGAATATTGTGAACGAAGTTATCATCAATTATATCGCCTGGAAAGTTAATGTACTTCCGGTTTTCAGGTGTCTGCATTTCATACGCTATCGTACTGTCAAATGACCTCCTCCAGAAGCGATATTCACAAAATCTATTCCTATACATAAACTGTTACGGAAATTACCAAAATTGTTCAAGATAAGGCCGTGAGACGAAATGTTAACATCAGAAAGCAGGACATAATACCGACAACTTTCTCCTAACGATGCAATCCACTATCGTCAGCAATGTCAATTTTCTTTGGGCATATTTACATTATTTAGAGGAGGATTACTGCATGAACGGTCAATTTTGATCGGAGACCAGTATGCTTAAAATAAGATTACTTAAAATATTCGATCTCAAACTTACTTGGCGAAATTAAACGAAACTTTGGAGAGCTCCACCTACCTGGACCGTCACCCAGTCAGTCTGATCTTGCTCTGAAGCGCACGCCAGGACCCCTTGGCAACGATGGAATTTGGCATAAGCATGCTTAGCAACAACGGAAAAATCGCATATCTGCGTCCGCACTGCATCGCCACTATTTATTTTAGGTACGCTGCTCAGCTCTGAAGTTCTGTGTAGTTCATGTTGAACAGTAGACGTCGCTTTTGTCGGTAATCAGTCTTAACTAAAAAAAGACTGAGTATGTAATATTCCGGGGTAAAAATAGACTAGTACAATGCCAAGGCATAATCAGTATTAAAGGGGAACAGATTTATGAAGTTCAAAGCACTCAATACATTGGAGTTGACCTAGATAATAAACTTACCTGGAAAGAACATACAAATAAAGTTAACAAAATAATAAGTTCTAAGGCAGGTATATTATATAAAATTAAGCACATTGTCCCCAACCAACATTGTTACTACTTTATAATTGTTTCATTTTACCACATATCTCTTATTCGTTAGAAGTATGGGGGAATACGTACGCAACTTACCTTAAGCCTATATATCTTACCCAAAAACGAATAGTACGTACTCTTACAAACTCCAACAGATTTGAGCATACACAACCATTGTTTCATGAGTTGGAAATTCTTGATGTCTTTAAGACAATATACTTATCAAACTGTACTTTTTGTTCATGATAATATAAGTGGAAATTTTCCTTCAGACATTCCTTGTTACTTTTTAAGCATTGAACATCTGTATCCTACTCGGTCGAAAGACAAGGGAAATCTTCTCATCCCTAAATATACCACTAATATAGGACAGTGTTCAATGAAATACTCTGGTGTTACACTCTGGAACCAAATCCCAGAAAGTATAAGGTCTTTGAGATCTAAGTCAAAAGTTAAAAGAGACCTGAAACGTCATCTCTTGTTTACCTGACAGGTTTATTCTCTCTCATGTATATTTTCTACCACAAATTTTATAATTTTATAATTTATGTACTTACATTGACATAGAATTTATTTCAAATATCGAGGATAGGTCACAATGTTCAACATGACGCCCTATGGCAAAATTATAGATTCAGCAATTGTGAATGGTAGGGGCTGGACTCGATTAGTATGTTACTATTTTCTAGTCCCTACCCAATTTACTAATCCTTAATGTGTCTGTATTTTTCTTTTTCTTTTCTGTTCTATTGGGAAATAAAATATCCTTATCTTATCCTTATCCTATCCTTAACTCGCCACTGGTTCTCCTCGCTGTAACTCAGGTAAGAATCTACTTCTTCTTTTTCAATGCGTTTCATGAAAAAAGGAATACAGTAGTGATTTTCGCATGCTTTCACGGTGGTTAAGAATGACCTCGATACGGTAGCATATAAGTTGCAGTCCACAGTTGCGAGTGGAGTGATACGTACCGGCCGCCGCGTACTATGCATAGAATTATTCTATGCATAGTACGCGGCGGCCGGTACGTATCACTCCACTCGCAACTGTGTTGCAGTCATACTATAGTCAGGCGAACTAATGTCGACTGCTGTTATCTTGTGCATTCCAAGTCCGTTTGAAATATTGCGTAATATTTTTCGGTACTTTTAACTGCTGGCACAGAGTAACATACACAGAGTGGCAACACCTATTGTTTAAGGCGTGAAGCGGTTACGTAAGCAATCCATGTTTGCCTCGCCTCACGAAGCTCTTGGCTCTCTTTTCCTAAGAGTGCCGACCATGCACCCTTCGGTAATTTTCGGATTTTCACCAATTGTTAAGCGAAAGTATGTTCGACAAAGTTTGTGTTGTTGTTGTCGTGTGGTGCTGATCGGAATTGATGTGCTGGCAAAAACGGGAATGTTTTGAGCTTCAGGAAAGTGGGTTTTACCGTTTTAAAAATTCCTCTCATATTTTTATGAATATATAATGAGTGTGTATGGACCAAATTTGAAAGTCTTTTATCGATACTGTCTGGTTTTACTCAATGGTTTACGGTCAGTCGTACCGTCTTTTACATGTGCGTCAATAAAGGACATGTTTATGAAACTGCTGGCGTGTTATGTTTTGATTGGCGTGAAGCAGTGTTCTGGCCTGAGAGCTCACAAAGTAACTGTGGTTGCTACGCGACTGGCAGTACGATGCCATCTCGTCGTATGTTTCGCATAATCTCGTGTAATTATCAACCACAAACAAAGCCTCCAAAAAGTTTAACACTTTTGAAGCTCATTTTAATATGAAAAGCCAATAGTCTACCGAGACGACCATGGAACAAAAGGCATGCAAGTGTTGCCACTCTGTTCATGTTACTCTGTGCTGCTGGTAAGAAGTTAAAGATAAAATCGGGCAATATTTACATGTATCTCTTCTACATCAGTTGTAACGACCGGGACCATTGCTGGCTCTACGAGTTTGTCGATAGAGCGAGAGTCCGGCAATGTCCATGGCACAGTCAGTGACTCAGTGGGCTATGGCTTTACCGATTTCGGACTTCAGAGATGGCGTACTAAAACTTAAGCTTTATTCCTGACTTGCTGTGGATCATAGTTTTACCAAACTCCCGCTGTTGTTTGTGGTAGGGACAAGTTAGTAAAGTCGAGTTACGGGACTGAAGGAAGCCATAGCATTCTGTATGATTTCGTCTGTCAGTACAGAGAACTTCTTCCTCTCCATGTCTATGCTCAGACACCTTTATGTCACTTCAGACAGTGTATAACCAACTCAATCGTTATGTTTTTGGGGGTTTTATTTTTATCCCCAATCATCCTCTTCAAAAAATGTTCGGTCAGATGTATTTTTGAGATGAAATTGATGAGTTTGCTGTTTTTGTCATTTGTGGAGTAACTGTGTTTGTACTGAATTTTTCTAGAACAGTGACAGCAGTATGGCCTCCCAGAGTGATATCAGCCAGACACTGACAGCAATGGAGGGACAGGTTTGTGTTTCTTCATTGCATGACATTAAACAGTTAAATGTGAAACAGCTTAGAGCCTTGCTGAAGGAAAATGGTGATTGCAATTGTCCACCCAAGTGTAGAAAAGCAGATCTTGTATTGAGGGCTTATGCAGTGCTATGTACTGTAGGTGATTGCAGTGCTGGAAATCCACATGACTTAGATATCAGCAGGGATGTTACATATGAAGATATGTTAAAGGAGACAGTTGGAGAAGTTGGTGTAGTGACTTAAGAGAGGTTCCACCACTGACATTTATTCAGCTCTATGAATATTTAGTTATAAAGACGAGAAGATATAGTATGAATAAACTTGACATTGGCAGAATTAAATATAAGAGACTCAAATCATATAAATACTTCTATGAAGGCAACATTAAAGATATTCAAGTTTTGTCAAAAGATCATCATAAATATGTGAAAGCTAAAGTGATACCCTCGATGAAAACAAAGCCGTACATGGCGATGCTTGTCTTTACACTGAGCTCAGGAGAAGTTGTCAAGGCAGCTTGTGAATGTCCAGCAGGGTAACTGATGAAATCACAGGGACAGTAGCTGTAACTGCTGATTTCATTTTATAATCCTTTTTCTTTTGTTTATCAAATGCAGTTTCTCCTTGTTTCCAAGGTTGATCTCAGTGTGCCATGATAACATAGATATTAAGGCATGTGCCTTAATGCATTTTAAAAAAATTAAAAAATATAACTGATGATACACAAAACAAAAAGATTTAAGATTATCAACATGAGCAGCTGCCAGTCCCATATGTCATGTTAGTCATGTTATCATTATCATGTTTTTTAGTATCCGTAAGTTATAATTTAGCCTTTTTATTTGGGTATCTTATTTCAGTGATTTATCTCTCTTATCCTGTTTTAGTTTCTACCGATTTTTAGTTTAACAAGTTGAAAAGTTTCATATTGAATATTTATCCAGTACTCATAATGTTACAGAGAGACAGTTGCTGTAACCTTTGACTCTATCAGTTAGATTGTTATTTATGCAACAACTTCAATTTCTTGTGCCACTCCCTACAATATGCCAACAGTTCCGCTATTCCTGAAATTGTAGAAATTGCAGTTGATGCACATGACAGTTAAATACCGAAGATAGAAATAAGCTATTGTTGGTATATTTGCACTTAAAACATGATAATTGTAGTTCTGATGGTAGTTCTGATACTTGTAATTTTCTTGATCATTTTTCGTTATTGTCTGTACAGTGTCAAAGTGTAAACATAGGTAATGTGCATGCTAGAATATTAGAGCTAGCCTAGAGCTTGTATCTGAGTAATTCCACAATCAAAACACAGAGTATTGTGTTTGACGTTGTATTGGTCACATATTGACTGGCCATGAGGGTAACAGCATGTTTGCTGCCCGAGGGCTTTAGACTCTCCCCAAAACAATCTGGTTCATGTAGCCATTAACAGAAGGAAATGGACTGTTTTGGGGCAGCTCTAAGGTCAGAGGGAAAACAAACGTATAATTTTACATAATTATGGCCAGTCAATATGTTTTGTAACACACCTCATCAAATGTCTTCACCCAAAAATTGAGAAGTTCCTTTGCTATCACCACTCTTTCCATCTTCTTTACATATTTCAGAGTGTGTGCATATGTAGACAGCAATTTCAAACTTCCCCAGTCAATAGTTTTTGACTGTTGATTGTGGAAACTGTGAATAGGTAACTTGAACTGCATATTTCAACATCAAAATGATGTTTACCATGTGACCATAAATTCACATACCACACCGGGGAGTTTGGATGAAGTGTGTTACAATATAATTTGTATCATTTATAAGAGCTGGCAGTGCAGGTACAGCCCTGGCTAAAGTAGCAGATCTTTATGTCTATGGTGTCATTGTGTAAACTTGGAAAATTGTAAAGTATTTTTGCTGTACAGTATGAGCTTACTTTATCCTGTATGTTTATAGGCGTGGAAATCATGGACTTGGAAAATGTTCACATGTTGGTGGTGTTCTGTTTGCTCTTGAAGACTTTCACAGACGTGGCCTTCATGATCATCCAGAGCCCTTATCATGTACTTCAAGATTGTCAGTGTGGGTAGTACCCAGGAATCTCAAGGTATGCTTATCTCAATCAGTGTAGTGTTGTTTATTATTACATACAGTGTACCGGTACTTGCATTGGAGCATGTGCTTATCATACGTATCTGCATTGCAGTGCAATACCAAACACATTAACACATTATGCAATGAAACTATGTTAATGAGCACTGGTAGCAGAGTTTTTTTGTTTGTAAACAACTGGTGTTTTGTAAGCAAACCAAAAATGGTCATCTGCAAACTTACAGCATGGAAGATTTCACAGTCAATTGCTAAGGCAAAGCTAAATCTACCATATTCAGTCTTTAATGAGATTGTTTTTTGCTTTTTTTTCCAATCATGATTGCAGCGAAAGGCTTGAGTGAGAAATTCTCCAGCAGTACACTATACTTTGGCCCTCAAACAAGTTAACAACACTCTACCCATTCAAGACCAGTGCTGTGGTGCAATTAGCCATTTAGAATTTAATGATGTCATTTTTTGTAAAACCTGACTGTGGAACTGTGACTTTAATATATATCCCCATGGTGTTTTTAAAGAGCGAATTTTTCTGTTTTGTCTATTATAGGTTGACCCAAAACCCTTGAATGAAATCACCATATTTCAGCCACATTATGGCAGGACAGGAAAGTTGATGTGTCAGTCATCTGCCAGATATGATGTCAGGGCACCTCAGGATCGTCAACTTGGTGAAAGATTTCCAGATTTGTGCAACACATTACAGCAGTGTTTGCCCTCATCATCATTCTTTCTGTTTCATGACATTCATCCCCATCAACGTTTAGAGTGCACTGAAGCAAATGTTCCTATCACTGTCGATGACTCCACCCACGTCACCATGCCTTTCAGTGATGACTATGACATCAGCTCAGCAGAATTTAAGGACATGGTTGATTATCAAATCAATAATATTAAAATATCAAGTGCAGAAGTAAATGACATAAAACTAAAAACATAAGAACAATCACATTCAAAAGAATGGGTACACATAAGAAAAACAAAGCTCACTGCATCTAATTTTGGTGTAGCAATAAAATGTAAAGTTGAACCTTCAAAATATCTAAGAAATATATTATATACAGATATCAAAACAACTGCTATGAAATATGGCAATTTGTATGAAAATATTGCAATCAAAAAATACCGGTATATTGAAATGAAAAACCAAATGGGTCTTGATGTTTGTGTTGAGAAAATTGGTTTATGGGTAAGTTTAGAAAAGCCATATTTGGGTGCAAGTATTGATGGCCTTGTGAAGGGAGATCCAGAAGGAGAAGTGGTACTTGAATGCAAATGCCCTTCATCAAAAGCAGGTATGACAGTTGAAGAGGCATGCAGGGACAAATCATTCTGTCTCAAGATAGGTGAGGAAGGTGCCCGGTTGAAATCCAACCATGCTTACTGGCATCAAATTCAGGGGCAATACAGGAATGAAGTGTGCTGATTTTGTCATTTTCTTTGGTGAAGAAATGTCATTGTTTATTCAAAGAATTTATTTTGACAGAGACTGGTGCAAAACATGTCTGCCTGCAGTGGATTATTTTTATCGAAGGGCTCTTTATCCTGAAATTCTAACAGAGAGTTGAAAGGGGGCTTTGTCTGTATAAAAATATGGGTTAGGAACAATATGCGCCCTAATTGATGTTATACTCACTGTGCTCTGTACGATCTTTGAACTCTTTGAGCAAGACTGCTTTTTATCGACACTTTTAACATTGTATATTGTGAGATGAACTGAAAAGCAGATTTTTACTGTTTGTACTTCTTCCATAAGGTTTATTTTTGCAAAAGATTTTTCAGCATATTTGTATATACAATCAAATTTACTCCTTTTGGCTTGTTGCAGATTCAAGTCTGGAATGTTGTAAGCATGCATATCTTGATATTGGAACGATTGTATACCAAATATGATCACAGCATGACATTCGTATCTGATTCAGAAGGATATTGTGAGAAGATATATCACAATGTCAGACCTCCCTTACAATGAGAATTGTACAGCTTACGGTACACAGAGTCAGGAACACCAACAGAAAGTGTCTCAATGTATTTTTTTATCCTGCTTTCTGTATCTGTTTGCCTCTGTCCATTCTTTCTGTATGATCCTGGCTAAAATATTTCCAAACCTCTGGTGTACGTTGTTTAGGTATTCTGGCTTGGTCAGCTCTGCCTGTCAGACAAGTAAGTTAATTGCAAATATTTCAGCCAGGGTCATGGAGAAATGACAGGCAGAGACAGATGGATACAGACAGACAGACAGACAGAAGAGCCATACAAGGACGCCATTTTTGTTTCCGTTGTGTCTCAGTCTATTATGGCAGTATTTAGTACACAAAATATACACTCAAATATATATGGGATAATCTTATATGCAGTGTTAAAACTTATGTGTGGTTGTCGTGAATCATGCTGGTTTTTATCTAGCTAACTCAAACCAGGTGAAATTTAGGCCATCCCAAAGAAACAGGTGCATAAGGGGTAAAATCAAGCAGAGACATGATTTCTTTGACTATTATTTATTTCTGTAAATCTGTAAGTAGAAAATGCTATGTCAACTATTGTCTTACAGTATTTTTATGACAAGAACATTGATTGGTAAGAAAGAGTTCATTCTTACAATTTTCCATCAGCAATATCATAATACTGTAGAATAAAGTTGTACAAAATAGTTGTACAGTTAAAATGGAACACAGACTCCTGCCTTGTATTCATTCCTGAGAAAAATGATTTTTGATGAAACTTAAGTTCTCACTGACAATAAACAAGTTCACTGGAATATCGACTGACATTTTGAAGTATGGTTAATAGTTATAAGGTGACCAACATTTTGAAGTACTTGCTCACAGTGATAGATTGACTAACATTTGAAGTATTGGCTGACCTGAAGTATTGGCTGACAGTGACAAGGTGAGTGACATTTTGAAGTATTGGCTGACAGTGATAAGGTGAGTGACATTTTGAAGTATTGGCTGATATTTTGAAGTATTGGCTGACAGTGATAAGGTGAGTGACCTTTTGAAGTATTGGCTGACAGTGATAAGGTGAGTGACCTTTTGAAGTATTGGCTGACAGTGATAAGGTGAGTGACCTTTTGAAGTATTGGCTGACAGTGATAAGGTGAGTGACATTTTGAAGTATTGACTGACAGTGATAAGGTGAGTGACATTTTGAAGTATTGGCTGACAGTGATCAGGTGAGTGACATTTTGAAGTATTGGTTGACCGTGACAGGTGGGTGACATTTTGAAGTATTGGCTGACAGTGATAAGGTGAGTGACCTTTTGAAGTATTGGCTGACAGTGATAAGGTGAGTGACCTTTTGAAGTATTGGCTGACAGTGATAAGGTGAGTGACCTTTGAAGTATTGGCTAACAGTGATAAGGTGAGTGACATTTTGAAGTATTGACTGACAGTGATAAGGTGAGTGACATTTTGAAGTATTGGCTGACAGTGATCAGGTGAGTGACATTTTGAAGTATTGGTTGACAGTGACAGGTGGGTGACATTTTGAAGTATTGGCTGACAGTGATAAGGTGAGTGACCTTTTGAAGTATTGGCTGACAGTGATAAGGTGAGTGACATTTTGAAGTATTGGCTGACAGTGATAAGGTGAGTGACATTTTGAAGTATTGGCCGACAGTGATAAGGTGAGTGACATTTATACAGAATATAGGCTGACACCAGACAGGGATTTTATGAATATGACACGTTTCCAGATCTGTTGAGGGGCAATTGATTTGGTAGGAGAAGTAAAGGGGGTAGGAAGTTTGTCAAATAGGAACATACTATAACTAATTCATTGATAATGTGTTTAAGTGAGAGGGGGATGACTCCATTTAGGATGTGATAATTTTTAATTCTCCCTATAGCTCTTTCAACATGAATCCTGACACTTGCAATGTTGATGGTATCTGATACTTCCTTAGAACTTAGTTGGGCACGGTCCCCTTTAAATGGAGGTATGTTCAGCGTTATACCAGGAGATAAGATATCCCTAATTTCAAACCCCCTGTCAGCCATAATGTTATCTCCTTCATCTAGTTTTTCGAGGATGCCACAGTCCCTAGTGATTCTGTAATCTGAGACCCTCCCACCCCACAAATCAGAAACAAATATAACTTGACCATTTGGGGAAATTCCAACCAAAACTTTCCAAGTATTATGGTGCTTATAAGATGACCAAGTTTGTGACTGTGCAAGCATGGAAGAAGGAACCTCAATAAAGAATTCTGTGCAATCAATTATGACACGTGTTGTAGGATAAAGTTCATATGCATGGGGAATATTCTTTCTTACAGAGAACTGAGAAGGAAAAGGAAACAATAGCAAAAGCTCATGAGAAAGGAAAATTATCCAGGTTGTAAATATCTTTGATACAGCAGATGGGGAAATGCCAAATCGGTCAGCCAAGTCCTTCACAAACAATCCAACTTTACATCTTACTAGTACCATAAAAAACTCATCTAATAAGCTAAGCTTACGTTTTGGTCCAGGTTTTGACTTGGAATGATCTTGATAAGGCATGGATGCTTTCATCTGTCTCTCACCTTTCCAATACTTCAATTTTTTGGCTTTTGGTTCAAGATAGTGAAAAAAGGCATAAAAACTTGCATAATTTTGAAAACCAGTATAAAATTCGATTGCATCATCATCTTTAAAATTATCAACACAACATTTTCTATTTTGAAACTCATCTAATTCAATCTGCATTTGCCCAAGTTTACATTTCAACATCTGAATCTCTGTAGTGCACTCTGACAGTTTTTTCTCTAAACATAAAATATACTCTCTGAGTCTTTACACAAATCAATGGTATCAAGGTAAGACGGCTTTGTAAAAGAATAAGAATGGTCTTCAGTATGGGGTGGATGTGGTTTGATATCTTGAGTGTCAGTCTGTACAGAAGCATCTCTGAAAAATATCTGAAAAATATGAAGAGAATGAGATAATTTTTCAGGTGGTTCCATAAACAAAAATCAATTAATACATTTGATATTATTAACAATGTCATATATGTTTGGATGATGACCAATGATGTCTGTGTACAACGTGAAGCAACTTTCAAATTGTTTGCTTAATACGTATACATTGTATCAGATAGTCTAATATATCATTATAATAGTATCCATAAAAGAAACAAAAAGTTTTTAAAGAATAGAATTTGGTCAATTTGATGGTTACCATAAATCAGCACTTTTGATGATTATCTATATTTGAATAATGGGATACATTATTGATGAATGTTATACAATATTTATATGCTAACCTTTCTATCTGTCGAATGTTCAAAATGTAATCGTCTAACTGCTTTAGATTTTACTTCTGCTGTAATTCTCTGTCTTGGTTTTTTACGACCAACACTTTTAGCTTCTGACAGGACGGACTCAGGGACAGCTCCTATGGAAATGTACAGATTGATGTATAAACCAAACCAAATAATATGTTTCATATCTATAACATGAATGACCATCAATTAGTGAAAATTACAACATAATTTAAAATATAAATAGTGTATATGCATACTCCAAGTTCACAACAGCAAAACCTTTGTTTGAAAAATGTCCATAAATAAAGAATTACACAAAATCTTGTCAACCAAAAGATTTTCAGCATGTCTAGATCAAATACTGTCATACATAATAGTTTTTTACCTATCTCTTGAACACTATTTAATTTTTTTTCAAAAATATATAACTGGAATTATTTTACTCATACCTGGTTTCAATTTCCAAATTTTAGCTCCAAGACAAACTGCTATATCTTCCTTTTTGAAATTCTTATGGCATATCACTGTTGACTTAGTGACTTTAAAACCATCTCGCCCATCTTGCCCGCATATCTTGCTGCACCATATATTCTTCATGGAAGGCTTAAGGAGGAAACCTAAACAGGTGGATTCCAGTCGAATTTCCTTGGCTGTCCCTGGCCGTATTTACACAACCATAAGCACAGCGCTGTCTTCCTCTGCTGATTCTCGTTTTCTGTAAAGATAATAACAGTAAGATTAATAATAATAATAATTACATAATAATAATAATAATAATAATAATAATGGCTTGCTGCGTTTGCATAACATCTAAATATCACGAAAACGTTAAAAAAACAACTACAACTTAATTATGATTATTTTACTTCAAACGGAGTGCAGCTGATTGTGAGATTGCGATTTTATCAGCATGACAATAAAGAACAAATTCAAATTGGATATGAACGTCCTCGAAATCAAAGCCTTAAAAAAAGTCAGAATACCACCTGCAAGACTTAAGACCTCAGCTACTAAAAGTCAATCGATTCACTATCTGTACCCTGTGGTCACAGGAACACACGCATCGTAGAGCGAGCCAAGCGCTTGCTGTGACAGATACCTAGTACAGTCAGTGGCCCAGCTTCCGCACGTCACCAGTTTCCGTACATGTTTACATTTTAACCCCTTTCGGGTCATTTCACGCGCCAGTTGCATTGTGGGTAAATCTCTGAAACTATACCGATCGTACAATACTGGTAGGTAAGATCGTTGTGCCGTATTTTTCTAAAAAATCAACCTTTTTTTTCGAGCGCTTCTAGAAATCACGCCGAATTAATGGTACTTGCGTACGCAATCCTATGTTTGAGATGACATTCGCAAAAAAACGCGTCACTTTTGCAACAAATGCAGTTAGCTCCGCGCGTGCCATATCTTTGTTGACATCTGTCGTCTGCAACTTTGTTTCACACTTTTGCCGTAAAAAAAAAATTAATGTATTTAACGTCGACTGTGTGTGGCCCAGATAACCGCACGCGTCCTAGTTTGCAGCCATGACGTGACTTTGTTAACGAGCGTGTTGTTATTCTAATTTCGAACGATGTATTTTCTTTTTTAGCGTATATTTGTAGTGTTGATAGTAGGGCAGTCGAGGTGGAACGGTACTACGTAAAGTAGGTAGATATCGTCAAATTTTAGGGAAATGTCAGGGTGTTTTTATCATCAATTTTAGATATTTATTTGTCATGTATAAATTATAAATAATAATAATAATAATAATAATCATAATAATATCTAAGATTATTTTATGTACATTTTTATGATAAATTCAACTCCTTTTTGTATATTGGGTTGTCTGCTGACATTATTATTGTATCTGTAAATTTATTCAATTAACAAGCATGTATTTTGTTAAATATACATTGGTTTAAGCAAATATAATGTTATTTTAATTTTATAACAAAAAAAAATTCAGGTAGTCATAAGTATCAATCACTGCTCAAGAAGTGACAACCTTTAGCTGATATTGATTTTGTTTCAGAACATCAAGCTTAACTGGTAGTTTAGCATTCATATGGATGAAAAGAGTGACAGGTATCGAATGGCGATGACAGATGTCTCCTTAGGGCTAACGATTCGTGCTGCTGCTAGCAAGTATGGTTTAAAAAAAACAACACTGCATGACCATGTAACTGGAAAGGTCCAAATAGGTAGCAACAGAGGCCCTCAACCTATTCTTTCAAGAAGAGAAGAAGAAGCACTTGTGTCTTGTATTGTTGGTATGGCAAAGAGAGGTTTTGGCGTTTCTCAAGCCCAACTACAGGACACTGTGAAAGAAATATTGGATAGAGATGGCCGACCAAGTATGTTGAAGCACAACAAAATACCAAACCGACCTGAACGAAAATGGCTCAGGCAGTTCAAGAAAAGAAATCCTGAGGTGAAATTGGTATCTGTCAGGAACCTGTCAATGAAGAGGGCAGTCATTTCAAAATCAGATATCGACCAGTGGTTCCGAGATTTTGAAATATTCTTATCTGATCAAGATCTAATGGATAAACCATGGCAAATATGGAACTGCGATGAATCTGGGTAATCTCTTTGTCACCAAAGTCAAGCAAAGTGCTGGGTCCAGTTCAATCCAAACTACCAGTTCCATATGCAGCAACAACAAGAGCCAGATCACAGTGCTTGTCTGTGTAAATGCTGCTGGTGGTTGTATTCCACCATAGTATTTCCTGGCAAACAAGCTCCAGTGTCTTGGTCCCCATTGGCTGGTTGTGTAGATGGGGCTGCCTGCTATTTCACAGAGTCTGGTTGGATGGATACGAAAGCATTCTACGAGTGGTTTGTCAACCTCTTCATACCGCGGATCTTCCTCCAGCTCGTCCTGTAGTGTTATTGCTCGACAGCCACACATCGCATATCTCATATGAAACCTTCAAGGTCGCAGTCGCCAATCAAATCCATTTCTATCGCCTGCTTCCAAATGCTTCTCATCTAATTCAGCCATGTGATGTCGGTCTCTTTGGACCACTCAAGCAATCATGGGGTGTAGCTGTGAGAGCCTTCAACACAGAAAACCAATTGCAAGACCAGGTGGTGACGAAGAAAACATTTGCAAGAGTTTTCAGAACGGCATGGGTGAATTAGTGTCACACTCAATAACATCATAAAGGCATTTAAGAAGAGTGGAGTCTTTCCAGTTGATAGATCTGTCATACCAGATGATGCACTTTTACCAGGAGAGGTGTTGTGACACAGAAAATAAAGCCATGTCACAAAATGAAGTATCTATCAATCTTCAAGGAAATGAGATGGAAGATGCTGCTGCCTCTCCAACCAACGACAAGAGTACCTCAAAGTCCTCCCCAGCCATAACATTGTTCAGTATGATGGAAAGCGTTCTTACGACACCAACGAAAGCACGATACAGAGAAAGGATCCAAGAAGAATATGATCTTGTGGGAAGTCCAACATTTCAGGTGTGGCGAAAATTGAGGGCTGCCATTGACAAAACACCAAGTGTTGATCTGTTCAATGATACAGATGCACATATATATGTCAACCACAGGGGAAACGTCACAGCTAGTACACCACAAATACAACACAGATGTCTACAACAAGGGAAACATCACAGCACAGCACAAATAAAACACAGATGTCTACAACGGGAGAAACGTCACAGCAAAGCACAAATACAACACAGATGTCTACAACGGGAGAAACGTCACAGCAAAGCACAAATACAACACAGATGTCTACAACGGGAGAAACGTCACAGCATAGCACAAATACAACACAGATGTCTACAACGGGAGAAACGTCACAGCATAGCTCAAATACAACACAGATGTCTACAGCGAGACAACGTCACAGCACAGCTCAAATACAACACAGATGTCTACAACGGAGAAACATCACAGCACAGCACAAATACAACACAGATGTCTACAACGGGAGAAACGTCACAGCATAGCTCAAATACAACACAGATGTCTACAGCGAGAGAAACGTCACAGCACAGCACAAATACAACACAGATGTCTACAACGAGAGAAACATCACAGCACAGCACAAACAACACAGATGTCTACAACGGGAGAAACGTCACAGCATAGCTCAAATACAACACAGATGTCTACAGCGAGAGAAACGTCACAGCACAGCTCAAATACAACACAGATGTCTACAACAGGAGAAAACGTCACAGCACAGCTCAAATACAACACAGATGTCTACAACGAGAGAAACGTCACAGCACAGCTCAAATACAACACAGATGTCTACAACGGGAGAAACGTCACAGCATAGCTCAAATACAACACAGATGTCTACAACAGGAGAAACGTCACAGCACAGCTCAAATACAACACAGATGTCTACAACGGGAGAAACGTCACAGCATAGCTCAAATACAACACAGATGTCTACAGCGAGAGAAACGTCACAGCACAGCTCAAATACAACACAGATGTCTACAACGGGAGAAACGTCACAGCACAGCTCAAATACAACACAGATGTCTACAACGAGAGAAACGTCACAGCACAGCTCAAATACAACACAGATGTCTACAACGAGAGAAACGTCACAGCATAGCTCAAATACAACACAGATGTCTACAATAGGAGAAACGTCACAGCACAGCACAAATACAACACAGATGTCTACAACGGGAGAAACGTCACAGCATAGCTCAAATACAACACAGATGTCTACAGCGAGAGAAACGTCACAGCACAGCTCAAATACAACACAGATGTCTACAACGGGAGAAACGTCACAGCACAGCTCAAATACAACACAGATGTCTACAACGAGAGAAACGTCACAGCACAGCTCAAATACAACACAGATGTCTACAACGAGAGAAACGTCACAGCATAGCTCAAATACAACACAGATGTCTACAACGAGAGAAACGTCACGTACAGCACAGCTCAAATACAACACAGATGTCTACAACGAGAGAAACGTCACAGCACAGCACAAATACAACACAGATATCTACAATAGGAGAAACGTCACAGCACAGCTCAAATACAACACAGATGTCTACAACGAGAGAAACGTCACAGCACAGCATAAATACAACACAGACAACAGAAGCTGAAAGATTGACAAAGAGTGGTACAACTGATATTTCATATTTGCCATCAGAGAGATTATAACCAGCTCGAAAAGAAATCTTAAGATTTCCAAATCAATCTATAAAGGGAAGAAAGAAGAGAAAGATCTGTGATATGCCCAATTTCTTGACTGGTCCAGTATCCATGAAGATAATGGAAGAACGTGAAAGGAAGAAGGCAAGGGAGTTCATGGAAAAACAAGAAAGAATGAGAAAACGGGAAGAAAAGAAGAAACAAAAAGAGGAAGAGAAACTACTGAAAAAAAAGAGAAGAGAAGAGAGAGAGAAAGGGATTCAAGAAAAGAGAGCACTGAAAGCACAACAGAGGCATGCATATTAGAGAGACTAACCGGAATGCCAAACTCAAAAACAAAAGTAAAGCCAGGTGACGTCTGATGCAGGAGACTGTTGATGACAACACATGCAAATTGTGTCTACAGGAAACTTTTCCAGTCGACCAGTCTACATGGGTTTTATGTGAGAAAAATGCTGGTGGCTGTGGTGCCTTGATGCATGTTACGTGTGTACCAGTTACCCATGATGTATCAAGTGCAATGTCTCAAGCTGAAGTACCATTTGTTTGCCATGAATGTGGCAGGTAAGTTATATTTAACCCAAGTGTATTGGCCATTAACAATCAGAATATAATTGTGTAACATATTTTGTTGATCAACTCCATAGTATACATTTCCTTTAAAAATGTAATATGCATGTTAAAGCATGTTAATAAATATTAATCTATATGATATACTAATTAACATGTAAAATGTGATTAAAATGTATATTTCAGTTATTGAATGGTCCTGATAAAATTTTTCTTTTCTTACAGTTAAGATGTTTATAACACATCAAAACTGCCACCACCATGTAGTTGTGGAGAAATCAGTTATAAAAGGGTAGGTTTTCATTTCTGCAATTAGATTTAGGTGTAATGGCTTTGTTGTTATTCCCATTGTTGATCAGTTTATTTGATGAATACAAAAAATTGTAAACATATTTGTAACTGGAAAAATGTGATGTTTTTAGCTTCACTGTCAGTGGTGCAGATAGGTGGATCCACTTATCTGTGCCACTTTTCCATTATCTGTCTGTCTGTCAACAATATTGTCTTCTTCTCTGAAACCGCTGGTCAATTGTGCTCGATATTGATGTGCAATTCACTTACGGTGATCACAATTAGATTCGTTCAAAATCATGTTGTGATTTGCATATTTGAATTTTGGGATAAATTTTCCCTTTTTTGTCAAAAATGTTTTTGGTCAGATTACTTTGAAATTTGATCTGTGGGTTCCTAGGATGATCAAAGTCAGGTTTATTCAAATTGAGATTAAATCTTCTAATTTGAAAATTTTGGGCAATTTCTTTAGCTTTTTCACCAAAAGCAGCTTCCTCATAATATTGTACATGTTCTAGATGTTCCTAGGGATGACTCAATTTTCTTGACATTGTACTTGTAGTTTTACTTGCTTATATTTATGGCCGATTTAAAACAAGAGCTGATCATTGTATTGTAATACATGCATTTCTAGGCATAGGGATGCCCTAGCTGGTTCAGTTTTCCTAAAATAAACATAAACAGACGTGTCAGTATTACTGATTTTATTGAAACACAATCAGATTTTACATTTTTGAGCAATACATACAGTGCAATCTGATTAAAATCAGCTGTAGTGATTTGCTCTATATTTTTGCCCTCATCGTTGTGGTCCTTTACTTGCACGTGGAGGCAAGGACATGCACAAGTAAAGAACCACAACGATGAGGACGAAAATACCAAACACATCACTACAGCATGGACACACGCAAGTGAAGGACCACAATGATGACGGCAAAAATACCGAGCACATCACTACAGCTGCAGCGGAGCTCTATCAGCCACTAGGTTGCTTGTTGAATTATCTTGTTAAAATTTTAATAGCAACAGTTACATTGTCTGAGACAATTAATTTTAATGAACTCATCTTTAACATGAAAAGTTATTTTTACATATTTTCTTTTTTTTTGGTACCATGCTTTTCAGATAAAGCCAGGTTAAAAAGATATTATTAAATATAACAAAGGAATATGGAAACAGATTTGATGATAATGCCATGTTGGTTCACATACCAAAATCTATTCCTGAAGAATATCACCATATTACAACTAACAAGAAAAAACAACAACAATTAATCACCATTGCTGGGCTACCAGTTGGTCGAGTTCCGTTAGGGATGAGCTCAACATTCCGACATATCATCGACAACAAAAACTGCACAAAAATATCATGGTATGACTCTTAAAATATAATTAGTAACAACAATGCAAACTAACAAGATTCATGAAAAATGATGATGTTCTGTGCATAGATTTTAACACAACCATATCTGAACAAAGTTGATATATAGTTCTATTGCAATAGGAAACATAACCTTGATAACAAGAACTCTATCAGATGTTTACTTCGTCTGTTCCACCTATTTCTATGTCACACTTTTGTTTAATTTTGATACACACCCATATACATATTTTTTTTTCTCTCGCTTCTTCTTAGTATGCCAACAGCAGAACCATGCCAGAGTTTCAAACCATGGCCACCCGGCATCCCCCTTTGATGAAAAATGTGCTGGAGCTGTCATCCCATGTGATTACACATTTTGCATAACTGGAGTTCCATCACCAGTTTTATCATCACTGGCAACTTGCATCTCAACAATGAATGAGAAATCAGTCATGAAGGTGTGTAAATGCAATATATGTACCGGTATACGCAGATGTCTTCATAAGAAATAATGCTAAATGTTCAGAAACAGAGCAGTATGTTATATAATTAACCCTTTCACCACCATGGTTTGGTCCAAACCCATTGTAATCAATGGTAAATGTGGACCTGTATACAGAGAATTGGGGGTGAAAAGGTTATAGGGGCACAGTTGCTCATTTGTGATATTACTTTGTTTATTTTAGTTTCTTTTGAAATATTATTTATATTATTATGACTAAAATATGCTTAATGACCATTTGTTACAGTTCAACTCATACCCTGTGCATGGGTATAATGTATAAATTCTTCTATAAAACAATTTTTGGTACCTACGGTCCAGTGTTCTCCACAAATAAAAAAATTAAGTGGGTGACTAATTGCATAATCATTTGCATAATATTAACATAATAATTTGCATAATATTTACATATAGTTTGTGTTCAGCAAAAATTGACAAAACAGGGTACTCATGAAGCAGAGCTGATTTTTTCAAAATTCAGTACATCCTCACTAAGTTGCATAAGCTCCTACCCTTGTTTAACTCAAATAAAGAAAGGTTAGGAGAGTAAAATATACCGTTAAAGTTGGTAAAACTGCTCAGATCAAAGAAACTATTAAAAGATGTAAAACAATGAGATATCGAAGTTCCCGTGACAGCATCGCTAGGAAAATACTACGTTTTTCAGTACGTTTATCAGGGTTCTCTGACAATGCGCACCCCCGGTACCAAAATAGAAGAGTCCCACTCTGATGTCATATCCGCCATTGTTTACGGTATATTTTCATTCACGCACGCGATCTGGGATTTTATTCTCTTCACATGCATTTTCATTTGTCTAAAGCAAGTAACGCTCCATCTGTTAAGAGTTTTTACCGCTGACTATAACAATTTTCATTGCTATGTTGCTGTTTTCACAAGATACTGACCGTTCGATCTTGGAAAGTTTAGTTGCTTTTACGTGCAGCCAACGCATGCCGGTGCAGTGACAGACAGTTCCGTAAGCTATGCTACGCTGTTGATCGGCAGCATACATGTCTTCGTTCCACGTTTACTTTTATTTCAAGATGTGAGTCAAACAGAAATTTCACCAAATTGCCACTTCTGTATCTAGGGAATGTGTAATCAGTTTGATTTCAAATTTTTCGTCAATTAAGAGCAGAAATCGTCGCTGACTTTTGCTGTCTTTTCAGTATGGTTTTACATCAATTTTTCTGTCCTTTACAATTTCTTTGGATGGGTCGGTGGAGTCAAGGGTTGAACAATAGCGTCGCGGGCCGCGACGCTGTTTTGGGCTGGGAGAACCCTGATGATGGTGTTAAAAGAATGTGTACTTTCTTGGGGGAAATTCGGCAGAATCAATCGAGACAACACTTAGATCTTGATGCGACCGCACAGTTTATTGTGTCACCGTCCGGGTGGCGGGACGGTGATTGTGTGAATGGGTTGACAAGTCGGTCGAGCTTCTCTCGCGGTCTTTCTTCCGCTATGGTTGTCGTGACATATCTTGACGAGGTATTAAAATGACAAATTCACACATACAACAAAAGCAAAATGTGCCTTATTGATTTAAATTAACACCTTATTGAAATTCAATACAGAAACAAACAAAAGCACGGCATAAAAACATTGCCGTGAACCAAACCCGCCACCCCAGAACAAAGGCTGACGGTGGGTTTCAAAAGCATGGGCGGCCGAAAATTAAACTGGGCGGCGTAGATTTTGTCTGGGCGGCCGTGAAATTAAAGTGGGCGCACCGCCCACTTAAAAGGCGCCGTCGAGAACACTGACACTGTGGAAGCGACCATGCATTGTGACTATGTACAGGGTGAGTTGAGCTGTGGCCACCAGTCACTGTACTCATTTCAATGAGCAGTACAATACATATAATATTGCACAAGAAATTAAAATAACCATGATGTACAAAATAAGCCAGTGTGTCCCTTTTAACTCAAGTGTACATCATCCTGCTTGTCTTTTTAATAATAATAACAATAATATATATATATATATATATATATATATATATATATATATATATATATATATATATATATATATATACACACACAGAGGCAGAGACTGACAGAGACAGAAACACAGACAGACAAACACAGAGATCCAGAGAAAGAGAGTGAGAGAGAAGGAAAGAGAATTGTAACACAATCTGAGGTCAGGTCAATAATTTCTGTAAACAAAATCATGACTTTACTGACACGAGTGACACTTCATGTTTAAAGGATGAGTGATATTTTTTTTTCTAAATAAGGCAAAAAAAAAAAAAAAAGCTGTTCAACGGGCGGGATGACTTCAAAGTTGGGTAGGTAGGTCGGATTTTTTTTTTTTTTTTTTTGATTTTTTTTTTTGGTTTTTCTTAAACAGAACATATAATATAAACACTTTTTGTGTGTTTCATGCTTTTTCTTAGTCTCATAACATATACTGGATATGTTGTTTAGTACATTCATGATTTTTTCAATTTTTTGTTGACATGGGTTGGTTGTCTCAGAACAGCTTCTTTGCCTTCACTTCTACAGGTCAATCTACAGGTGCCGCCAACTGGTAAATTTCATGAATTTCTCAAAATCATCACAAAACCTGTTTTGAAGGCTGATATACCGATTTTTCTTATTTTTGACCCTGACCTAAAATTTGGAGGGGAAAGTGAGAGCTGTTCGTAACTGCCCTCCCACTGGTATACACTGAAAATGTGCCCTCCCACTGAATTTTGATGCCCACTGCCCTCTGGTATCTACAGTCTGCCCGCTCCCCACTCCCCACAACAATTCAAGCTCCCCGCTGCCCTCTCCCTACTACTGAAATTCCCCCTTGCCAACTAGATGCCCACTATGCAACCTAGATCAACACAAAACCATGCAAGCAGTTAGCAGTATACCTTGGAACATTGCTCCCCTCTAAGTTAGGTTCTATTAAGCACGCCGCTTTCTCCTCCCTCTACGTATTTTCCGGTGCCCACTGTCAAGAATTTTCTCCCCGCCCGCTGAAAGTAATGAAATTTCTTCCCCGCCCACAGTAAATATCGATATTTTCTCCCCGCCCGCTGATTAGTTTTGAAATCTGCCTGCCCGCTGAAAAACTTAGCACGAACACCTTTTTGCTTCATTGGCGGCACCTGAATCTAACGGAGCTAATTTCTGTGTTGGTGTCACCAGCCATATGAGCACGGTGCATTCCAACCAAAACTCGCGACTCAGAAACTGACGGGTCAGCCCCGGGGATGTCCGGGGTGATGTCGTCGAGCGAGGGAGCGAAATTTAGACCATTTGTCATGTGTCCAAGTCAAACAAATGTCACAAGGTTGACTCCTTGTGCATTCTCGACAACGGAAACACAAATCATGTCCGTCCTGCAGTGAGAACTGCTGCTTACAACCACACATTCGATAGGAGAAAGCCATGACGAAAATCAGAACGAGTGATGACTCAAAGAACAATAAAGAATTTTCAAGGAACACTGAAAATAGGAACACTAGAAAATATAGACTGTACAACCACTCGGACGTGAAATAAACGCCGATGAAACAATACAGTACAGAGTGTCTAAGCTATACGGAACACGTTGCGCAATGGTTTATTTTCCACGGCGTATTAACCCTGCCCTTCACCTTGACCAAATGTTTGTGATGCGCTTCCACCTATACTCTTCAAATCATAACCTGTATCAATCTCACTCAAGTCAATGTCATCGAAAATGTGAAGGTCATTCATCTTACAGACAGATGTTCACTGAATAACATCTCCGCGTTTCTTCAGAGTCGTAGAGATTTTGGAAAAAAAAAGAAAAATGTGGAGTGGTCCAAATATGGGTCGGTCGGGCCCGTTGAACAGATATTTTTTTTTTCCTCGCCTAATGCATAATTTTTTTGATCATTTCATAATGTTTTGCTTTATTTTCTTACACACTGATAGATACCCTTACCGAAATTTTAGGCCTCCCGCAAACTGTTACTGCAAATTTGCCGCAAGCTTTGCAGTAAATTTGCAGCAAACTATTTGCCGCAAATATGCGGGTGGTTCATTTTTCAGATGCAAATTAGGTTTCTTGTGAACTTGCTGCAAATATGCAGCAAACTCCCTGCGGCAACGTTGCTGCAAACTCTTTGCAGCAAATTTGCGGCACAATCCTTGCAGCAAACTTGCGGCAAATTAATTTGAATGTTACTGAAAATTTGCCGCAAACTCCATACAGCAAATTATTTTATTTGCGCTGACCAAATTTGTTTCTCGTGAAACTGGTATTTCAGAGTTTAGTTTGATAAAACACATCTTGTGCTGTCCACAGTCCGCCAATCTATAAATATTATTTATCCAACTAAACTCTGAAATACCAGTTTCACGAGAAACAATGGTCAGCGCAAATAAAGTTATTATAAACAAAAAGATGACAGAGAAAAAAAGGTTAAATTCAATTGTGGTACAATTTATTTTATATGCCATGTTCATTTCATGCCACATAAGTGTCATGATCATGTCAAGATTTTCTTTTGACTTGAGAAGTTTCATGTAACATTTACATTACTGTCAAAGGCTGCGATTTGGCTTTCTGTTCTCTGAATTTCTTGTCCCCTTTAGTGTACCAGCAATGGATTCTGAAAAAATAAATCGTTCAGGGAAGAGTGTAAGTCTTTACCGTTTGACCAAACATTGTAAATTTCATGAAAGAAATCGATAATTATTGAAAATGAGACAAAATCAAGTTGAAAAATTGAAGCAGAAAATGCATAAATATTCATGATTGAAATTAAATTAATAATGATTAAAATGTCCGACAGCGGACAACTCGCCGTATGTTGTTTACATCACGGTCCCTCCACGACGGCGACAATCTGCAAAAATCTCAGCACTTACTGCAGTGTAAGTAACTGTTGTGAAACGAAAGTGAATTCAGTATGAATCAGTACTCAACGAAAATTTATCTTTAGGTAAAGATTGCAATACAACGATTCACAGAATAACACGATTGGAACTAATTTGGGATAATTGGATTGGCACAATTTCTCAAAAATTTAAGGAATTTGTTAAATATTACACCATATATACCAACCAACTTTAAAATTTTATTCAAAATTTGCGATGTTGTGCTCATGTTATGAGTAAGAATCATTGCATGACTGCATCTAATGCAATATTGTTCAATACTTATGAACAATATTTATATTTTAATGAAAATATGCGAACTTGTCTATGCTTTCTTTGGTACTGAAATACTAGGTTTAATCTCGATTTGTTACTTTTCCCCAACCAAAATCACGTTTTTCGATCGATTTACGGTTTAGTTAGTCAGGGTCATTTCAAAAGTGCCCTGACTACATTTAGTATTTATTAAGCCCCAAATTGACGAAAAAGTAAGGGACATTTTAAAAGTGCCCCGATTCAAAATCATTAATTAGAGACATTTTATGCATTTTGTCTCGTTTTTTTATGACATTTACACAAAAATACCACCTTTTCATAGAAATGAATACGGTTTAATGGATATACAATAATTGACGTGATTTTGTTATTTTGTTCGATGAAAACAATATTTTACTTTTTCAGTATTCAATCATTTTGTAAATTTAAGCTGTAAAAATTTCGATTTCATCAAACTTTCATTAAAATTACTCTCATCCAATTATCCCAATTTAGTTCCAATCGTGTTTTACATAATTATAGCGATCGATGTACAGACGAACGGTACATTGACTTACATTTCTGAACGGCTCGCAGACGCTGGACGATTCCCGGTCCGGTTGCAGGTCTCACCGTGCTGTGTGTGTGTAAATACCGTACTCAGAAATATAGTCGGCATCTTTACTGCCGCTCGCGTTCACAAATTTAGAACTCCGCCTGTCCCTGGTACTGTATACACGTTTTTGCAACTATGTGATATCATTTGGCTGGCGATTCCATAGAAAGATCACGAAATTGTCCACTAGAAAACTCCCTGCTCACAAGTACGCAGCCGACACTGGCCGATGGTACTAAACTCTAACTTCGCGCCGATCAAGCCTCATGACGATAACGGAAGTGCGATCTATAAATCATTACGCGATTGATAATGTAGTCCCGTTTTTAAATGCTGGAATTGACTCTACATCTGCACCAATCCGTTATATTTCATACTTAATAGTATTTAATTTATTAGTTCAATGAAATGGTTATTTTTATCGTAGAAAGACTAAAAAGAGAGTAAAAATTCTTTCAGCACGAAGAATCAATATCAATGCGCGAACTGACCTTGATGAACCGTGACCGGAGAGTGTAAACATGTCGGCTGCTCGCAGCTGATACGCAGGATATGTTGGACGTTGGTGAAGCGGCGCTTTGAATTTTCGTACAGCGACTCGGATGGAGTGTAATCCTAAACCTCAAATTTGTGCTCGGCAATATAACTCTAACGCTGAAAACATGGACAAAAGCCTTTTACCTCGACCCATGTTATCAGAAGGCGAGATTTTGTCAGCGGCATCGATGGGACAGACTGTAGGCCTAAGCTGCAGTGCATTGTACGTACCGTATGTACTATATTGATGGGATGAATAGAATAGCTTGGAGCACAGCCACTACTCTGCTTGGAGGTAGTAGCGGAAATATTACTGTACAGATTTGCAGTAACAAAAGTCTACGACGTGTCCTTACAGACCATCATCAAGCGCACATTTCGTTCCAAACTGTTTGCATTTTGGTATCATTCGCAGAAAATACAGGGTGTAACTTGCAAGACAGACAAGTCCCTGTTTCAAAAATGTTTCCCTAAAAATTCAGTTTTCGATCCAACCATAATTTACCCAACCAGATTGTCAAAGGGTACTTTTATTGCATCATGTCACTACAGTATATACTATAGATGCACTCTAATCCATGCAATGCTTTCACCAGCTTAACTGAAGCTGTCCATTATCTAGCATTACCAGTTATTATAATTTAAAAACTGGATTGTCTGTTATGAAATAAATGAACATAAAATATAAATGAAAGTAAAGATCAATTTTATGTTGCTTACACATGACTGGTCACGAAGTGCAACAGTACTCAGTGTGTAGTGTGTACTCCCTGATAATGAAATAGTGGGAAATACGTCAATCATGTGTTGCTGCATATTTGCAGCAATAATCTGGTTGCCGCAAATTTGCAGCAACTTAGTCGTTTCCCGCAAATTTGCTGCAAACTGACTTAAGGGTTTGCAGGAGGGTCACATCTACCTGCAAACTTCTGCAACTCCTTCCTGCAAGCTATATGCTTGCTGCATATTTGCAGCAAACTTACGGCAAAATTTGCAGTAGAAATAATTTTCGGTAGGCCTAAGGGTAGGCCTACTCCTTGATGAACAAACCATCTACAAATGGTAGGGATGACACAAGCATAAGAAGACGCATCATCGGAGTCATTGTGCTAATGTGTTCATGTTCTCATTTCGGCATACATATTTATAACCATGGACATTTCAGAAAATTATATGTAAAAGTATGATATATGTGCAGCATAAGAAGACACATCATTGTGATAATGTGTTCATGTTCTCATTTCGGCATACATATTTATAACCATGGACATTTCAGAAAATGATATGTAAAAGTATGATATATGTGCAGCATAAGAAGACACATCATTGTGATAATGTGTTTACGTTCTCATTTTGGCATACATATTTATAACCAAGGCCATTTCAGAAAATGATATGTAAAAGTATGAAATATGTGAAGCATAAATGAATACGTATAAACACAATAAAAAGAAATAAAATATTTAACTTCAACTTGATGAGTATAATTTAATTACATTTATCAAAACAGGTTCTTGATAAGTCAAATTAGTTTATGTGGAAGGCATGGTAACCCTGTTGTTTGTAAAATTGTTAATTATATTAATGAGTTGCATCTTCTCAATACCTAATGACAAAATAAAATTATATTAATGTTAGTAGTTTCATAAATACATTTATTCACTTAACCCTTTGAGCGCCAAAGTCTATTTTTGTCTCCTTTATAAAATAAACCCCAGTCAATTTTTCTCAAATTTTTGCAAACATTTTTAGAAAAAACTGTAGCTAATGAAATGTGAGGTCCAGTTGGTCAAAAATTATCAAAAAATTACAGAAAAATTTATGAAAATTGGTAAAATTTTGCACTAAAATTTTGGCAGGAGAATTACATTGCTCAAAGGGTTAATAATATGCACATCACTTTTTAACAAGTCAAATGGATAAAACAATGTGTTTTCAGAGTTCAATGGATACAAAATTATTTAATGTATGATATATTATTATATAATATATTTATGGATGCAAAATGCTTATAATGTATTAAACTGTTTATCACACATAAACATATGTTTATTTCTGTTATTTGTATGTGTGCGTGTGTGCGTCTGTCTGTCATCTGTTGGTCTTAGCTTTAGGGGAGAACAATTTGATTTCTGGGGGAGGGGTTGGAGGATTTGGGGAAAAATCATATATTGGCTTCTCATATAGAATATACTGCAAAAGACCCAAAGTGAAAAAAAATGTTGCGATTTCCCACAGCTGAAGGTTAAAATATAAACATCAATGTGAAGTGCTAGAACTACAACAAATGAGCGTTGAGAACCAATATAAGTATTTTGAACTGCCGCCTATGAATGAGCTTTGATAGTGATACATGCGAAATATGCATGTGCACTTCATTTTGAGAACAAATTTAAATATTTTGCATCACCTTTAGTTGTGCAGAAAACGTAGTTTGTTGTGAGTATACCTTGAAAAACAATTGCTGCTATGTGTGAAAAAAAAATTGTCACCCCCATTGCCACCAGACCCCTTCAAAATCAAATGGTGCTCCCCTTAAGTGCTTTGAGTGGAAACAAAAGCAGCACGACCAAGTTTCATCAGTAATTGCAGATATTTTACATTTACACATATATTTAAACAAAAATATGCACGCTTCGTATGACTGTTAATCTGCAAGTCCAATTTTTCGAAAAAATGTCAATTGAACGCACTTATTTGCCTTTTCTGTGCTTCTGAATTCTTGTATGGTATATGGGTACAACTGTACCGGAAATGGGCCACCAGAGGGCGATACCAAATTTGACCTAACGACCCCTGACCGTTGTTCCAGTTTTGAAAAATCATCGTAACAGATGCCAGAATAAAAATATTATCCTATCATACACGTTCCATGACTGGATTTGAAACGTACCAACAGTAAAGTAAGTATTTCTGAAAAGCGTACGGAAACTGGGCCACTGAGTGTATACCAGCACACATGCCCGCGGCAGTATCGTGGCAGTGGCCGAGCATCAGATGGGCCTACCAACACCATACATACTCCATCGAGAATATGACATCGAAGAGTGTGCCATTACCTTGATATTATATACAGTCTACTCCTTATATCGATCTTAAATACTCCAAAATAATTGAAAATGTGTCGTCAATTTTAGTTGCAATCAACTTTCACGAAATTATGTGTCGTCTGCTGGTTTGTGACGCGGCAAAATGTCATCAAATCAAGATTCGTTCTGTCGAAACCAAACCGTCTGTGTTGATGTACAGAAGTACGAATAAATAGCGCGTTTTCTTTTAGCAAACTCACAGGTCCAGTAGGCATAATTTGTGATGGTTTTTCCAATTATTATCATAAAAAATAATTATTAATATTAATAAATTATTAATATGAATGTTACAGAATATTAAAACTTTTTTTACAAACCATGTCGTCTACTTTGTGTAAATGTTGTCTGGAAACTCCATTGTTGTGATAATTATGATTATAAATAAATTATGATTATGATTAATAAAATCATATTTTACACATTGTAATGTGCTTATGTGAACAACCCTCTGGAAACCCTTATATAGTTTCACAATCTATGCCAAAATATACAAGTGACACCATTGCCCAGGTTCAGTCTACGGCGAGAGTTACCATTGCCCAGGTTCAGTCTACGGCGAGAGTTACTACACAGTGTATATATACAGTGTATATATATGAGGCGCGTTTACCAACGTAAAGTTGGCGTCATCCTCATCCTCATCCTCAGCCTCAGGGGTCACGCGAAAATGAGGATGAGGATGACGCTACAGCGTCAGCTTCACCGGCGTCAGATCCGATTATTCCCGAATGCGTCTGATGGAATGATAAGTGTAAAAACGACTTTAAAAATGTGCTCCAAGTTTTATATCACTGTAAATATTAATCAAAACACAGTGTGGTATGTATTTCATAATATTTAGTAATAACCTCTCCTCTTAATATCCGTTTCTCACGATGTAGTTATAACGCAACATTCTTAGCCCTTAATTTCCTTAAAGTTCAAAGGTTGTATGTTTAATACGTTGACTTTTCAGGCCTCAAGTCATAGTTATACCACTTAATTGTTTTATATGTCCTCTTAATAATTAGGGCTTTCATATCGCCTCTCATGGTGGCGATTTTTACACATTTCGGGCCACGTATACTTTTTTGCACCAATTTTTGGAAAATTTTAACGCAAGAGTTGAGAGGATACCAACCAACACACCCACGGATCCATGGACTGAAAATTAAGAACATTTCCAGAAACTAGTCTGTATGAGATATTCTAACGATAAAATGTTACCTGCGAACCAGTTTTACGATTCAAAAGAAAGTTGAGAAAGAATGGAGTGGTTATTTCTTAAGTTTTGGGTAAATTTTATCATTTATCCGTCATCAGGTAGCGCAACTTCGGCAATCTTCGGATACGACGCTGAAGCTGACGCTGAGTAGCGTCATTTTCAGCGTCAGCTAGAAAGGTCACCTGAGGCTGAGGCTGAGGATGACGCCAACTTTACGTTGGTGGCGCGTTTTGCCGGTCCCTGCCTGGCCGAGAATAAAAATATTGTGGCCCTGGTCGACAGCATTGCGTATTTTGGTCTCCATTGCAAGATTTCGACACATCTGCATAGACCACGACTCCTACCGTGCAAAGGTCACGAGTTCATCACTTTTGCGCGCAGAACCATGCAGAACACCAGTTCGCGAGATAAGGCAGAACACCAGTTCGCGAGATAAGGAGACAGGGCGTTTTCATCGCTGTAACGATGTCGGCCCGGCCGACATCGTTGCCACACTTCAAACAGTGGCGGCGCTCTCACTTCCGTTTCACTTCTGCTCGTCAGTCTCTTGCTACATAAGCCTGAATATGAACGTATCCATATAATGTTAAACGTCAAGGGTATTTATCTATAAAGGACGGTAGTTTTTTACTGCATGCGTTGTGGATTTTTATTGTCTACATGATTCCGGAGGGCAAAGTCGTATGAAACCTTCCCCCTCTCTCTGACTGAGTTCGATTGTAACCCGAGTAGCGATCCGAGTTAAGCCTACCCGAGTTGCTATGGAACGAATCAGCGTAGCAACTCTGATGACACAAATTACGTTATTTGACCTTTTAACCTAAGGGACGATTCAGAATTTACTTCCAGGGGGAGGGTGGAGGATTTTCTATTTTCTGGGTGATTTTTTTCCACGCCCCCTACTAAATTATAGAAAAAATCTATGGCCCCCCTTCTTTCCTGTTTTTTTTTTTCCATGCCCCCCCTAATACATACATGCATGCTTAAACACTATAGACATATCCAGTTTAACAAGTTGCAGGAACTGTAGTGGACATTTAATTGATGATATAACAAATCATTTCAGGGTTAATGGACTATAAAAAGAATGATTTGCAGGGACTGCAAGTGACACACTTTTGATAAGGGTAGCAATAAACATATCTGGTTGTAAATTTCTAAAGAAAAGTTAATTACTAAGTATGAATACTTTTTTTCGTTATGTCTCACTGATACATATGATGCACACAAAGACAAGCAAAGATGTCAGTTAGAAATGGTGAACAGAAAATCAGAGGAGCAGATAATCGGCAAAGTGATATATATCTTGAAGTTTAATGGTACATCATTTGCAGATATCCAGATATTTCTGGAGAGTGAGATGTACATGTACATGCACAAGTTCAGCATAACATTTTCATTTGATGATGCTGAATATTTGCAGACTCACAGTGAAAATTTTAAACATTATGAATTAAAATTGGTGAAAGCCAACTTGTTTTTACTTTTCTCTTTTTTTTTCTGTCTTATGACGTCAACATTACCTACCCAGGTCGCTACTCGGTTCAGAATCGAACTCGGCCACTGTGTATACTACACTGGCAACTCAAGACACCTGTGCCGGCGTAGCCTCTATCTTGACGCGCTTTGTTTAAACGGGAAATAATAGGACCGTGGGCGCACAATAGGGGGATTACTGATGTACTGATTACTTACATGTGCATACACTGGGCGGGAGTTTTTGAATTCTGATAGCATAGCTTTGAGCGTGTGGTAAATTTGAATAATCATGATGGGCAATTTTGTGACACATGCAAAGAGAGGTCAAATGGCCATACAGGGAACACATTTTGAAACATATCCGTTCTCCGACACAAAAAAACCCCGAATATTTTTATAGCTAATTTTCGGCTCAAGTTTAGTCGCTATGTATTCACTTAAAACTATCTACTGTTGATTGACCAATCAGAGTGCTCAATTCAGGGTGTTTTATTTACTCATAAAGCCTTGTAACCAAATTCCAGAAACGAAAGACAGCGCCGTAGTAAAGTACTGTCCAATAAAAAGTGAACTTGTCATATTCTGTAGACATCTGGTACGTTTTTTCCCTAATATTCAAATTTGGTAACAAAGCGGAAACCAGCTGCAAAACAAAATCTGCGGTGATACAAACATAAACTAATGTGCCCTAGGGCATTTATAGGATGTTCCATTACATTGGAAGGCTATTTCACATATAAAAGTTTTAATTCATATCCTAAACATGTTACATTGACAAAGGGGACGGTTGACGTAAACACATTGAAAACGAAAATATATCAGTTAGGGGCGACAGTTTTTAAGTCGGATAAAACCCTCGTACTCGGGCTCTTCTGGTATATAAAGTCCAACCCAACGATAAAATGTCTCGGCCTGCGGCCTCGACATTTTATCGTTGGGTTGGACTTTATATACCAGAAGAGCTCTCGTACTCGGGCTTTATCCTATACATAAATCACATACACGATTCAATGACAATACACGCCTGAAGCATTGCAAAATCATGGGATTCTGGGACCAAACACGGCCGTCTGATCAGCAGCGTGGCTTTTTTACATTTTCATAGATTTACAATAACCTGGATTTTATAGGGGAAGTTCCTGTTTAAAGTGGATACGCTATAAAAGGCCTTTCGGGCCCCATAAATGGTAATCACAACAGTTCACCCCTTACTGCAATTAACTTTGCAACGAAGTTAACCAATCAGAGATTCCATTACTGTCTAATGAATGCTCGTATTACCTTTTGGCTGTCGTTTAATTGTTTGAGGGTGCATTACAAGAACAAGACAATATAGTTGTATGTCTTGGGGGTGACTTCCCCTTCTTTTAGGCTTCAGACCGTTCTATTCAACAGCCTTCCGTGTTCCTCATTTTAACTTTGTACATATTTAAAAAGGTCATATCGCAAAATTTCATTTAACTTCACACTGTTCTGAACGTGTCATATTCGTATCAATGGTCACAGTGTAGTGAACAGAATAATGGATCCGGGACTATTTTGAAATGATTTTCAACGTTGTATGGTTGTAGAAGGTGACATGTATATATACTGAAACTTGGGATACAGGTAAGTAAAATACGTCAGACTAAAGTTGAACTACAAACGTCGCACAAAACTTGCAATCCTCAAATTATCACCTTGTTGTCTGTGTACAAGACATCAAATGACGATCACAATATATGGTGGCAAGTTAGTAAGCTATATATGTGACATTTTCACCGACGAAAATTTTGATATATCATAAGTGTGGAATTTATAATGACGTTCGTATGTACTCTTTTCACGTTTACCCGACTGCAGATTATTATAAAATCAAGCGTCGTTTGGTTACACGAGGTAGAGGAGACAGCCCTAATTTAAAATAGGTTTATAGACCTGTAACATCAGTATCAGTGTATAATAATATTCTTTCTAACATTTCCCATTTTGTAACCCGTGACTTCCCAGCCAATATCGCATCACTTCACTTGTAATGGATGAAACTTCGCGGGTAACACATTTATGCGTACGAAACGTAAGGAAATGAAAGCAATTTACTTAGCTAGGCCCGCAAGTGGTCATTAATTATACATGGCAGGATCGAAAGGAGAATTACATCGTATATGTCACGACAGATTTTCTCTTTCGTTGTTGACGAAATACTTGATAGTAGTCACGGCAGACAAGAGGGAACAACTGAAAATTAAGCATATTCCAAAGTATTTACAAATTAAGGCAATGCTAGACCTGAGCTCAGAGACATTCCTAATGCAATGACACTCGTCAGTATTTTCTATTCCGAACAAAGAAAGACAAACAGCAAGAGAGATTCCGAGAAGAGCAGAACGGCATGAATTGCATGCTACAGAAAAGAGACAGTTGCTGTGACAGTGATTCTTACATCACGCCTTATACATTTCAAATAAGGTAGCCAACCTCCGAGAGGTGATCTACAGTGATTGGTTATCCATTGGCACGAAAATAGCAACCGCTTTTGTAATCTCACTCTAGTAACAAGATAAATATGATGAAAAATGAAAAGGAGCAAACTGACAAACGCAAAAGTGAACGTGGCACAAGCAAGGCATTATGGGCATCATGGATATCATCGTAGCATAGAAGGAAGTTTCAATTTGAGTCGTTCGTCCTGCCAACCCAATAAACATAGGGCCAAAGTCCCTGAAGCTACTATAGACATGGATACATAATTAAGTATTTCCTGACTGTATGAAATTATCTCACTAAGGTCATCCTAGGGACATGTAAACCAAATATTAAAGCTGTCTGACCAGCGGTTTTGAAAAAACAAGCGACTCAACAGTTGACAGAGCTCTGCTGTGTTATGTAGAGAATAACCTTTTGTGACACATGTATTGATGAAGAAGGTGGATATCTTTGATAGCTCATTTCAGGATGGCCTGACCAAAAATGGAAAAAATTCTGTAAAAATACAGATTTGCATATTTCATCAGACTATATTAGTCTATAATAGCAAATAAACGAGAGTTAATTACATTCTAATTAAAGTAAACAAGACTTGCTTAAATCAAGATTTACGTCATAAAAAAACAGCATATCTGTCAGGTTATAAAGAATCTTGAGCTGGTTATCTTTTAATATCAGTACATGTATTTTCATCCTATTAACCAAGCACATTTTAACTTACAAATTAATATTGTAAGTAAGTTCTGTTGAATAAGTTGAGACTGTACGTACTCAGAGAAAGCACACTGAAGAGACAAATGTTTGAAACTTAAGAAGTTCAAGGTCATCAAAAGCATTATAAGGAATCATGTTACACTTTCATTGCACTGTTTACACAGATTGCATAATTGCTATAAATAGCACATGAGGAATCTTACAGCCCAGCTTTACCATAAAAACCCTATCACTTTGACCACTCTTTTAATTGACCACTCTATTTTTTTCCTCAAAAAGTAATTTTATTTTATCCTTACCAAGTCAACCATAAATGGAAATTAGAACTTTCTCTATCTCTATTTATTTGACCACCCTACCATGACAAACTATTATGAGCAATTTCTTTTAGATAACATAAATGGTGGTTCAGAATATATCAAAGTTGGGATTCAGGAAAGTTGCCTTTACATGTTTTAATCCTCAATTCACTATGAACTGTCAAAAAAAGTTGAACTTTCTGATAATTCCACACTAAAATTATTTTGGCTTTGATGATTTCATAATTAATTCAATTATTTAAAATCATATTAATTATTTTTTTCTGGGTGAATTGATAGGGTTTATACAGTACAAGAATTACATACAATGTAAGTCAAACTTTGACCAAAAATGACAAAAAATTCCTTAAAAATACACATTTGCATATTTCATCACAATTTGAACAAATCTTAGTTCGGTTATCCCTAGGGACCTGTATACCAAATAACAAAGCTGTCTGACCAGCGGTTATGAAGAAGAAGATTTTTTACCAAAAAACCTTTTTTGGCATTAATTTGCCTATTTTCAACAATGTCAAAAAATAAAAAAAATTGTTTCTCAAAATAATATTTTTCATCTACACAACAAATATCAAATCAGTAAGTACTGCGGTTCTCAAGATATTTGAGTGGACGGACGCCTCACAAACGGACATACATACATACATACATACATACATACATACATACATACATACATACATACATACATACATACATACTGACGATGGACGCCGGACGGATACCCATCCCAATAGCTCCTATAGACTATAGTCTATAGTAGCTAAAAAACCGGCTATCAATAGTAAAGACATATAATTTTTAAGAGATACAGCGGTTTGTGTTAACCTATTTGCATTAGCGAACTTGAAATCTTGTCTAAATCGAGGTGTTATGAACGCTGCCAGGCGTAACTATCAGCTAGGTGGCATTAACTATGGAACGCCGTTGCTGTCATTTGTAGTAAATGTTTATAACTACACTGTCGATTTTCATTTCACTACCCTCAACTCCTAGACCATGAACGACGTTTATCATGTTGATGTGCGCATATATTAAACAGCAAATGTGCATTTACAAGATCATCATACGCATTCATCGCTTCACTGTGTGCATCTGTCAAATGATAGTGTGCATGCAGCAAATCACGCTGGACATAGACTATATCGTCATGTGTATCTATCAAAACGATCGAACGAAGTATTCTCTTATAGAAGCATCTACTGACATGGAATGAAGGGGAAGCAACTCCACACATCGTTAAGTGATAAATGCACATATTGATATAAAAAATGCACACCACAACGTGATGATAATACGTACGGGGTTTACGGACTAAGGGCTCGAGAGTGCGAGGGCCCGTAGGCTGCTGTCGCCACTACGATCTTAGTGAGCAGACGTTTTCCTAATCTCGAGCTGGCGTTATGGACGAATTGAACGTTTGCCGATAGCAACGCGCGTAGTAACCAAAATTGAGGTAGTTCACATCGTTCATGTAGTTCAAAAATGCATGCGATTGCCCGTATTTGGATGCGCAGAAATCGAGGCGTTCTTCCAAATTTGGACACTGGGCCGCTGCACCACAGTACTGTAGATTTCCCATAGTATATTGCAATTTGTATCCTCGGAGATACCTGAGTGAAGTCTACTATGTCTCCCATGTGTAGACGAATTCACAGACTATTTATCAAAATTTTGAAAACGTACTTTTATGCACACCATTCTTCTCAATTCTAATTTTAAATAATTTGGAAAATTATGCATAATTGAGAGAGGAGATAGCATTTTTGTGAAATTTGGCAGAGATTGTGTCCTCAGCCATACAGAATAATGTGATGGAGAGTAGGGAGACTAGTTGCACCTATTTTATGAAACAAAAGGATATTGATCTTTTGCGATGGAAGTTACAAAAGAAATTTGCATGATAAGTTTTCTCAGAGAATGACCCCTTCGGTTTGTCATAACTTGCTGCCTAAAAAGTATGGCATTTGTAGTACCTGCAGAATGTGACTTTTATGGTTGTTTAGTGGTTATTTTCAAACTTTCGCTGAAATATCTAAACGTACTTTTACTAGATATTATTTAAAAATTATTCTGATGCTGCCCACTAGTGCTTACATGCAGAACTGAAAAAGTGTTTAGAAAAGTAACCTTCAAGGATACAAATCAAAGAGTATTGTTGGTAATTTATTGTACTGCGCGGTGGTTAGACATAGTCAAAACAATGACACCGAGGAAATTACAACTTGGTAGCTTGTATGTAGCCTAGGATATCAAAGGTGGTGTGTTTGGATACGGTGGTGTTGGTTTAATTACTCCTGAACACCCGCTAGACAATGGTTCCACTTTTTAGAGTTGATTCCTTTATGATCGACTCATATTACCGCCTTGCTGATAATTGCAGCTGACAGTGTTGGCAATACCGCGATTTAGACAATATGTCTAGTTCGCCTAATGCCAACGGGTCAATGCAAACCACTGTTGTCTGTTAAGAAATGAAACTTAAAATCCAAGTTCAGCTAACAAGTCGCAATACTGGTTTTTGGAAAGCCATGACTGACTTAAGGTGGTTGCAAAGGCTAGAGCGTCAGTTATAAATTTCAACAAAACTATTAAAATATAAAAGTAGACAACATTCTCTGTGGAATAAAAAAAAGTAGACATTTGGGCACAAACGCAATGCAGAGTTATAGCCTGTTAAAACTTCTTAAAAACTGACCAAATAAGAAGAAGTTGGGGAGTCCTTAGTGTATTAACTATGGTAGAGGTCCCCTAGCTTTTAATAAAATGTTTGAAAAGGGAAAGTCATTATTTGCTGTTTTTCGGGAAAGTTTGACAAGGCGATGCTGGCATTCAGAGTGAGTGACTGCTATTGTAAATGCATTTTTAGATTCTTTGAGTGTCAAAGAGGTGTCAAAAGTGAGATTAACCAAAAAAACTGCTCTATGACTTCAAAAGAGGGGTGCAAATATGGCTTGTTTTCAACATTTTTGACATAATAACAGTTTTCCTACATAATTGTATACCAATTTAATCCAACTTAGAAATGAGATATGGACATGGAACTTTTACAGCCTATTAACAAGGTTACAGATAAGATTTGTACGGCACAATTTTCCTGTATTTGAAGTACTTTTTGAAAAATCACACTTTAATAATTTTTTGATATATAAACCCATGTAAAATCATAAAAACAAATTTTATTTACAAATCCTGCCGTACAAATCTTACAATGAATAGTGTCAACATATTTATAACTAATTTTGTAATATTAATACCATCCAATTTTTATTAAATTCAAATATGTAAAAAAATATGAAAAATTAAAGTTTAATATTTACTGGTGTCATATTTCAAAATCATGGCTGCAAATATACAATTTTTATATTCTTTGGAGAAAATATTAACTAAAGGAGTTATCCTGAAAATTTGAACTAAATATCTTCATTCTAACACTTGAAACTTGACATTAACTCTGAGAAAAGAAGTGGTGCAAAAATAGCCTTTCCAACCACCTTAATTGGTCTAATATCATGTTGTCATGAGTATTAACAAGTTGTGATGTGCATGTAACATTTTCTTTGAAGCATTTCCAGTGTTGTCCAATGAATTACCTGTGTTGCCCTTAGCATTTACCATGTTGTGATAAGCATTCAATATGTTGTCCTACGCATTTAATATGTTGTCCTACGCATTTATCATGTTGTTCTAGGCATTCAATATGTTGTTGTAGTCAAATAAGGTTCCGAGACAAGTAATTGACCTTTCTTAGCAAACAATTCTCCGTTGGTTAATAAGCTCAGAACCCCTTAAATTATACATTTTTGGGAAGCCTACATATTGGGAAACATTTTGGTTAGCATAGCGTCTACTCACCATTATTTAAATCGTCGCGTCGCGTACCTGTCGTGTGACAGGTAATTTGCATTACCTTTCAAAAAGAGGGTTTTCCCTATGTTTTGTTTCAATGCGTTGAGATATGTGGGTGAAATTATTGCGAATACAAGCTGTCTTAAGGATCTTCCAAACTGTGTCTCAATTGTTTTTACACCTTCTAAAACAATTTTTATGCCAGAAAAACTTCCATAGCAGTGATTTAATCCCGGTTGATTTCCTTATAGATATGCTCTAAAAAACTAAGCAAGATATAAAATATCTTGTTCATGTTGTAATAAGCATTCAATATGTTGTCTTAGGCGTTATGTATGTTGTCCTAGGCATTAACCATATTCGTCTACGCATTCAATATGTTGTCCTAAGTATTGGATATGTTGTCTTAGGCATTTGCAATATTGTGCTAGACATTAACCATGTTGTCCTAGGCATTCAATATGTTGTCGTAGGCATAAAATACGTTGTCGTAGGCATTTAATATGTTGACGTAGACATTTATTATGTTGTTGTACGCATTTAATATGCTGTCTTAGGCATTTGATATGTTGTCTTAGGTATTTGCAATATTGCGCTAGGCATTTGCCATATTGTCCTAGGCATTCAATATGATGTCCTAGGCATTGACCATATTGTCCTACACATTCAATGTATTGTCGTAGGTATTTAATATGTTGTGCTAGGCATTTAATATTTCGTCCTAGGCATTCAATACATTAACCTAGGTATTAACCGTATAGTTCTAGGCATTCAATTTATTGTCATAGGCATTGATATGTTGTTGTAGGCATTTACCATGTTGTCGTAGGCATTTAATATGTTTTCCTAAGCATTAACGATATTGTCCTAGGAATTAAAATTGTTGTCCTAGGCGTTGACTATATTGTCCTACACATTCAATCTATTTTCGTAGGCATTTAATATCTTGTGCTAGGCATTTCATGTGTTGTCGCAGGCATTTAATATATCGTCATTGGCCTTTCATATGTTGTCTTCGGCATTTAATATGTTGTCCTAGGCATTTACCATATTGTCCTAGACATTCAATATTGTCCTAGGCATTTACTATGTTGTCTTAAGCATTTAATCTATTTTCCTTGACATTTACCATATTTTCTTTTGAATTTATTGTGTTGTCCTAAGCATAACGATATTGTCCTACGCATTCAATATTTTGTCTTAGGGACTTAATATAATGTCCTAGGCATTTCATATGTTGTCGTAGGCCATTGATATGTTGTCCTAGGCAGTTATCATATTGTCGTAGGCGTTCAATATGTTGTCCTACGCATTTACCATATTGTCCTAGCCATTCAATATATAGTCGTAGGCTTTTAATATGTTGTAATGGTCATTTACCATGTTGTCTTACGCATTCAATATGTAGTCATAGGCATTTAATATGTTGAGCTTGGAATTTAATATGTTGTCCTAGGCATTTACCATATATTATAGTACTAGGCATACAATATGTTTTCCTAGGCAAATTATATATTGTGCTGGGCATTCAATATGTTGTCGTAGCATTTAATATGTTGTCGTAGGCATTTAATATGTTGTCCTAGGCATTTACCATATAGTTCTAGGCATACAATATATTTTCCTAGGCAAATTATATGTTGTGCTAGGCATTCAATAAGTTGTCGTAGCATTTAATATGTTGTCGTAGGCATTTAATATGGATCCTAGGCATTTATAACGACATATTTAATCCCCAGCACAACATGTTGAATGTCTAGGACAACATGGTAAATGCCTACAATAACATATTAAATGCCTAAGACAATACAGTAAATGCCAGGGACAACACTAAATGCCTAGGACAATATGGCAAAAGAATAGGACAACATATTATCTGCCTAAGTCAACATAGTAAATGCTTAACATATTTAATGCCCACGAAAACATACTACAGATTTCGATTGAGAGTAACATTACGGGAAGATAGGAACAACGTCGTTTGGTGTAAATTTAATCTCTATAACATAAACATTTTATTGCGGAGCTGCTACAGTAATTGACAAAATGCTATCAGTGTCTTTGGAAGTGAAAGGGGTCTTATTTTTTCCCTGAGTTCTACTCTTGCTAGAAAGGAGGATTTACCAAACGTTTATTAATGAACAACACAGTCAACTCATGCAAGATATTCTATTTTCAAATATTCAAATTTTGATTTTTCATGTTCTGACTTCTTGTGATATGGGCTTTTAAACATAGTATTAATGTGCTGAATTGCAAAATCAGCAGTGTCTACTGAGTGAGTGAACTGTAAATTCATTGTAAAGGATTATTAAGAGACACCCACTGAGTTCTGGTGTTGGTGTTTTGTTTCTGCCAAGATCAGAGTCTCCGTCATGTCTTTCTAACAAATTAGTGATACATCTTTAAGCAACAGTCCTTCCAGGCTGGTACCCCTTGTTATGTTTGTTGTAAACAATAATTAAATATAATGAATCGAAATTACAGTATGTCCGGGTTATCAACACATTTTGTCTGGATTATGTCATGCACACTTGTGTCAACATATAGTCTGTGTTGTTTGATGTTTCACAACTTTATTAATCAACATAAAATACGTCCATGATGTTGTTCGATGTTAATTCACTTCAGCGTTGCGTTATTTCTGTAGCTGGAACTAAAAAGTTCTATTTGAATGTACTGTTACTATCTACAGTTGAAAGTTCATTCCTCGAAGCAACGGTGTAATAAGCGACCCCCTTCTACTGCCACAGACATCGATAGCACCTAGTTAATTACTTAAGTGACAGTTTAATCAAATGCTTATGTTATCGTGATGAAATGGACACCAAACGACGTTCTTCCTATCTTTTCGAAATGTTACACTCAATCAAAATCTGTAGTGTGAATGCCTGGCACAACATATACAATTCCTACGACAACATATTGAATGCCATGCACAACATATTAAATGCCTACGACAACATATTGAAAGCCTAGCAAAATATATCAAATGCCTTGTACAACATATTGAATGCCTTGGACAATATAAATGCTAAGGGCAACACATGAAATGCCTATGACAACATATTAAATACCAACGACACCATATTTAATGAATACCATACATATTGAATGCCTACGACAATATAGCAAATGACTACGGCAACATATTACATGCCTAGGACAGTATGGTAAATGCCTTGATCAATATGGTAAATGCTTGCGACAACATATTAAATGCCTACGATAACATATTGAATGTCAAGCACAACATATCAATTGCCTACGATAAAATATTGAATGCCTTGGAAATTATTATAAATGCCTATGACAAGATATTAGATGCCTAAGACAATGTTAAATGCCTAGGACAATATGGTAAACCCCTAGGAAAACATTTTAGATGCTTATAATGACATATTAAATGCTTACGACAACATATTAAATGCCTACGACAACATATTGAATGCTTAGCTTAACATGCTAGATGCCAAAGGTAACACAGGTAATCCCTAGGACAGCACTTGAAATGCTGTAAACAATATTTTAAAAGCACAGCACAACTTGTTAATACTCATGACAATATGACATTAGACCTCTTAAGTCAGTCTTGGCTTTCCATACTGGTTCGTACCATTTATCATACTAAATGAGAAGTAGGAAGTACTTCAATACAAACTCTGATAATGTGAAGGTTGACATTTACACGAGACCCATTAGTTTGAAGGCTTCTGAGTGACGAAAGATCCTTGATGGAAAGTTGACATTGGTCTTTGCTACTTGATAGGGTTCATGAGCAAATAGCGTATGGAATTCACCTTCTTCTCGGAAACGACCTTGTTTGGGACAAGCAATCATACTTATAACTTCAAATCCACTTGTGACCAACAAACCTAGTTTAAATCAGGATCCAGAGCCAAATAAACAGGGAATTACTGATTGTATCCTGTATATGCTTGTTACTTGAGCCATGTCAAAGGAAACTCCTGAGAATCAAAATACTCTCAAAAGTGATGTCACAGATGTTGACTTAAATTAAACCTTTCTCAGCTGAGTGTTTGATACAAATCAGTCCATTATCCCTATTGGATTTGAAAATTTCAGTGAAACCTTTGCTGACCAAGGTAAGACATTTTCTAGATCACATCTTATTGAAGAAGAACACAGGGATCCAGATATTTTTTGTTTGTGTGAAAGAGTTGTTGATGCAGCTTAAACATCAGATATATCTGCTTGTTGTTGTACAAAGTCTGGTGCTCTCATGCGCAAATGGGGACATCCAGAAGTCTTGGTTGATGACGATTGGGCTAAAAAAGGAAATAGTTGTTCAATGTCCTATCGTACTAAACTTATGCGCCTTGCTCATGAAACTCAATGGGCTAGTCATTTAGGAGTCAGGGAGACATATCATAAAGTTCTCACTTATTGTTATTGGCCTTCTCTAAGAAAGGATGTACCACATTTCTGTAAAACTAGTCCCACATGTCAAATGGTAGGAAAGCCAAATCAGACCATTCCACAGGCCCCTTTACAGCCAATTCCTGCATTTCACAAATCATCAGTGGGACACCTATAGACTGTGTTGGGCTCTTTCCCAAAACTAGATCAGGAAATGAGTATATGTTGACAATAATGTTTACCTTTATTTGGTCCCCATGAGTCATACCACTGAGAAGTATCAAAGGCAAAAAGTATAGTGACAGCTTTGGTCAATTTTTTCAATTTATTTGGCTTTCCTAAGTCTGTCAAGTCCAATCAAGGCTCCAATTGTATGTTTGTAATGTTTAAACAAGTCATGGATCAACTGGGCAATAAACAGTATTGGTCCTATGCCTATCACCCAGAAAGCCAGGGTGCTCTCAAGCGATTTCACCAAACTTTGAAAAGTATGATCAGGACCTACTTCTTTGACACAGAACCAAACAGTGGGATGAAGGAATTCATTTCCCCCTCCTTGCTGTTAGAGAGTCAATTCAAGAGTCTCTTGGTTTAAGTCCATTTGAGCTTGTGTATGGAACACATAGTTCATTGTCCTCTCAAGCTCTTAAAAGAGAAGTTCTTATCAGAGAAGATGATTGTCTGAATCTTTCACTACATGTATCATAAATGGTACAAGGCTTTCAAAGGTATTTGAATTTGTAAGATAAAACTTCGAGTCATATCAGCAGTCAATGAAAGTTAGGTACGATAAAAACACCTCAAAGCGGATATTCGAGTCTGGTCGAAAGTTTCTTGTTCTTCCCGTTCTTAGCAAACTTCTCCATACTTCTTACTTTGATCTTATCTATTTGATAAGACATTAAGCGATTTAAATTCTATCTTAATAACTCCTGATAGGCTAAACTAAACAGTTGTGCCACATACATATGCTTAAGACATATTCAGATACGAATAATCCTACTGTAACACAACTTGTAAGTGTAGTCAGTTCAAACCATTATAAAGGTAGCAATAGTGAAAGTGGCTTTACTGAAGATACTCTAAATTCAAAGCTGCGATTGGTCAAACTCCAAAATTCAGAAATCTCTGAGAATATTGAGCCTAAGTTGGCACATCGTTAGCCTTCACAACAACAACAGGTGAAAGAATTGATCCACGAATACGAACACCTGTTCTGAGATGTCCCAATGAAGACAACATCGTTTATCATGATGTTGATGTCGGCGACAGTAGCCCGTGAAACAACACTGTCAAACAACATCCATGTAGACTAAATCCAAGGAAAGAAAAATCTCTCCGGGAAGAAGTCTATTACCAACCAGAGAATGACTTTATTGAACATAGTAACAGTAACTAGAGTTCAACATGCATACTTGTGCCAAAACCCGATGGAAGTTGATATATGTATACTGACTACAGGAAAGTGAACCCTCTCACAAAGACACACTTTCACTATCCCCGGGAATGATAACTGCATCGGTCGAATGGGAAAAGCCAAGCATGTCACAATATTTGATCTATTCATGAACCTGGTAATGTATTACCTTGAATGGATTGATTATTTGACCAGTTTAATGTCATATTCAGGGGATTCTGGCAAGTCCCTCTGATGGATGGTGCCAGTGAAATATCCGCAGTTGTTACACCTGATCGATTGTTCCAGTACACGGTAATGCCACTTGGAATGAAGAACTCACCAGCAACATTTCAACGGATGATCAACTACGTAATAGCGTAATAGAAGAATGTGAAGCCTTTGTTGATGATGTTTTCCTGTACAGTGACACATTGGAAGAACACATCAAACTCCTACAAAGGTTCTTCGAGAGATTCAGCAAAGCAATCTTGACTGTCAACCTCGCTACATCTGTGTTTGGTAGGGAAAGGCTAACTTACCTTGGACATACTGTAGGGCAGGGTGAGGTTAAACCTGTCAATGTCAAAATCAATGCCTTCTCAAGCTTTCCTATACCAAATTGCAAGAGACAACTGATGCGCATTCTCTGTATGGCTGGTTACTACGGGTAATTCTGTCCAAATTTCTCCACAATTTTTTAACCTTAACTAACTTACTTAAAAAGGAAGTAAAGTTTGTTTGGTCAGAACAATGCCAACAGACATTTGAGACACTTAAAGCCAAAGTGCTCCAGTCATTTCGGCGCTAAATTTAAGTGTGCCATTCAAATTAGCTGTAGATTAGTGATTTGGCTGCTAGTGCTGTTCTATTGCAAGAGGATAGTCATGAGAGTGATCATCCTGTCTGCTATTTCTCAGGCAAATTTAACAAATCCAAGAAACTACAGTACAATTGAAAAAGAGTATTTATCTTTGATATTAGCTTTACAGCATGTTGAAGTTTATGTTACTTCTTTAAATCTATGGATGTTGGTTTATATTGATCATGACCCTCTTGTTTTTGTGCAGAAATTAAAGTTTTATGTTACAGGAGTTTAACCTTGACATTAGACATATCAAGGGCTGAGACAATTTTATTGCAGACTGTCTCTCTCGTATTTAGAGTTTATCGTTGGCCACACTTTTTATATCACTTATGTAAAAAGAATGATTTTTTTCATTGCAAAATTGTCTATGTTTTGGAGAGGGGTATGTTATGTAAGTCATTCTCCCACACCCATGACCTGAGTTTAATTAGTCTAGATCATTCTGAAGGTCATGTGTTTATGGTCATTCTCCTCCATGACCTTGAGTTTAATTAGTCAGTTTAGAACTTTCTAGAAGATCATGTTTACTACAAGTGAAGATATTTTAGAACAGCATTTAGCATATCAATATAACTTTTAGATTGTTCTGATATTTTCTGGAATTAATCATTTAAGTATAAATACGGGACAGTACAGATTTTCAGGCAGACTTTCGGGATCACTGCAATGTTTACTTCAAGACTACTTTGAAGCTTCCCACTCACGCTGGACTTGCTTTGTGAAATGATGCTCGATTCGGATCTGCATCAAGCCTGCACGCCAGAAAAGGCCGACTTCTCATTCACCAGCGTCTGTCTGATTCAACTTCCAGCTGAGATATTAGCCTATAGACTTTAACAGTTTGTACTTTATCACTTGACTTAGATTTACTTAGTTTGGTAAATTTATTTTCGATAAAATAGTTGACTTCACCATTTTTGTATTTTGTTTTTGCTGTCGTAACATCATTCAAGATACTATGATAAACTATTAATGATAGTCGCTTTGCATTTTTACACCAGCTAGTTACGAATTTGCATATTGATATGACTTTCAAAATCAGGGAAATGACTGGAAGGACAAATTTTATGAAACTTACTATGTATATTGATGAGTACAATTGTAATGCATTAGAGAAAGATATTTTTCATTTTCATAGCATAGCCAATGAACTTTCACAGTTTGGCATATAAAACTTGAAGGACTTGACCAAAGGCAATTTCACTTGCCATAAAAAGTGGTGATAAAATGACAACAGTGATAGAAATTTTTTTTTCAGCTAATTACATATTTCTAAACTTAATGATCTTAATCTGGGCAAATATTGTTCATGATGTTGATCATAGTAATTTCCATGAAATTGCAAACTTGTGGCAAAAGTTTCAATTTAAAGGACAATTGCAACATATAGTGAAATATAAATTTTTACTATAACCCAAACGAGATTCGAACACCTACACACACACTCACGGCAACATCACCTAGCTGCTAGGCCTCACACAAAACCAGTCGGCCACTGCTTCCAACCCAAAAGAGTTGGTCACAGTAACCGACTTAGATATTACAATTCTGTGCGCGACCGAGCAACACAGTGCGCGTGGAGCAGCTGACACACAGACACAGTACACACACATATAGTAATCGGAAAAGCACGAAGCTTTTTACTGAGCTATCAGACAGACTCGGGGACAAGTAAATATCCACCAGCAGAACTGTCCACTCAGGTTAAAGAAATATAAATTTTTACTATAACCCAAACAGGATTCGAACACCTACACACACACTCACGGCAACATCACCTAGCTGCTAGGCCTCACACAAAACCAGTCGGCCACTGCTTCCAACCCAAAAGAGTTGGTCACAGTAACCGACTTAGATGTTAAAATTCTGTGCGCGACCGAGCAACACAGTGTGCGTGGAGCAGACGACACACAGACACAGTACACACACATATAGTAATCGGAAAAGCACGAAGCTTTTTACTGAGCTATCAGACAGACTCGGGGACAAGTAAATATCCACCAGCAGAACTGTCCACTCAGGTTAAAGAAATATAAATTTTTACTATAACCCAAACGGGATTCGAACCCCCACACACACTCACGGCAACATCGCCTAGCTGCTAGGCCTCACACAAAACCAGTCGGCCACTGCTTCCAACCCAAAAGAGTTGGTCACAGTAACCGACTTAGATATTACAATTCTGTGCGCGACCGAGCAACACAGTGTGCGTGGAGCAGACGACACACAGACACAGTACACACACATATAGTAATCGGAAAAGCACGAAGCTTTTTACTGAGCTCTCAGACAGACTCGGGGACAAGTAAATATCCACCAGCAGAACTGTCCACTCAACACATAAGCATTTTCAGTTCATATCTGGTAAACAATTGGTGATCATGCAGTTGAATTAGAGCTTTGGATTTTCTACTTACTTTTGCACTTTCTCTTGTCTAAACTTTAACTTTAGTTGCAGTACAAGGTCGTTAGTGTTGACAAATACATATGAATGACAACGTTTAAAAAGTAAAAAACAGTTCTTTTACATAAATTCTGAGTGGCGCTATTTGCCCCTTAACTCTTGGAATAGGTAAATGTCACATTATTTTAATTTGACTGTGACAGCAGCTGAAAGTATGTTAACAAGGCAATATCAAGCCTGCTGTCAGATGAAATACAGGCAGATGTAGCGTTGTTGATCTTCCATATAAGATTAAGAGAATTGTAGCACAATGGAATCAACTGGGATGTTGCACTGCATGTCTTTGAAAGCTCACGCTATATCATCTTGAAAATTGTGTCATTGTGCTACTCTCTAAGGTTGTACGACAATATATACCTATCGATGCATCATCCACTTTGACCTCTACCAGCAGCAAAAATGGTTGAAAATAGCTTGTGTTGTTTTGTATAGGTTTCTTCTTTTGTTCTGATGTAAAGATTATTCGATTGCAGGCCAATAGATTGTTAAAGGTATACCATCACCTGTAATCTAAATATGCCCATATATGGTCAAAGGGGCGTTTCTAGATATTAAAAATGCCATGTGAGGGCGCTGTTTTTAAAAAGCGGCCACCCGCTTAAAATCTGTGATTGGTTAGATTTTCTCTTTCCATGGTAACTGTGGCAAAATTAGAGCAGGTGACAGTATACCTTTAATGATTGTTTCACCATACTCTCTGGTATTGCTGAAGGAGGTTGGCTTATGTGTTCAAGTCAACAGCTCTTACGCTTCTCCATAATGAGATTGACTTCCCCTTGAATTGCAGATTTTGCTAGGAGCCACGTTAGGATACTTTGATTGAAGAGTCTTCCGAGTAATATGGTGATGGGCCTGCCAGTATTGACCTTAATGTGTGTTCTTTTTGTGTTGGTGAATGTCACAGGTAAACATCCACCTTCTCCGTTTCTTGCAAAACTTTACGTAGATGTATATGTGAATCTGAATCTGACGTTGACTTTATATTTTTTGTTTTGTAATATAAACAGTTTGAATAACATTATATCATATTTTCACACATAAGGCCGTCAGAAAACAAAAGTAGTGTCAATTCTTTCTCATATACAGTATTTACTACTAAGTACACAAGAAAAATAATGAAGTAGTCCGCGAAGGCGTACCGTTTTATTTTCTGGGGCATAGGTCATTAAGCAACAATTTTGGAGGCGGGGTTCGAACCAAGATTGACATTTCCTTTCGGCGCATATTTCTTAACATATCTCAAAAAGGGATCCCTTAAATAAATGAAAACACAAATGAGTTACTATCATAGAAGCGAGGGTGTGAGATCACATTGCTGTACTGCAATTGTGAACATACCCTGCAGAGTCAGCTTCTTTTTTTGCAGAACTCTGTCAAGAGAAGTATACGCTGTCTGTTTTACCTAAAATGCAAGCACATTGACACCATTTTGAATACACCTCTCGGTATAGTTTCTCTAAAGAAAGCCTTTGCGAACGTTTTTGAAAAAAGAGACATGACAATACATTCTTTATTATATTTCTACAAGTAACTCACGTCAATAGCATTAATTTATGCTGTACTCCCGAAGGGTACATGGTCTCATACTACGAAATTTGATATAGTAGTAGTAGTAGTATGTTTATTATAGTGACATAATTACCAAAGTATATAACTCAAAGAGAAAATACAAGATGAATTACCCAAACCATCGGACTTATAAGTCACTATGAAGTATATGTTCATTCAAAAGGTCATAAATTGGTGCAATTATGATACCTGCATATCATAAACAAGCGATCCAGAAGCAAACAATCGATACAGTATGATAAACATAGATGTATTCAGTGTATACATGTAATCTAGGACTGTCTCGCCGCAAGTTACCATTTTGTCTACACAACGATATATCGACATGCTTCGTAATTTCAGACATAAGACCAATTTGTATCGTATTCTTTCGCTCTAGAAAATAATACTCCTCCTTTTTCTGTCCATCGATATAAGCATCCAATGCAATAAACCCTGACAGCGAAATCATTCCAAGTGACACAATAGCCATAGTTGGACAGTCTGCTACGCTTCAGTGCCAACTGAATGTTACTTCGTCAGTTATATGGATGAAAAACGAGGACATAATAGCCATCGATCCCCAAAATTTAGATGACTGCTGTCGTTTTTCTGGTGATTTTGCAAATGGTGAATGGGATCTTGAGATCATCAATGTGAAAAGAAGTGATGAAGGCAACTGGATATGTTTACATTTATATCGATCGACAGGAAAGACAGTTAGACTGATCGTTCTGGGTATTGTATATACTTCATGTGAAAATCATTTTGCGGTAACTCTTTAGGAGGTCTCCCAATTACATATTTGACGTTCTCTAAATACACGTAGAAACGTTATTCAGTTTTACAGTCGAATATTTGAAAACTGTGTTCAATCAGAAACAAACTGATAGCGACTAGCGGTATATTCACCAAACCATAAAAAACTGTTTTGTGATACTTAATACTTTGCTTTGCAATACTTTGTATTCTTGTCAGTAAGACAAAAGACTTTGATGTAACTCCGACTGTTGATTACCTGGCGTCATCCTCCTAATCCTTTACATTGGTGGAAAGGGAAAGGGAAACGGAAAGTTTCATTAAAAAGTATCAACGATTTGTACTTGATTCCGTATAAGTATGTCTTGTGAACATCATCTTAAGAAATTCAATTTATTCTGTTTGCATTGTAAAAATATCGCAATGTCAAATTCGATTATTTTTATAGGCAAAATTAACAGTATGTGTCATTTTACAGAGGGAAGATAATATAATTGTTGAAAATGTTATGTTCAAACCAAATCAACAGCACGTGTTGATCTAGCTTAAACATAACGTTTCAACAACTCAGAATTATCCTCTATAATTAGAAACAAAATACACAAAGACAATCCATGCAATAATAATAATTGCATACGTCACTTTCATAGATCAGGAACCAATGTGCAATGTATTATCGGACATTGGTCCCATGTATAAAGTCATCGAGGGAAGTACACTAAATCTTCGATGTAGTGTCCAGGACAAAGCCACACCACCAGGACTCTTGACTTGGACAGAAAATGGAAAAGTAACGTCGGAGAAGGGTAACAGTCCTCTGATGTATACAAAAAAGGTGAAAAGAACGGACAATGGGGCTCTACTTAACTGCAAACTGACCCATACAAGCATTTTATCCCCACTGACTTGCCATGAAGACATAAAACTGAATGTCCAATGTAAGTAACTTCCTCAGTACAGGACATCATATAAAGGGCAATATAAAAAGTAGAATTGAAACAGCTTAAAACCAACTTTTAATGATAAAACAGGTTTCTTGTCATAAAATGTATAAAAAATACACCCATTTTGGTGCATCTTTGTATTACATGGTTGATACAATTTTTGTACAGGCAGAGTACATGTTATTTATTCTAAATGTTATTCAACAAAGGATCAAATGACAAAAAACACGTCAACCGCAAAACACTATATTTAAATGGTCACAAAAATAAAAAGTGTTGTCAATTGGGCTAAAGTGTTGCTGAGAGGACAGATGAGAGAAGGTTTCATTATTTTGAAGTCGCGCGTTTACATATTAGATCCACCAAAAGCGATGAATTTACCAGAAGTATGTGCGAGGAAAAGTACCAAATTACAAATCAACTGTCCCTACACACCTGGTAGACCACAATATACCGAAGTAAGATGGAAAAAGGCTGGTGAGAGACATGCAGGAAGATCAAACCCACTGATTATTGACGACATACAACCCGGAAGAAATAATATCAAACTACTATTTACGTGTGTCGTCAGAAACCTTTACTACAATGGTGTTCATGGTGAGGATAGTATTACAACCTCGGTCACAGTGCAGTGTAAGTGCCAACCTCAACGAGGTCCCTTTTTACACAGTTGTTTTTATGTCAAAACAGATACGTATGATACAATGTTCTAAACGCGGACCACGCGAAGAATTTTACAGTTTCTTAAAGTGTTATTACACATAATCTCATTATCAAGCACTTCGGGTAGCTGAATGAAATTCCGTCGTCAATTTCTCTAACAATTTAGCTCGGAGGGGGGGGGGTCACCTGAGATTTCCATACTGGGGTATCGAGTTCAAAACACGTACCTACGTGTATTCCAAAAATAAGACAAATTGTCAGGGATTTGTGTGACAAATTGGGGTAATTTTCGCCGTCTTTCTAGATCTAATGCATGTGAAGGTTTGGTTAAAGTATGGGACAATTGCTTTTTTCTTGGCCAATGCTTTGGATACTTTTTGGATGAAAAAATAGACCAAATCGGGTGGCACATACCTATACACTTTTCCATTGGAGTACCCCCGGGAGGATGTTTATTCTGAGCATCATTTTCATCGTTGCCGTTTCACTGACCTATGTACTTTCAGATGACCCAGTCGTTACAGTCCCGTTAGTAAATTATGTCAGAGAAGGTGAGGACCTATATGTGACATGCGCAGTGGACTCTAAACCGCTGACAAATAATGTCGAGTGGATCTACCCTGACGGAACTAAAACGAGAAGTAGGACACTGGCCATAAATAAAATCCAAAGATCACAATGGGGAACATACACTTGTAGAGCTGTGAATCAGTTCTGTGACGAAATAGGAGGGACCGGGCATGGAAGTAACACAACGCTTGTTGACATATACTGTAA